>NC_057807.1:526433097-526780458 GCF_018294505.1 Triticum aestivum
GGATTTGAACTCATCCACTCGGATTTTAGAGTCTTTCACTCGGATGGTCCGACTGGACTTTTTCACTCGGATGACTATATTTTCACTCGGAAGACAATCAATCGGTAGGTTTTCACTCGACCTTTTACTCAATCGGTAGGTTTTCACTCGACCTTTTACTCGATCGGTAGGTTTTCACTCGACCTTTTACTCGATCGGTAGGTTTTCACTCGACCTTTTACTCGATCGGTAGGTTTTCACTCGACCGGTGACTCGATCGGTAGGTTTTCACTCGACCGGTGAGTTTTCACTCGGATGGTAAGCTTTCACTCGACCAAAAACATAGCCTGATCTTGATTTGCCTCTCCAGGTTACATACGACCACGGATTGAGACGAATTTTATATGAAAATCGATCGGCTCGACGAGACGAAACTTTTTCGTGTTGAAGGTTTTTCGATTCAAGGACTTCTTAAGGGCCTAATTACTCGCGCGACCCATCAGACATGGCGTCTGATACTTTGCGCCAGATTTCCACTCAGCTTCGGCCTGCAGTGTATTGCCTCTAACTTTTGCATATGAACTCGGATTGAGATGATTTATATATCAAAATCGATCGCCTCGACGAGACGAAGACAATTCCTTTAGAATACTCCTTCATCAGAGGTCGTCTTAAGGGCATGATCGGCCGAAAACCACTCGGAATGTTGAATTTTCTCACTTGGGGTACAACTTCGGCCACCGAGATAAGGTCGAATGGTGATAAGTTAAACACCAAAGTTATTCCACTCGGCGACCTGAAACTTTGCATGCCGAAAACTCTTTTACTTGAGGCCACCTTATGTCGGAGTAATGGGCCATGGGTAGGCTGACCCAGGACCCAAGATCTTTCAAGACATCGGGGCAGGCCGCGCCCCTCAGCCGAGTCCCAGCTGGCGACCTTCGAGAAGGCCGAGTCCCAGCAGGCGACCTTCGAGAAGGCCGAGTCCCAGCTGACGACCTTCGAAGAAGGCCGAGTCCCAGCTGACGACCTTCGAAGAAGCAGAGTCCGCAGATGGCGTCTCTGAAGCACGCCGACTCCGGGCTTACGACCTCTCAAGGGGCCGACTATGAGAGTCAGCCCGCGACCTTGCACAAAGACCGATGCGGGGTACCGCCCCATCGTGGCTGTCCCCTCGGACCCACGGGAGGAAGGCATGGCTACAGTGAGCCGCGTCGCCAGGAGATCTCCGGTGAGGCGCGGCACTGTTGCCATGCCTCCCTTAACCTCAGCCACAGTGCACAAGGCACTGTGCCCACGACGGCGGCGCGTACGGCCCAGAGATCGCCGGGCCCCCTATCAGTGAGATAGAAGAAGACGGCCGGGGAGCTCGAAGACGGCCCTGCGGGAGCCGGCCTCTCCAGAGTCGGCCGCCTCCCGGCCAGGGCCCCACAGGCCATAAACCAGATTGGACCGGGAGTGGTGACAGTGATCGCCTGACAGGCGGCGGCACTGTTCCCACGACCCCATGACCGAGCCTGCGTCATCAGGAGCGCTGCACAGTGTTCTGCCTGTCCGCAGGACCCGCCAGTCGGCGGGCCCCAGAAGCCGGCGGGGAGGACGGCTGCCAGAGAGACTGACGACTGGGGGCCACGCCCAGTCAGATTACCATTGTACCCCCGGGGGGTAGGCCTATATAAACCCCCCGGGGCACCCATGCAAAGGGTTCGGCCCTGGACAGGTTTAGACACATAGCAGGAGGGGGAAAGAGCTAGCCTTGCTCCTCCCTGCCTCCAAACAGCTCGAGGAGCACCTTTGTACTATCACCCCATAGTGATCATGCGGAGACCCCGCAGAGCAGCAGTAGGGGTGTTATCTCCTCGGAGAGCCCCGAAGCTGGGTAAGATTCACCGGCGTGCATGTCTTCGCCTCATCCCGTTTCCAGGCACCGGCGACGTTCTACTCGCCCCCACCATGATAAGCCACCCGTTGGCATATGTCGCATCCAACCCCCGACATTTGGCGCCCACCATGAGGCGAGGTGCACCGTCGTCCGGAGATCTGTTCTGGACGGGAACCCTTTTCCTCCCTGGCGAGCGCAGCCAGCCCGGCTCGCCAGATGGAGTCTGCATCGATGCATTGCGCGGTGCTGAAGCCGCCTGCGCAGCGAGCGGCCTCGCCGAACTCATCGGCAAGGTGCGCCTCTCCGACGAACCCGTGCTGAGCGCAGGCGCGGGTGGCCCCGAGAGCCTTCTTGCGGGCCTCCTTGACCAACTTCAAGTCGCCGGCGAGCCCGCTGTAGACTTGGAGTCCGTAGGCTCCTCCGACCCGATGCTGGTCGACTCCGACGCTGTATCGCTTGATATCTTCCCCACCAACGTGGTGGTCTACGACGAGCCGCTTCCATACGAGGAGAGCGACGGAAGCGCCGTCACGGAGGTGCTCGTCATCGGCCACGGCGAGCACTCCGGTGAAAACGCCCAGGACCCGCTGCCTGCGGCCCTGCAGGACCTGTCCGCGCCCATCCCAGAGGACACGGACGCAGAGATGCTGGAAGAACGCCGCCTTCAGATCATTGAAGGCGCCAAGAAGTTGGCAAGCATGAGACGCTTGTCCGAAGCATATCAGCGCGAGATGGATCGTGCTGTGGGCGGCTCGCCGGCTCCGACTGGGCCGAGCCATCTCGGTGCGGTCCGAGAGCGCGGCGCAGCCATCGCCGATCTGTTCGGAGCGAAGCGCCCCGTGTACGCCACCCCCGCGGAGAACATCCGCACCGCCCAAGCGGCGACCGAAGAGCTAAGGAACCTCGAAGGCGAAGAGCGCCGTGTAATAACGGAGCGTGTCCAGCAGCTCCTCGATGCGGTTGCTGCGCAGAACGCGGCAGGCGGCCGCACCGACGCGCAGCAGCAGCAGCAGAATGACGACTTACCCCCTCGCCGAGACCAAGGCGCGACCTCCCGGACGCCGACTGGCGGAGTCCGCGGGAGGAAAGAGAAGGAGCCGGCTGCGAGCCACAGCCGGACTCGCATCACCATCGAGCGCGACCAAGATGGCCGCCCCAGAGCAGTGGAGCGGCGAGATGATTACCTGCCTCCCCCGCCCCGAAGAGAATGGCGAGTCTCTCCGCCGCCTGTTGAGCATCCGACTCTCAGAGGTCGCCTTGGCCGCCGAGAGGGAGTCGGAGAGAACGATGCCCGCCACCGGATCGACCGACTCCACAGATCCCTGGCGTTAGAAGAAGAAGATGAGCTGGGTCCGCCTTGCTTCGGGCCCCGCATCAGAGACGAGCCCTTCCCCAAAGGGTTCACGCTCCCCCGAGATACGCCCAAGTACACCGGCTCCGTGAAGCCGGAGGATTGGTTGATAGACTACTCCACAGCCGTCAACATCGCCAACGGCAACAAGCGGGTTGCCGTAAAATATGTTCCCCTCATGCTCCAGGGCACGGCTCTGACATGGCTGAACAGCCTGAAGCCCCGCAGCATCAACAGCTGGGTCGACTTCACTAAAGCCTTCATTCGCAACTTCACCAGCACGTACAAGCGACCTCCCAAGCCGCGCCAGCTCTCCTTGTGCGTGCAAGGCCCCGAATAATCGACGCGCGACTACCTCACGCGCTGGGGCGAACTCCGAAACTCCTGCAAGGGCATGCACGAGGTGCAGGCCATTGAGTACTTTACGGCCGGGTGCCGAGAGGGAACCCTCCTCAAGCACAAGCTCCTCTGCGACGAGCCCGAAACCCTCGACGAACTGCTAATCATAGCAGACAAGTACGCCACGGCCGACTCCTCTATGAAGACGGAGATCCAAGTCAACGCGGCTGGCAAAGTGACTCCCCAGGCCCCCAGAACCCCGGCTGGAGACGCCAGCCGGCGACAGCAACAGAATGACAACAAGCGCAAAGCCCCCCAGCCGACTTCCAATAGTCGGCAAGTCGCAGCAGTAGAAGATCAGCAACCAGAGGGGCAGCCTCCGGCCAAGCGGCAGAACGGCGGCAAGTCCAATTGGTTGCCGGCCTTCTCCTATGAGCAGACTCTGGATGGTCCTTGCAAGTTTCACAGCGGCGCAAAGCCGTCGAACCACACCACCAGAAAGTGCCACTGGCTCGTCAGGATCGCCAAGGGGGACGGCCTCGCCCCCCTGCCGCCTGCGGGGCCGCCGCCGCCTCCGCCGCCTCCGCAGCCGACGGCTCGGCCAGTCGGCGCAGTCCAAGACGAGTTCCAGAAGAGCACGGAGCATACGTTGTGTTCACCAGTCTGGCAGATGATCGGCACAGCAGGCGCCAGCAGCAGCAAGAAGTCAACGCAGTGGCAGTAGAAGCTCCCGAGTTCATGCATTGGTCCGAGAAGCCTATCAGCTGGAGTCGGGTAGATCACCCAGAGGTGATGCCGAGTCTGGGCTCTTACGCCTTGGTTCTCGGAGCAACCTTGGCCGCTGATAGGCGGGCCGCTCGTTTCTCGCGGGTCCTGATAGACGGAGGCAGCAGCATAAACATCTTATACAAGGATACCATGGAGAAGCTCGGAATCAGGCGGAGGCAGCTGCAGAGCAGCCGCACCGTGTTCCTTGGAATCGTACCCGGCCTCTCCTATTCGCCGATTGGCAAGATCCTGATAGACGTCCTCTTCGGAGACAAAGATCACTTCCGCCGAGAGCCAATCTGGTTCGAGGTGGTGGATTTGGAGAGCCCGTACCACGCGCTGCTAGGTCGGCCTGCCCTAGCCAAATTCATGGCGGTTCCCCACTACGCCTACCTCAAGATGAAGATGCCGACTTCCAAGGGGATCCTGACCATTGCCGGCGACTACAAGAAGTCGTCCGCCTGTGCGGCCGAGAGCAGTCGGCTGGCCGAGTCTTTGGTGATCGCAGCCGAGAAGCGGCTCCTTGATCGTGTCGTGGCGATGGCTGGGAAGCAGCCGGAGATGTCGCCTGACCCCAAGGAGTCGGAGGCAGAAGGATCATTCAAGCCGGCTAAAGAAACCAAGAAGATACCCTTGGACCCGGAGCACCCAGAGAGGTACGCTGTCATGGGCACTGGCCTCGACAGCAAATAGGAAGGCGAGCTCGTCGATTTCCTCCGTGAGAATCGGGACATCTTCGCGTGGTCCCCCAAGGACATGCCAGGTGTACCGACGGAATTCGCCGAGCACAAGCTACATGTCAGGCCGGATGTGAAGCCCGTCAGGCAGCCTTTGCGCCGCCTGTCAGAAGAGAAGAGAAGAGTCATAGGAGAAGAGATAGCCCGACTCCTGGCAGCCGGCTTCATCATGGATGTGTTTTTTCCAGAGTGGTTGGCCAACCCTGTGCTGGTACTGAAGAAGAATAAGCAGTGGCGGATGTGCATTGATTACACCAGCCTCAACAAAGCCTGCCCAAAGGACCCGTTTGCTCTGCCAAGGATCGATCAAGTGATAGACTCCACAGCCGGATGCGAGCTGTTGAGCTTCTTGGATGCATACTCAGGATATCATCAGATCAAGCTGAATCCAGCAGACAGACTGAAGACCGCATTCATCACGCCGTTTGGAGCCTTCTGCTACCTGACGATGACGTTCGGCTTGAGGAATGCCGGTGCCACCTTTCAGCGTTGCATGCAGAAGTGCCTCCTCAAGCAACTCGGCAGGAACGCCCATGTTTATGTAGATGATGTGGTGGTAAAGACAGAGAAGCGTGGGACGCTGCTAGAAGATCTCAAAGAGACCTTTGAGAATCTGCGCCGATTCCAGATCAAGCTCAATCCAGAGAAATGCGTGTTCGGAGTCCCAGCCGGCCAGCTCCTTGGTTTTCTGGTCTCCGAACGCGGCATAGAGTGCAACCCTGTGAAGATCAAGGCCATTGAGAGGATGGAGGTACCCAGCCGACTGTTGGATGTACAGAAGTTCACCGGCTGCTTGGCTTCAATAAGCCGATTCATCAGTCGGCTGGGCGAGAAAGCTCTGCCGTTGTATCAATTGATGAAGAAGACCACTTTTTTTGAGTGGAACCACAAGGCAGATGAGGCATTTCTCCAACTGAAGAAGATGTTGACGACTCCCCCTGTGTTGGCGGCTCCGACTCCCAAAGAGCCCATGCTCCTATACATCGCCGCTACCAGCCGGGTAGTCAGCACAGTTATTGTAGTCGAACGCAAGGAGGAAGGCAAGGCGCTCCCGGTCCAGAGACCAGTATATTACCTGAGCGAGGTACTGTCGACCGCCAAGCAGAACTACCCTCACTACTAGAAGATGTGCTACGGCGTGCATTTTGCCGCCAAGAAGCTAAAGCCCTACTTTCAAGAGCATCCTATCACCGTGGTCTGCACCGCCCCACTCGCCGAGATCATCGGAAGTCGAGATGCTTCCGGCCGAGTGGCCAAGTGGGCTATCGATCTAGCTCCCTACACCATCTACTACCAACCTCGCACCGCCATCAAGTCGCAGGCGCTAGCCGACTTCCTCGTCGACTGGGCCGAGACTCAATACTTGCCGCCCGCGCCCGACTCTACTCATTGGCGACTGCACTTCGACGGCTCCAAGATGCGCTCCGGCCTCGGAGCCGGCATCGTCCTCACCTCCCCCAAGGGCGACAAGCTCAAATACGTGCTGCAAATCCACTTCGCCGCCTCCAACAACGTCGCCGAATATGAAGCGCTCATCCACGGGCTCCGGCTTGCCAAAGAACTCGGCATTCGCCGGATCCTGTGCTATGGTGACTCCGACTTGGTGGTTCAGCAATCATCCGGCGACTGGGACGCCAAAGACGCAAACATGGCAAGCTACCGCTTCTTGGTGCAGCAACTCAGCGGATATTTTGAAGGATGCGAATTCCTCCACGTGCCAAGAAACGACAACGATCAAGCAGACGCATTGGCGCGAGTCGGCTCCACTCGCCAGGCGATACCTTCCGGCGTCGCCCTTCAGCGCCTCCTCAAGCCGTCTATCAAGCCTACACCAGAATCCGACTCCATTTTCGTGCCGGCTCCCCCAGAGATAGTCGGATCCGACTCCAAGACCCCAGCAAGCGACCTCAAGAAAGCCACAGTCGGCCCGGGGAGTGCGCCAGTCGGCCCGGGGACTGCGCCAGTCGGCCCAGGGACTGCGTCAGTCGGCCCGGGGACTTCAGAGCCTGACCCAGGGACTGCGTCAGTCGGCCCGGGAGCTGCCCCAGTCGGCCCAGAGATTCCCTCAATTCAGCAAGCGGCAGCAGAATCCAACCCGCCGCCTCCCAGCCCAGCCGCCCTTGTCCAAGTCGCTGTGGTGGCAGTTGAAGAGATAGCAGCACCTTCATGGGCGCAGCCCATCCTCAAGTTCCTAGTAAACAAGGAGTTACCTGCAGACGAGACTCTGGCTCGGCAAGTACAACGCCGAGCGGCAGCCTACACCATAGTCAACAGAGAGTTAGTCAGACGCAGCGTCACTGGTGCCCACCAGCGCTGCGTAGAATCAGAGCAAGGCCAAGCGATCCTCAGAGACATCCATCAGGGCGAGTGTGGCCACCATGCGGCCTCGAGGGCGCTCGTGGCCAAAGCCTTTCGGCACGGTTTCTTTTGGCCGACTGGCCTGGAAGAAGCTAAAGAACTAGTCAAGAAGTGCAAGGGGTGCCAGGTGTTCCGCTCCAAGCCCCTTCAGCCGGCTTCTGCGCTGAAGACAATCCCCATCACCTGGCCCTTCGCAGTTTGGGGCCTGGACATGGTGGGACCTTTCAAGACGGCCCGAGGCGGCCTAACTCATTTGCTTGTCGCAGTGGACAAGTTCACCAAGTGGGTAGAAGCAAAGCCCATCAAGAAATTAAACGGGCCCACAGCAGTGACCTTCATTGCCGACATCACAGTGCGATATGGCATACCGCACAGCATCATCACAGACAACGGCACCAACTTCGCCAAAGGAGCCTTGGCTCGTTTCTGCGCGACGCAGGGCATCCGACTGGACCTAGCGTCCGTTGCCCATCCGCAGTCAAACGGCCAGGTGGAACGAGCCAACGGCCTCATCCTGTCCGGCATCAAGCCTCGATTGGTCGAACCACTCGAGCGCTCGGCCGGCTGTTGGGTAGAAGGGCTGCCTGCCGTCCTCTGGAGCCTGCGCACGACCCCGAACAGGTCAACCGGCTTTACGCCGTTCTTCCTCGTCTACGGTGCCGAAGCCGTCATCCCGACGGATATACAATTCGACTCTCCGCGAGTCTCTATGTACACCGAAGAGGAGGCTGAAGAAGCACGCCAAGACGGTGTCGACCTGCTGGAAGAGGGCCGACTGTTGGCACTCAGTCGGTCCAGCATCTACCAGCAGAGTCTGCGCCGATACTACAACCGCAAGGTCAAGCCAAGATCATTCCAAGAGGGCGACCTTGTGCTCCGGCTGATTCAGAGAACAGCCGGCCTGCACAAGTTGTCGGCGCCTTGGGAAGGTCCCTTCATCATCAGCAAGGTGCTAGGGAACGACGCCTACTATTTGATCGACGCTCAGAAGCCTCGGGCACGCAAGAGGGACGACTCCGGCAAAGAAACAGAGCGCCCGTGGAACGCAAATCTTCTTCGAAGATTTTACAGTTGATGCAATATGTATCACGCTACCCCCTTTTTGTATTAAGTACTAAAGACCTTAGGCCCCCCGAGACGAGCTCGGGGACTGCCTTTTTGATTATCTGTATGATATGGATCACGCTTCCGAAATGCTTTCTCCTTTTTATCATACCGTCTGGCACCGGGTCCGACTAGTCGGCCCGGGGACTCGCCGCCTTGTGCTATCTAATGCTCCCTGAAGTCAGACAAGTAATGTGCTGCGCTCAAAGCCGTCTCCTGCGGAAAGCCGCAGCTCGCAGAGCGACTGTCGGTAAGCTGGGGGATGGAAAGAGCGAGCGCACACATGAAAAACGGCTAAGGACTTAAGAGCTACGCATAGCCCAAGCCGGCTCCCAGTTTCCCCCTACTAAGCCGACTCGCGAGCAGTCGGCTCATAGTCTCAACCTTTATCAAGGACGACCGACTTTCGAGAGTCGGCCTGTCGATCTTCGGCCAAACTTGCTACGGCGTTCTAAACGACTAAGTACTTGCCTCCCTAAAGTAGCTGAGCGCTTGACCCGGCGGCAGTCCGCAGAGCGGCTGCCCAGTTGGCAAGGCGGCAACCAAAGGAAGGCGGCAAAGGGAAAACAGTCTAAAGAACCGAAGCAAGGAACGGCAGAAACTTGATAAATATTTACATAAGGCCCTTGGCCGAATACACCACACGGGTGGAATTGTTTGAAACTGACAAGTTTTGCAAGAAACAAAAGATACAGGTAGAGCCGAAGCACTCTAGGGGGCGGCCTCCGGAGCCGGAGGGCCGGAGGTGGCGGCGGTGTCGGACGTCGGGGCAGTCGGCTGGGCGGTCTCGGCTTGGTCGCCTCCAGCGACGGTCGCCTCGTCCCTCTGAGGCTCATTGCTGAAGGCACGATCAGGCTGAGGCTGGCCACTTGCTTCGTTCTCTGGCACCTCCTCCTCGCCTCCGTCCTCCGACTCGCCCTCCCCTTCGGTGCTGGAGCCAATCACCTCCGCCGAGTCCTCCTCGTACCCCGGGTGCATCCCAAACCACTCCGGCGGAACCTCCTCGCCGTCGGCGGTCCGCTCGGGCACAAAGACACTGGTGTCCGTGTACTCGGCGATGGCCGCCGCGCGCTCGACAAGGGCGCCTTCCACGGCCCCCAACTCGGCCTGGGCCTCTGACCGGAACGCGGCCAGGCGGTCCAGGTCCAGCCCAGGGTACCACCCCTTGACGAACTCCAAGGCCCGGCGTGCTCCGGCACGGGCCGAGGAGCCCCTCCAAGCTTCGAAGCGACCGACGGCGACCTCCAGCCAGTCGGCCGTCCGACTGGCGGTGCGAAGAGCCGGCACCTCCGGCCACAGGGCGGCAACGACTTGGGCGCCGGCGCGTTGAAGACGACGCAGCAGACGGTGGGCAGGACGAAGGCGAGCCCCGATACTCAAGAGCTGCTCGTCGACGGTTCGGGGGGCGTTGGCGGCAATCACCTCGCCTCTTGCCCTCCGCTCCTCCCGATCCACCTCGATGGCCAGAGGGACGGTCTGCGAGTGGCCGAGAAAGAAGTCTGCCGAAGACAGGAAAAGGGGACAGTCAGAAAAACCAGAAGACAGTTCGACGCAGAGTCGAAAGACCAAAGAAGAGAAGCCAAGAGTTACCATCGACGATGTCCTCGAGCTCGTGATAGCCAGAGGTCAGCATCGCTTCACGGTCGGTCCAGGCGGACCGCTCCATCTCGAACTCAGCCAGGAGGGCCTCCTCCCGCGACTTGGCGCCCTCCTGCGCTTTCCAAAGCAGTTCCTTCTGCTCGGCCAGCTGCGTCGCCAGCAGGTCGCGCTCTCGGACGAGCTTGTCGCACTCCTCCTCCTTAGCGTGACGGGCGGTATTGGCCTCGCCCAGCTGCTCCTGAAGGGCGGCATTGGCGCCTAAAGCTCAAAGAAAGACAAAGCATCGTCAACAAGAAAGGGCGCCGGGGAGATCCAGCCCGACTGCTCAGCAGTCGGCCCGAATCTCGGGTACTACAGCCCGCGGGCGCGCCAGCGCGCCCCCGCGGAGAAGAAAGAAGGAAGGTCGCCGGGGAGATCCGGCCCGACTGCCCAGCAGTCGGCCCGCATCTCGGGGACTACAGCCAGTGGGTGCGCCAGCGCGCCCCCGCGAAGAAGGAAGAATTGACTCACCTCAACTTTCTGCCAGATCGGCGGTCCGCTTCCTCAGCTCATCAACATTGCGGTTGAAGGCAGTAGCGCGGAGGTTGTCGTACTCCTGCAAGGCCGGCAAAGCAAAGTCAGTCTTCGGAGCTCGCTAGAAGGAGTTCCGAGCCGCCTGCTCAGCAGACGACTCCGAACTCGGGGACTACACCCAGTGGGTGCGCTGGCGCGCCCCCACAGAAAAAGACAAGAGACCAAAAAAGGAAATACGAAGCGTACCCGGACGGAGGTCCGCAGGGCCAGATGCGTCTTGGTGTACAGTTGGAGGGCTTCGCCTTCTTTGCGCAACCTGGACTGAACGTCCAGAAGAGCCTGGTTCAGCGGGCCGGTGCCGCCCTCGCGCACCCAGCCGGTGGGCGCGGCACTGGACGCCTCAGCGTCCAGGTTCGCCATGCTGGCGACGTCAGTCTCCCGAGCTCGTGGCGCCGAGCTCGTCCTCTCAATCCGGCGGTGCGTTGGCGCGGCGACCTGAAGAAGCAGCCGCGCGTCGGCATCGTCCGCAGTCGGCGGATCCTGCGGGTCCACCGGCTGCTTGCCGTGCGGCCTCGAAGACGGAGACGGCGGAGGTGGCGGAGGCGGCGCGTGGGTGTCCGAGCCCGAGGCGTCGCCACCCTCCTCCGTGAGAGGGTTTGCGGTGCCGACCTCCCCGGTCTGCCCCGTGAACTCAGGGGGCGGCGGCGCTGACGACAGCGGAGGGACGAGCATCGCCGCTCGGCGACGAACGGCCTCCTCAGCATCCCGCTTCGCCGCGGCCGCGGCCACGGCCTCCTCCAGGTGCCGCTGGGCGTTGGCGGCCGCCTTCTCGGCCTGCGCCTTCTCCAGGCGGTCGGCCTCCTCCTCCTCGCGCTTCTCCCGCGCGTTCCGTGCCGTCGCCTCCCGGAGGTCGGCGGCAGGATCAACCCGCCGCGTATTGGCGGACGTCGCCCCCGACCCCATGACGGAGGGCACGGCGGCTCTCTCCAGGGAAAGGGGGGCGCTGGAGAAGATTGGAGAGAAAGTCAGAAAGATTCAAGCAAAATCCAGAAAAGAAATAAAGGGTAAGAGACTTACGAAGAAACCAGTGGCGGCCTCCTCACTTCCTTCCGGAAGCGGTTGGCCTTTGCGGCCGCCTCCTCCCGCTTGGTCGCGGCGGCGGTCCCCTTGGGCTTCTTCGACCTGCCGCCGGGCGCACTCGGCCCGGCGTGACGCCTCTTTACGCCGGCCTGGTTGGAGGGGCCGGCTCTCGGCTGGCGGCGCGGGATGACTTCCGCGTCGACGTCGCCCTCGGGCTAGTTGGCAAAGGTCGCCGATGGTCTGAGGCCGCCGTCTTCCTCCTCTCCGCCGCCTTCGGCGTCGGCCTCCAGCGCCGCGGCCCCCAAGTCGGGGTCGTCGACGTCGCTGACCTCGCGGTCAGGGGCGTAGTCACGCGGCTCTCTCGTGGCGCCGGCAGCGGGCGCCGTGAGAGGGTTCTGCTCAATGATGCCAACGAGATCAGAGCTTGGAGTCGGATGCAAGCGAGATCGAAACACAGACGGAAACAACTTACCACTGGCGGAGGGTTGTCACGCGAGTACGGCTCCTTGCCGAACTGCCACTCGTCCGTGAACCTGCAGTGGGCGATGAGGTTCACCATGTTCGCCACTTCTCCACGCGGCATGTCCTTGGTGCACAGCCGGCTTGGATCGTGTCGGCCGCTCATCTGACAGATGAGGTGGGGCCGGCCTTGGAGCGGGAGTACCCGGCGCGCCACAAGGCGGCCAGGAGATCGGAGGCGATGAGCCCCTCCGACTGCGTCATGACTCGGAGGCGCGCCACGGCGCCGACTCCGGAGGTTGAAAGCGACTTCGTCCAATGGGACCAGCTAGGCGGCCGGCCAGTCAGCGGCTCGGGGTTGAAGGGCGGCAAGTTGACCGAGTCGCCGTCGGTGGAGACGTTCTTCACGTAGAAGTACGTCTTCTGCCACATCTTCACCGACTTCACCAGCGGGATGGGCGGAAAGGGGTTGTCGGCCGTCGTGCGCCGCGTCGCGACGTAGGTGCCGCACTGCGCCGGCGTGCCGGCAGCTTGAGTGCCGAGCTTCGAGGAGAAGAACTCCCCCCACAGCTCGAGGGTGGGGAGAACGCCGATGTAGCCCTCGCACAGGGTGGCGAAGGCGGAGAGAAGCACCACCGCATTGGGGGTGAGATGGTGTGGCTGCAAGCTATGGAACTCGAGGAAGGAACGGAGGAACCCGCTCGCCGGGAGCCCCATCCCGCGCATGAGATGCGAGCAGAAGATGACCCGCTCGCCCTCCGCCGGCGCAGGCCGGATCTCTCCCGCCGGCGCAGGACGGGCCTGCACCAAATCCGCGCTCGGGAGGTGGCGGGTTCGGCGAAGGAACTCGATGTCCTCCGCATCCACGTCCGAGCCATCCCATTCGCTGGAGCGCGAGGCGGGGGGCGCTGCGGAAGAAGAGCTCATCGTCGGCGATGAGGAGCACCTGCGCTCACCGCGAGGAAGAAAGCGACGAAGCGGGGCAAAGGAAGAAGAAAGGCAAGAGAGCGGGGGAGGGAGTGCGCGTGCTGAGCCGCCGCTCCCCCTCTGCCTATTTATAGCCCAGCGGGCTGAGAAGCCGAGGGGGCGACGTGGGGATTAACTGCGCCCACGACCCCATGACGCCCCACGATTAACCCCCACGAAGTTACTGTGCGCAGTAACAATGTGGGGATGCCAACCGCCCTCAGCCGTAGCGGATCCACTCGGGAGCCGAGGCGCGGTAATGGCGGGCCCCACCTGGTGGCCCGTCCCGTCACGCGCGTGGGCAGGCAGGCTATCGCCTCCACGTGGCGCCACGCGACAGGACCGTCTCATCGATGGCAGGGAGGCGTAACCGATACGCCGCCGGTTTCCCGCCACGACTTGCGAGCGGCGGCCCCTCTGCGGGGCCAGGCCGACTCCGGCGAGGCGGCCCGAAGACGCGGCAGCCGAATCTCAGAGTCGGCACCGCAACGACTGAAACTGCCGAAGCCCCCCGAGGCGGCGCCCGCCGGGCTTCGCCAGCTTCGGGGACTACTGTCAGAGTAATGGGCCATGGGTAGGCTGACCCAGGACCCAAGATCTTTCAAGACATCGGGGCAGGCCGCGCCCCTCAGCCGAGTCCCAGCTGGCGACCTTCGAGAAGGCCGAGTCCCAGCAGGCGACCTTCGAGAAGGCCGAGTCCCAGCTGACGACCTTCGAAGAAGGCCGAGTCCCAGCTGACGACCTTCGAAGAAGCAGAGTCCGCAGATGGCGACTCTGAAGCAAGCCGACTCCGGGCTTACGACCTCTCAAGGGGCCGACTATGAGAGTCGGCCCGCGACCTTGCACAAAGACCGATGTAGGGTACAGCCACATCGTGGCTGTCCCCTCGGACCCACGGGAGGAAGGCATGGCTACAGTGAGCCGCGTCACCAGGAGATCTCCGGTGAGGCGCGACACTGTTGCCATGCCTCCCTTAACCTCAGCCACAGTGCACAAGGCACTGTGCCCACGACGGCGGCGCGTACGACCCAAAGATCGCTGGGCCCCCTGTCAGTGAGATAGAAGAAGACGGCCGGGGAGCTCGAAGACGGCCCTGCGGGAGCCGGCCTCTCCAGAGTCGGCCGCCTCCCGGCCAGGGCCCCACAAGCCATAAACCAGATTGGACCGGGAGTGGTGACAGTAATCGCCTGACAGGCGGCGGCACTGTTCCCATGACCCCATGACCGAGCCTGCGTCATCAGGAGCGCTGCACAGTGTTCTGCCTGTCCGCGGGACCCGCCAGTCGGCGGGCCCCAGAAGCCGGCGGGGAGGACGGCTGCCAGAGAGACTGACGACTGGGGGCCATGCCCAGTCAGATTACCGTTGTACCCCCGGGGGGTAGGCCTATATAAACCCCCCGGGGCACCCATGCAAAGGGTTCGGCCCTGGACAGGTTTAGACACATAGCAGGAGGGGGAAAGAGCTAGCCTTGCTCCTCCCTGCCTCCAAACAGCTCGAGGAGCACCTTTGTACTATCACCCCATAGTGATCATGCGGAGACCCCGCAGAGCAGCAGTAGGGGTGTTATCTCCTCGGAGAGCCCCGAAGCTGGGTAAGATTCGCCGGCGTGCATGTCTTCGCCTCATCCCGTTTCCAGGCACCGGCGACGTTCTACTCGCCCCCACCATGATAAGCCACCCGTTGGCATATGTCGCATCCAACCACCGACACCTTACTTGCCTTTTGTACCTTGCCAAAATCCGATGTCAACAGCAGCGCCGGTTTCCCGAGCTCGCGGCGCTGAGTTCATCCTCTCAATCCGGCGGCGCGCTGGCGCGGCGACCTGAAGAAGCAGTTGCGTGTCGGCGTCGTCCGTAGTCGGAGGATCCTGCGGGTCCACCGGCTGTTTGCCGTGCGGCCTTGAGGACGGAGGCGGCGGGGGCGGCGGGGGCGGCGCGTGAGTATCCGAGCCTGAGACGTCGCCGCCCTCCTCCGCGAGAGGGTTTGCGGTGCCAACCTCCCCGGTCTGCCCCGTGAAGTCAGGGGCCGGCGGCGCCGACGACAGTGGGGGGACGAGCATCGCCGATCGGCGACGCGCGACCTCCTCGGCATGCCGCTTCGCCGCGGCCGCAGCCACGGCCTCCTCCAGGTGCCGCTGGGCGTTGGCGGCCGCCTTCTCGGCCTCCGCCTTCTCCAGGCGGTCGGCCTCCTCCTCCTCGCGCTTCTCTCGCGCGTTCCGTGCCGTCGCCTCCCGAAGGTCGGCGGCGGGATCAATCCGCCGCGTATTGGCAGACGTCTCCACCGACCCCATGACAGAGGGGACGGCGGCTCTCTCAAGGGAAAGGGGAGCACTGGAGAAGATTGGAGGGAAATCAGAAAGACTCAAGCGAGATCCAGAAAAGAAATGAAGGAGTAAGGGACTTACGAAGAAACTAGTGGCGGCCTTCTCACTTCCTTCCGGAAGCGGTTGGCCTTCGCGGCCGCCTCCTCCCGCTTGGTCGCGGCGGCGGCTCCCTTGAACATCTTCGACTTGCCTCCAGGCGCACTCGGCCCGGCGTGACGCCTCTTCACGCCGGCTTGGCTGGAGGAGCCGACCTTCGGCTGGCGGCGCGGGACGACTTCCGTGTCGACGTCGTCCTCGGGCCAGTCGGCGAAGGTCGCCGACGGCTTAAGGCCGCCGTCTACCCCCTCTCCGCCGCTTTCGGCGTCGGCCTCCAGCGCCGCAGCCCCCAAATCGGGGTCGTCGACGTCGCTGACCTCGCGGTCGGGGACGTAGTCGCGCGGTTCTCTTGTAGCGCCGGCTGCGGGCGCCGTGAGAGGGTTCTGCTCAGAAGGCACCAACAGAGATCAGAGCTCGAAGTCGGGCGCAAACAAGATCGAAATACAGACGGAAGCAACTTACCGTTGGAGGGGGGTTGTCGCGCGAGTACGGCTCCTTGCCGAACTGCCACTCCTCCGTGAACCCGCAGTGGGGGATGTGGTTCACCAAGTTCGCCACCTCTCCACGCGGCATGTCCTTGGTGCACAGCCGGCTTGGATCGCGCCGGCCGCTCATCTGACAGATGAGGTGAGGTCGGCTGTGGGGACCCCGACTCATAAGTCGTGATCACCGAATGCACGTGTACAGTGATCCCAGAGATCAATGCTCACTGAACACACAGAAGCTGAATAACAAGAGTCTTACATCCATACATACCGTATTACACAAGTAGGACCATTATGGTCGAGTCTTGAGTATAACATCGCAGCGGTAATCTTCATCAATAACTTGGACCCATGCCATCTGCCTTAACCCTACAGGCATTCTGACTGGGAAGCGTCCTAGCTCGCATGTTCGTCACCGAAGTGTTCTTCATCACATCCTGTTCTCCCATGCCTGGTCAATTAAATAACCAGTGGCAAGCCAATGAGTACTTTGAATGTACTCGCAAGGAACCCATGTTTTGGTTCAAGATGTAACAATGCATGATATAGGTAAATTTTTGCAGAAAGCTAGTTTTGAGTGCAATGACATGTTCAACAACTTGTAAGACATGCATCAAGAGAATTCAAGTAACCATGAGGATAGGTTACAGATATCAACATAAATAGAGTGGGCACCAACCCAACATAAATAGAGTGGGCACCAACCCATCTCAAACATGTCAAGTCCTTTGACTTGACCCAAGTAGTTTTATCACACACACACACACACACACGGTTGAAAACTCTGGACGTAGTTTAAGCAGCACCGCCCAACTGTCCTTGACCGTGGACACGGCTATTCGAATAGTTTTACACTCTGCAGAGGTTGCACACTGTACCCACAAGAACCGGGGAACTTCCGTGTCATCCACGACCCGCGGTACCTCAAGTACCCGGGGTAAGCACCCGATCACTACCTTTCCCTAGACGACACTAACATGGAGTCCACTCGATTGGTAGTAACCCCGGTGCCCAACATTTCACATCATAAAGCTGGGGAGCCTTGCTCCCATATTCATCATATACCACAAGCACGGGGTACCAACGGTGTGTTCGGTGCCCTGTGAAAACAGTCATGGCCGCCCTACCTGGCACGACCCCGTCCCGAGAGAGAGCACCAACTCTCCCCCGTCACTAGTAATGCGGGCTCCAAGCTAGTATCGGCCTAGGTAATCAATAATGCCCTTTCCCATATAAGGGTAGAGTGGTTGCGCATGTAAGGTTGGGACAGTCGACAAATCTTAAATCTAATCCGTTTTCGAAAACAACAAACACACTTGCCTCGGTATACCACTTCGTCATCAAGTGGTTACCCATTTCATCATCTCCCTCGGGCATAAGTGGCACCCGACGGGGTTTTCGAAAAAGACTTTTGAAATCACTTTGCCTCCTTCACCATGCATATACCCGCCCCTTTTGCGTAGCATCTACTTTAGCATCCTATCTACTCCCACCGGCATAACCCTCATAAGAAGGTAGGGTCATGCACAATGCAGGTATCAACGAGGAAGTACGGTGGCAACCATAGAAGTGGTTATCACCCCATCATGATTCCGTTGCAACAACGATAAGGTAATATATGACATGCATAAAAAGGGTTTCATAGACATGGTCAAAGGGCTGCTTGCCTGGTTCCTCAGAGTCTTGAAGTCTTCTGGTCCTTCTCCAAGTACCCCGTCTACTTCGTCAACTAACATCGGAAACAATCATAATAAGCAACACAATAAGGCAAAAAGTGCTCTAAAAAATGTGAGTTGGACTTTTATGGGATACCTCTGGTCATATGAGAGATGACCAAAGTGGTTTCATTGGAAGTGGATCAATGGATACTTCTAAACATTTTGATATGATGGAATCAAGGGGTTTTATGGGATTGCAAGAAGTGTACAGAAACATATTTTTGAAAAATGAGCAAGGGCACCCATTTAACAAAGGATGATTTTAGAAGCATCTAGGAATTGGTTTCACTGGATTTGGAGTTGAGATGATTTTCCTATGAATTTGCAAAGTTCACAAATATGAAGAAATGGCTCATTATTTTGTGGGGTACAGAAAGTATTAAGAAAAATGTTCATAGACTAAGTTATGAACTTAGAAGCATCTGGAAATTTGAATCATGTCATTTGGATCAAATTTGAGCCTCCTGTGATTTTCTAAAGTTTATGACAGAAATGGAAAATTTGGATTTGATAAATGTTTATGAAGAGAAGGTTTCTGGAAAAATGTGCAAATAGCACCATGTGAAAGGTCATGATTTATGGAGTCATAAGAAATTTGAATCATCAAATTTGGACACTATTTGAGTTCTTTAGAGATTTTTGAAGTTGACATGAAAAGAAAAAGGAAAAGGTTTAGGGTTTACCCAAAGCGTGCACAAGGCGCAGGATAGAAGTGGGCCGGCCCAGCGGCTCAGCTGCGCTGGCGACCGGGGGTGACGTCGAAGACGGCTTCACGGGAGGGCGCTTTCACCGTGGAAACGCGGGAGTAGCGCGGCCCGCCTCCACTTACGCGAGCGAGTAGGCGCGCGGTGGAGTTTTAAACCTGACAGGCAGGGCCCCCTGTCAGGATGTGAGGCTGACCGACGGGCCCCACGGCCGTCGTCGTCAACCTCCATCCAGAGAGGACGGCGAGCTCACCGGCGTCGCTGTGGTCGACGGCGAGGCGATCCGAGGGCACCGGCGTGCTCAGGGAGGAGTCGCCGTTCAGGTGGAGGTGGAGGCGGTCGCCGGAGCGCAGGGGTTCGCCGGCGACGAGGAGGACGGCGGCAAAGCTTCGGGAGGAGTTTGCCCCGGTCGATTTCGGCTGCAAACGACGTGGGGGAGAGAGGGGAAATGGTCAGAGAGGTGAGGCGGTTCCAGATCGAGAGAGAGGGAGGGCAAAGAGGGCCTATACCACGAGATCAACGGCCGACCGAGGCGGCGGAGCTCCGGTCGATCCCGAGCATAGAAGCTCTCCGAGGCTGATTGGGTGGTGCGGGTGCGTGCTAGGGGGTGTGAGAAGGAGTTGGATGGCACGAGAGAGACCTGGGGCGAGCTTAAATAGCCGCACGGTGGTCCACTGTGGACCTGTGCGCCGGCGAGGTCGTTGCCGTCGCCACGGGTCATGGGGGCCTGTTTGGTTGTGTCTGGGGCGTTCATGGGGGTCGACTACG
Source organism: Triticum aestivum (assembly GCF_018294505.1). Classification (NCBI taxonomy): domain Eukaryota; kingdom Viridiplantae; phylum Streptophyta; class Magnoliopsida; order Poales; family Poaceae; genus Triticum; species Triticum aestivum. Next base: position 526,452,327 of record NC_057807.1, read on the forward strand.
CCCAGGGGAAGAAGAGAGAGAGGGAGAAGGGGGCCAGAGGCACCGCGCGTGTGAGCACGTTCACTGGTGCCCTCGGGCGGTCGCCGCGCGTGCGAGCTGGGGCGAGAGGAGGGAGAAGGAGGTGGGGGCCAGGGGCGTGGCGTGCTGCGGACGTCGAGGCACCTCGTCGGGCGCGCTGGGGAGGCCCGAGGTGGCCGGGAGTGCTTGGCAGGGGGCGGCTACAGTGCGGGAGCGCACTGTAGCGCGCTCCAGAGCGTGCATATGGCCGGCATGGCCATTTTTCCAGCGCTCTGGGCTTGGCCTCTAGTGTCTGGGGGCTCTAGGGGGAAGTAAACAAATGGGAGGTGGCCTTGGATGCCCTGGTGATCCACTAGGAGAAGAGAGAGGTTGAGGGAGAGAGAGAAAAGGCTGTCCAGAGAGAGAAAAATGAGGTTTTACCCCTCCAATATTTGAGCTATGGACTTGCCATTGCTACTGGAGGTGCAAGGGGACTCTGAGGGGCTGTGGTAAAAAGTTGAGGTCATGGAGAAGAGTGGAAGTGGTAAAAATTATGATTTTGGAAAAATGGCAGAAGGTGTTTGTTGCTGGTTTGGGCAAGAAAATTAATTCCAATTGCCATGAGAATTAACAGGATGGGATGGCACATAGAAGTAGGGTGTTCCACCAATTTTCAGCTCATTTGGGCAAAGTAGCCAATGTAACTTTGGTAAACCCTATAAATGAACAGAAATGGATTTTCCAAGATTTAGTCATGCAAATCTATTCTCCTTGATGCACCACTTGGTGTAGTGCCATCATTAGAGGCTATGAACATGACCACAAAAGTTGAGATCAAAAGGACACACTTGGCAATGTAGAGTTGTTCAAGTTTGGTTCTGGACAGGAAGGGTTTTTGGGCACTTTGATCAAGTTAACTTGTTCTCCAAGTTGTGCCATTTGGTCTAGATGCATTATTAGACCATTTGAGCATGTTCACAAGGTTTGAGAACATTTGGAAATGTTTGGCAATGTAAGGTTGCTCAAACTTCAAAATGGACAGAAATGGTTTTGAGGGGATTTGATGATGTTATCTTGTTCTCCAAGACATGATACTTGGCAAGATCACCAAATATGTCATATGTGACATGATAGAGTTTTCTTGGAATTTTTGGGGAATATTTCCTTTGTAAATATTTCAAAAGCTTGAAATATCCAGAAAGGGTTTTTGAGGGATTTGACCAATACTTTGAACATGACCATGTGTTGAAACTCTTATATATGGACAATATATGTCCACTGAGTTTCCCTAGATTTTTGTCAAATATTTTTAAAACAGAAAAATAATTTTTCCCTATTAAAGACCATTTCTGGCCTTAAGGAAAAGCTTTTAAATAAAATAGTAAAATAACTTTTAAAATTACACTTTTGTGGTTTCTTGGTACCCTATATCTAATAGGAGTCAAATATATTTTTAGAAAGATTTTTACTTCCCTTAATTAAGTACTTGCAGTGCAAACCTCAATTCAGGGGGTTTTGGAAAACTAATTTTTGAAAATACTTTTTGGCCAAATTATTTTTGTAAGAAAATACTATATTGCTCTATACACATGGCATGATCATTGGGCAGAAGTTTGGGGCAAGGAAATGAAGTATAGGAGTTGGAGGATTTATTTGATTTTTAGAGCACTTGCAAACAGCAGACACACATTCAATCAAAGCAAAGACAAAACACTCAAAAGTTTTTGTCAAACCACATTTTAGCATGATTTATTGACTTAAGTGTTGTGGCATGAAAATCAGGGTGTGACAGACCTACCCCCCTTACAAGAATCTCATCCCCGAGATTCCTAGACTAGGTGCGGAAAGGGATACAGAAACTTGGATCTGGGGTAGTCTTCAAGTCCTCATGTTGCTTCTGCTTCCGTGTAGTGCTCCATTGAGATTGAACTACTTGATGGTGTGGCTTCGTGTATGACGCTCTTCTTGATCCAGGTTGCTAATGTGTAGCTCGCGGCAGGTTAAATTGGGCTAGGGGGTCGATGGCTCGGTGGTCAATGGCCTCGTAGAGATTGGGCAAGTTGGGAAGTTGGAAACACTTCCGGATTGTGATGCATGGAAAACGTTGTGCACAATGGGTAACTCAGGTGGTAACTCTAGCTGGTAGTTGTCTACTCTTCGTCTCGTAGTGATCTCAGAGGGGGGGGGGGGGTTGTTAACTCTTGGAGTGATCTCGAAGGGGGCCGATGAATCTTGGTGTGAGCTCCCCTTTGACATGGAAATGCTTGGTTTCTTCGAGAGAAGTGGTTTGCAGATATGCCTGGTCTTTGATGCAGAGGTATACTTCTTGAAGATGGTGGTTGGTGTAGTTCTTCCTTCTTGACATCGCGACCTTCAATTGTCTTCTATCTAGCTGAACGGTTCTTCTTCCATCTCCGGGTAGACAAGTATGTCATCAAAGAAAGATGACAACTAACTTGTCCAAGCACTCCAGGAAGTCTATGGGGTACGTGAAGTGGGCTGGGGAATTAGTGGTGGTCGGGGTTGAGTATGGTCCAAGGTTTTCTTGATCTAGAGTCGAGACCCACGGTCATGGTCCGACCATGTTGTAGCTTGGTAGGACGTAAGGGTTTCAAGGATTCTAGTGTGCGAGTGAATGTTTATCATCCCATCCTTGAGCACAGTTTCTGAGATGCCAATACTTCTACCTAGTCTTCACCTCATATTACCAAATGAATCATCTAGTATAGGTCAACTCCAATCATCACTCATGTTATTCATATCCTCATGACTCTCGAGAGGAGGTCTAACAAAATCACATATGTCCACAATCCCCAAACTTATATGTATGTCTACCCCTAAGAATCCATGGGTAGAACATACAAGCTTCCAAGCTGGATTAAAACAGGACAATCCAAGTGCTCCTCCTATTCTTCCAAGGTCCATGCTAGTGCATCTCTATCCTAAGGAAACACGTCGTATGTCACACCAAGATCTTGTTTCCTTCCTATCAACCCCAGCAACCTGTTAACTTCCATCAATCACTACATAATCCATTTAATTCTACCAATCCAACGCCTATGCTGGTGTTCCATATGATCTCCTAAAGTCCTTATAATCCCAAAACACTTGAAAAGGCTATCTCTACTATAGTCAGTCCACCAATTTTCATTATCATGGTCAAGTAACCTCCAAGGTCAAGTTCACAAAGATGCCTAAAAAACTCCGACAATTAATCCAATCTCCTAGTTTATTGTCCACCGAGAAACATGGTATCACGATCAAGATCATCAGTCTAAATCCAATTTACTCCGAACCATGTAGACATACTCAGCATCTATATTCAACTAGAACCACCTACTTAAATCCAAATCTCTTGTCCAACGAGAATCCCTACATGTTCCCCCAAGTCATTGTCGTAATATCAACTATCTAATATCAATATCCCCTGGCTAAGTCAAATCCTTATACTTCCAAGAATTTCAGCTTGCGGTCATAATCGTCCTATTAAACCCAATTTACTCAGGGGTAATGAAAGCTATGCTACTCCATAATCATGATCCCACCAAGTTCATCTACCAACATCAAAGCCTCATAATCCGCCAAGTAGTCTCATATAATTCCTCAAGTCATTGATATAAACTCATCAAGTCATTTGTCCTCAAATCCTATATCCTCAAACTGGTCTTCCCTATGGCATCGTCAGTCCTGGTGCTATATTAGGATGGTAATGTGCTTGTTCACTATGTCCACTAGTTCCATAATGAACCCAGTGTTGTGCGAGGTTTACAGAGGCTTAACTGGTTCTCTTGCAATTCTGTCGGTTAAGCACATGGTTAAGAATTCGAGCTGGGGTATCTTATAAAGTCTCGAAGGGTCTAGGAATGGGTTCCTAATCTTGAGGGTTAAACATAACTCTACGGGGTTTCACTTGGTTGAGGAGGCTGTAGCAAAAGTCTTCATTGCTAGTTGGTTGCCGAAGCAGGTTTCTTGGTGCATCTTATCTTGCTGGTCTTCAGTTGAGGAGAGAGAGACGAGAGGGAAAAGTAGCATAGAGGAGGTGGAATGCCTAAAGGGGGTTCTATAGTGCAGGTGCAAGCAAACAAGTGCCAAAAGACCACACATAATTTCATTAAGATAAGATAGGTGATATAGTTGCATACATGCTGCCTAAGGCAAAAGTGCAACTTATATCAAAACACAAACAGATAGGAACAAGCAACACTCAACATGGTTTCATTTGAACCATTATATATGGACTCGACTGCGCATAGGGGTTACACGACTCGTCCTACCCTAGGGGTCCTCGGATTCAGTAGTCGTGCTTGCTTCATCACTTGAGAGAAAGGCGTTCGGTCTTCAGTTTGTGGGTTCCCCTTGTGGTGCCAAAGGGTAGGCGACAGTCGGCTGCTTGTTGGGACACATCCTTTTAATGTGCCCAAGTTCACCACACCCGTGACAAGTGACGGAAGCAAAAAGGTTGCTATCCAGTCTTGAGTTATGTCGTCGATGGCCTGACGACGATCTTCTATAAGGTGGATATGGAAATCCATTCCTATGCTCCCTGCGTGGGGTTTGGTTGCGTGTTTTTCGATGTTCCTTGATTTGTTGCTCCTGATTGGCAAGGTGGGCTTGTAAGACAGTGATTTGCTGTCCTCGCTCGGCCACCTTCATCTTTTCGAGGCAGTGGAGGTGCAGAAGTGAAGGGAGGTCTTGGCGAGCCTTAAGGAATGCTTCGGTAAGGTGACGTAGGAGGTAGTCTCCCGCGTTGATGAAGTGGATTTGGTATTTGAGGGTTGGATCCTCATCTTCTGGGGAAATCATCACTTGAGATGGGGCTCCAAATCCGTTCCTTACAGGTAGATAGCGGGTGGCGTGTTCTTCCTTCATTTCTGGAAGGAGGCCTCGAAGACGGAGGAGCGCTTCATGTGCCACTTGCTGAATGGCCAGGTCTTGTGTTGGCATGGGTGGCCCAATGAAGAACCACCCCTGGGGTGAGGTCTTGGCAGGCACAAAAACCTTGGCGTAGAACTCCTTCTCGAGCACATCATTTTCCAGTTCATGCAGGGTGTATATGGGCAGCAAGGGATAGTGGCATTGTTGGAGGCAGTCTTTTAGGAGCGATGGAAATCCTGTCATAAGGAGTCTCAAGGGAGCGACAGCCATCTACAAAAGTTGAATAGGGGAGGTCAATAAGGGAAGTATATCTTGGGTGGGGTAAGCTTCAGAAAAGAAGAGAAGTTTAGATGGTCTCAAGCTAACTAACGTCCATGCTAACTAAGGCTTCCTACAGTCAGGATGGCTCTGATACCAGCTCTGTGGGGACCCCGACTCATAAGTCGTGATCACCGAATGCACGTGTACAGTGATCCCAGAGATCAATGCTCACTGAACACACAGAAGCTGAATAACAAGAGTCTTACATCCATACATACCGTATTACACAAGTAGGACCATTATGGTCGAGTCTTGAGTATAACATCGCAGCGGAAATCTTCGTCAATAACTTGGACCCATGCCATCTGCCTTAACCCTACAGGCATTCTGACTGGGAAGCGTCCTAGCTCGCATGTTCGTCACCGAAGTGTTCTTCATCACATCCTGTTCTTTCATGCCTGGCCAATAAATAACCAGTGGCAAGCCAATGAGTACTTTGAATGTACTCGCAAGCAACCCATGTTTTTTGGTTCAAGATACAACAATGCATGATATAGGTAAATTTTTTGCAGAAAGCTAGTTTTGAGTGCAATGACATGTTCAACAACTTTGTAAGGCATGCATCAAGAGAATTCAAGTAACCATGAGGATAGGTTACAGATATCAACATAAATAGAGTGGGCACCAACCCAACATAAATAGAGTGGGCACCAACCCATCTCAACATGTCAAGTCCTTTGACTTGACCCAAGTAGTTTTATCACACACACACACACGGTTGAAAACTCTGGACGTAATTTAAGCAGCACCGCCCAACTGTCCTTGACCGTGGACACGGCTATTCGAATAGTTTTACACTCTGCAGAGGTTGCACACTGTACCCACAAGAACCGGGGAACTTCCGTGTCATCCACGACCCGCGGTACCTCAAGTACCCGGGGTAAGCACCCGATCACTACCTTTCCCTAGACGACACTAACATGGAGTCCACTCGATTGGTAGTAACCCCCGTGCCCAACATTTCACATCATAAAGTTGGGGAGCCTTGCTCCCATATTCATCATATACCACAAGCACGGGGTACCAACGGTGTGTTCGGTGCCCTGTGAAAACAGTCATGGCCGCCCTACCTGGCACGACCCCGTCCCGAGAGAGAGCACCAAACTCTCCCCGTCACTAGTAATGCGGGCTCCAAGCTAGTATCGGCCTAGGTAATCAATAATGCCCTTTCCCATATAAGGGTAGAGTGGTTGCGCATGTAAGGTTGGGACAGTCGACAAATCTTAAATCTAATCCGTTTTCGAAAACAACACACACACTTGCCTCGGTATACCACTTCGTCATCAAGTGGTTACCCATTTCATCATCTCCCTCGGGCATAAGTGGCACCCGACGGGGTTTTCGAAAAAGTCTTTTGAAATACTTTGCCTCCTTCACCATGCATATACCCGTCCCTTTTGCGTAGCACTACCTTAGCATCCTATCTACTCCCACCGGCATAACCCTCATAAGAAGGTAGGGTCATGCACAATGCAAGTATCAACGAGGAAGTACGGTGGCAAACCATCAAGTGGTTACCACCTCATCATGATTCCGTTGCAACAACGATAAGGTACTATATGACATGCATAAAAAGGGTTTCATAGACATGGTCAAAGGGCTGCTTGCCTGGTTCCTCAGAGTCTTGAAGTCTTCTGGTCCTTCTCCAAGTACTCCGTCTACTTCGTCAACTAACATCGGAAACAATCATAATAAGCAACACAATAAGGCAAAAAAGTGCTCTAAAAAATGTGAGTTGGACTTTTATGGGATACCTCTGGTCATATGAGGGATGACCAAAGTGGTTTCATTGGAAGTGGATCAATGGATACTTCTAAACATTTTGATATGATGGAATCAAGGGGTTTTATGGGATTGCAAGAAGTGTACAGAAACATATTTTTGAAAAATGAGCAAGGGCACCCATTTAACAAAGGATGATTTTAGAAGCATCTAGGAATTGGTTTCACTGGATTTGGAGTTGAGATGATTTTCCTATGAATTTGCAAAGTTCACAAATATGAAGAAATGGCTCATTATTTTGTGGGGTACAGAAAGTATTAAGAAAAATGTTCATAGACTAAGTTATGAACTTAGAAGCATCTGGAAATTTGAATCATGTCATTTGGATCAAATTTGAGCCTCCTGTGATTTTCTAAAGTTTATGACAGAAATGGAAAAATTGGATTTGATAAATGTTTATGAAGAGAAGGTTTCTGGAAAAATGTGCAAATAGCACCATGTGAAAGGTCATGATTTATGGAGTCATAAGAAATTTGAATCATCAAATTTGGACACTATTTGAGTTGTTTAGAGATTTTTGAAGTTGACATGAAAAGAAAAAGGAAAAGGTTTAGGGTTTACCCAAAGCGTGCACAGGGCGCAGGATAGAAGTGGGCCGGCCCAGCGGCTCAGCTGCGCTGGCGACCGGGGGTGACGTCGAAGACGGCTTCACGGGAGGGCGCTTTCACCATGGAAACGCGGGAGTAGCGCGGCCCGCCTCCACTTACGCGAGCGAGCAGGCGTGCGGTGGAGTTTTAAACCTGACAGGCAGGGACCCCTGTCAGGATGTGAGGCTGACCGACGGGCCCCACGGCCGTCGTCGTCAACCTCCGTCCAGAGAGGACGGCGAGCTCACCAGCGTCGCTGTGGTCGACGGCGAGGCGATCCGAGGGCACCGGCGTGCTCAGGGAGGAGTCGCCGTTCGGGTGGAGGTGGAGGCGGTCGCCGGAGCGCAGGGGTTCGCCGGCGACGAGGAGGACGGCGGCAAAGCTTCGGGAGGAGTTTGCCCCGGTCGATTTCGGCTGCAAACGACGCGGGGGAGAGAGGGGAAATGGTCAGAGAGGTGAGGCGGTTCCAGATCGAGAGAGAGGGAGGGCAAAGAGGGCCTGTACGTCGAGATCAACGGCCGACCGAGGCGGCGGAGCTCCGGTCGATCCCGAGCATAGAAGCTCTCCGAGGCTGATTGGGTGGTGCGGGTGCGTGCTAGGGGGTGTGAGAAGGAGTTGGATGGCACGAGAGAGACCTGGGGCGAGCTTAAATAGCCGCACGGTGGTCCACCGTGGACCTGTGCGCCGGCGAGGTCGTTGCCGTCGCCACGGGTCACGGGGGCCTGTTTGGTTGTGTCTGGGGCGTTCATGGGGGTCGACTACTCCCAGGGGAAGAAGAGAGAGAGAGGGAGAAGGGGGCCAGAGGCACCGCGCGTGTGAGCACGTTCACTGGTGCCCTCGGGCGGTCGCCGCGCGTGTGAGCTGGGGCGAGAGGAGGGAGAAGGAGGTGGGGGCCAGGGGCGTGGCGTGCTGCGGACGTCGAGGCACCTCGTCGGGCGCGCTGGGGAGGCCCGAGGTGGCCGGGAGTGCTTGGCAGGGGGACGGCTACAGTGCGGGAGCGCACTGTAGCGTGCTCCAGAGCGTGCATATGGCCGGCATGGCCATTTTTCCAGCGCTCTGGGCTTGGCCTCTAGTGTCTGGGGGCTCTAGGGGGAAGTAAACAAATGGGAGGTGGCCTTGGATGCCCTGGTGATCCACTAGGAGAAGAGAGAGGTTGAGGGAGAGAGAGAAAAGGCTGTCCAGAGAGAGAAAAATGAGGTTTTACCCCTCCAATATTTGAGCTATGGACTTGCCATTGCTACTGGAGGTGCAAGGGGACTCTGAGGGGCTGTGGTAAAAAGTTGAGGTCATGGAGAAGAGTGGAAGTGGTAAAAATGATGATTTTGGAAAAATGGCAGAAGGTGTTTGTTGTTGGTTTGGGCAAGAAAATTAATTCCAATTGCCATGAGAATTAACAGGATGGAATGGCACATAGAAGTAGGGTGTTCCACCAATTTTGAGCTCATTTGGGCAAAGTAGCCAATGTAACTTTGGTAAACCCTAGAAATGAGCAGAAATGGCTTTTCCAAGATTTAGTCATGCAAATCTATTCTCCTTGATGCACCACTTGGTGTAGTGCCATCATTTGAGGATTTGAACATGTCCACAAAAGTTCAGATCAAAAGGACACACTTGGCAATGTAGAGTTGTTCAAGTTTGGTTCTGGACAGGAAGGGTTTTGGGGCACTTTGATCAAGTTAACTTGTTCTCCAACTTGTGCCACTTGGTCTAGATGAATAATTAGACCACTTGAGCATGTTCACAAGGTTTGAGAACATTTGGACATGTTTGGCAATGTAAAGTTGCTCAAACTTCAAAATGGACAGAAATGGTTTTGAGGGATTTGATGATGTTATCTTGTTCTCCAAGACATGATACTTGGCAAGATCACCAAATATGTCATATGTGACATGATAGAATTTTCTTGGAATTTTTGGGGAATATTTCCTTTGTAAATATTTCAAAAGCTTGAAATATCCAGAAAGGGTTTTTGAGGGATTTGACCAATATTTTGAACATGACCATGTGTTGAAACTCTTATATATGGACAATATATGTCCACTGAGTTTCCCTAGATTTTTGTCAAATATTTTTAAAGCATAAAATAATTTTTCCCTATTAAAGACCATTTCTGGCCTTAAGAAAAAGCTTTTAAATAAAATAGGAAAATAACTTTTAAAATTATATTTTTGTGGTTTCTGGGTACCCTATATCTAATAGGAGTCAAATATATTTTTAGAAAGATTTTTACTGCCCTTAATTAAGTACTTGCAGTGCAAGCCTCAATTCAGGGGTTTTTGGAAAACTAATTTTTGAAAATACTTTTTGGCCAAATTATTTTTGTAAGAAAATACTATATTGCTCTATACACATGGCATGATCATTGGGCAGAAGTTTGGGGCAAGGAAATGAAGTATAGGAGTTGGAGGATTTATTTGATTTTTAGAGCACTTGCAAACAGCAGACACACATTCAATCAAAGCAAAGACAAAACACTCAAAAGTTTTTGTCAAACCACATTTTAGCATGATTTATTGACTTAAGTGTTGTGGCATGAAAATCAGGGTGTGACACCGGCCCTGGAGCGGAAGAACCCGGCGCGCCACGAAGGCGGCCAGGAGATCGGAGGCGACGAGCCCCTCCGACTGCAGCATGACTCGGAGTCACGCCACGGCGCCGACTCCGGAGGTCGAAAGTGATTTCGACCGATGGGACCAACTGGACGGCCGGCCAGTCAGTGGCTCGGGGTCGAAAGGCGGCAGGTTGACCCAGTCGCTGTCGGTGGAGACGTTCTTCACGTAGAAGTAGGTCTTCTGCCACATCTTCACCGATTTCACCAGCGGGATGGGCGGAAAAGGGTTGTCGGCCATCATGCGCCGCACCACGATGTAGGTGCCGCACTGCGCCGGCGTGCCGGCGGCCTGAGTGTCGAGCTTCGAAGAGAAGAACTCCCCCCACAGCTCCAGAGTGGGGAGAACGCCGATGTAGCCTTCGCACAGGGTGGCGAAGGCGGAGAGAAGCACCACCGCGTTGGGGGTGAGGTGGTGCGGCTGCAGGCTATGAAACTCGAGAAAAGAGCGGAAGAATCCGCTCGCTGGGAGCCGCAGCCCGCGCATGAGGTGCGAGCGGAAGATGACCCGCTCGCCCTCCGCCGGCGTGGGCCGGATCTCTCCCGCCGGCGCGGGACGGGCCTGCACCAAGTCCGCGCTCGGGAGGCGACGGGTCTGGCGAAGGAACTCAATGTCCTCCGCCCCCATGTCCAAGCCGTCCCACACGCCGGAGCGCGAGGTGGGGGGCGCGACGGAAGAAGAACTCATCGCCGGCGAGAAGGGGCACTTTGGCTCACGGCGGAGGGAGAAAGCCGCGGCTCGCGGCGAAGGAGGAAGGAAGGGCAGGGGAGCGGGGGAAAGGGTGCGCGTACATTGCTGCCCACTCCCTCCCGCCTACTTATAGCCCAACAGGCTGAGAAGCCGAGGGGGCGACGTGGGGATTAACTGCGCCCGCGCCCCCACGCCGCCCACGATCAACCTACCCCCACGAAGTTACTGCGCGCAGTAACGACGTGGGGATGCCAACCGCCCTCGGCCACAGCGGATCCGCTCGGGAGCCGAGGCGCGGTAGTGGCGGGCCCCACCTGACGGCCCGTCCCGTCGCGCGCGTGGGCAGGCAGACTATCGCCTCCACGTGGCGCCGTGCGATAGGACCACCTCAATAATGGCAGGGAGGCGGAACCAATACGCCGCCAGTTTCCCGCCACGACTTGCGAAGCAGCGGCTCTTCGAGGAGCCGGTCCGACTTCGGCGAGGCGGTCCAAAGAAACAGCGGCCAAGTCTCAGAGTCGGCGCTGGGAAGATTGAAACTGCCGAAGCCCCACAAGGTGGCACCCGCTGGGCTTCGCCAGCTTCGGGGACTACTGTCGGAGTAATGGGCCACGGGTAGGCTGACCCGGGACCCAAGATCTTTCAAGACATCGGGGCAGGCCGCGCCCCTCAGCCGAGTCCCAGCTGGTGACCTTCGAGAAGGCCGAGTCCCTGCCGGCGACCTGTGAAGAAGCCGAGTCCTTAGACGGCGACCTTCGAAGAAGCCGAGTCCCTAGACGGTAACTCTGAATCAAGCCGACTCCGGGCTTGCGACCTTTCAAGGGGCCGACTATGAGAGTCGGCCCGCGACCTTACACGAAGACCGATGCAGAGTACGGCCCCGACATGGCCGTCCCCTCAAACCCACGGGAGGAAGGCATGGCTACAGTGAGCCGCATCACCAGGAGATCTCCGGTGAGGCGCGACACTGTTGCCATGCCTCCCCTGACTTCAGCCACAGTGCACGAGGCACTGTGCCCACGACGGCGGCATATACGGCCCGGAGATCGCCGGGCCCCCCGTCAGTGAGAGGGAAGAAGATGGCCGGAGAGCCCGAAGACGGCCCTGCGGGAGTCGGCCTCCCCAGAGTCGGCCGCCTCCCGGCCGGGGCCCCACAAGCCATAAACCAGATTGGACGGGGAGTGGCGACAGTGATCGCCTGACAAACGGCAGCACTGTTCCCACGACCCCCTAACCGAGCCTGCGTCATCAGGAGTGCTGCACAGTGTTCTGCCTGTCCGCGGGGCCTGCCAGTCGGCGGGCCCCAGAAGCCGGCAGGGACGACGGCTGCAAGAGAGACTGACGGCTGGGGGCCACGCCCAGTCAGATTACCGTTGTACCCCCGGGGGGTAGGCCTATATAAACCCCCCGGGGCACCCATGCAAAGGGTTCGGCCCTGGATAGGTTTTAGACACATAGAAGAGGGGAGAGAGCTAGCCTTGCTCCCACCTGCTTCCGAAGAACAGCTCAAGGAGCACCTCTGTACTATCATACCATAGTGATCATGCGGAGACCCCGCAGAGCAGCAGTAGGGGTGTTATCTCCCCGGAGAGCCCCGAAGCTGGGTAAGATTCGCCGGCGTGCATGTCTGCGCCTCATCCCGTTTCCAGGCACCGGCGACGTCCTACTCGCCCCCACCATGATAAGCCACCCGTTGGCATATGTCGCATCCAACCCCCGACACGCCCCTTCGGGCGAAGTATTAGCTCCTTTATTTCCCCCGTCGCCCCCCTCTATGGATGCAACCTCCAACATTCTGACCAGCACGGGCTCCAATGCGGTCTCTGGGAGGGGGGCCGGACACCTTATCAGCCTTGATCGCACCACCCATTCCTGTAAAAAACAAAGGGCCAGGAGACGAACTTTTGAAAGGCATACAAATAGAATGTCCGGGCTCTGAGCTATTTACCCGAGTATCCGGGCGATCGCGGCTTAGGCCTGCGTCCTCGACCGAATCCGGACACACCACCTGCGGTCCAAAGAACAGCTTGTACATCTCCGTGGGTGTCGCACCCATAAAATGCTGGAGAATACGAGGTCCCTCCGAATTGAACTCCCATAGACGGAGAGGACGACGTTTGCAGGGTAGGAGGTGCCTGATTAGCATGACCTGCATCACCTTGACCAGGTCGATCTCCCTTGTTTGGAGGTCTCGAATCCGGCCCTGCAGTGCGGGCACGTCCTTGGACGGCCCCCAATTGAGCCCTTGGTTGACCCACGACATCAGTTGCCGTGGAGGTCCCGGGCGAAAGGAGGGCGGCGGCTTTTGCTTGCTGCCCCTTGGAGCAGTGATGTAAAACCACTCCTGCTGCCACAATCCCTGTTCCTCTTGGAAGGAACCTTCTAGCCACGGGGCATCGACCTTCTTGCTTATGGTCGCCCCGCCGCACTCCGCTTGACGCCCCCGATCATCTTCGGCTCCACCTTGAATGTTTTCAGCCACAGGCCGAAGTGGGGGATGACGCGGAGGAAGGCTTCGCAGACAATAATGAATGCGGAGATGTGGAGGATGGACTCCGGAGCCAAGTCGTGGAAGTCCAGCCCGTAGTAGAACAGGAGCCCTCTCACGAAGGGATCCGTCGGGAAGCCCAATCCCCGGCGGAGGTGAGATACGAAAACGACGTATTCGCCGGGCTCGGGGGCTGGCACGGCCTGCCCTGGGGCGGGCAACCTGTGCGAAACTTCGTAGGCTAGGTACTTGGCCTCCCGCAACTTCAATATGTCCTCCTCCGTGACGGAGGAAGGCATCCACCGGCCCTGGAGGTCGGAGCCGGACATTGTTTAGGATCCGAAGCGCTCGAATCTGAAGCTCTAGGTGTTGGAACTGGGAGCGGAGGAAAGATTCGATGCGAGGTTGAAAGACAAGGACAGGCCTTGGTCCTCTTATAAAGGGGAAGAAATACCAAGGGCCGTCTCCGTGACCGTTTAGGATTCCCCCTTCGATGGAGGAGGCGTGGCGACGGGAACGGTTGGGTTACCCACGCACGTATTGATGAGGATCCCGGAATAAAGGGGGCACGATCTCTGCTTTGACAAGACGTGCCAAGGAAACCGCTTTGCTAAACGTGCTGAGGTGGAATAAGTAAAAACAATTCATACAAAGGCTTGGTAGCGGTGTGATGACGCGCCGCATAATACGTCAGCAGATTGAATCAGTGTATATGTTTTATTCTCTCTACGTTTGGGATGTGGAATTTATTTTGCAGAGTCGAATACTATCCTGGTGTTCACTATCTTCTCCGGATTATTCAAGGGAGGAACCCTCCTCGCAATGCCGAACATTATGCACGCCGGACTTATCATCATTGAAGACCGGTTCAGGGGCTACTGAGGGAGTCCTGGACTAGGGGGTGTCCGGACAGCTGGACTATCAATATCCGCCGGACTCCCAGACTACGAAGATAGAAGATTGAAGACTCCGGCTCGTGTCTGGAAGGTACTTTCCTTGGCGTGGAAGGCAAGCTTGGCAATACGGATATGTAGATCTCCTACCATTGTAACCGACTCTGTGTAACCCTAACCTCTCCGGTGTCTATATAAACCGGAGGGCTTTAGTCCGTAGGACACAACATTACATCTCAACAATCATACCATAGGCTAGCTTCTAGGGTTTAGCCTCCTTGATCTCGTGGTAGATCTACTCTTGTACTACCCATATCATCAATATTAATCAAGCAGGACGTAGGGTTTTACCTCCATCGAGAGGGCCCGAACCTGGGTAAAAACATTGTGTCCCTCGTCTCTTGTTACCATCCGCCTAGACGCACAGTTCGGGACCCCCTACCCGAGATCCGCCAGTTTTGACACCGACAATGAGAAAACCACCTAGCCGGATAGTTTGGCCGGAAGCCAAAGCTCCTTTGGCGATGGTACCGTCTTTAAAGACGGGAAGAGGCATCCTTCCTGATCGTGACGGCACAGAGGAACTCTCAATGAAAGCACCAATGTCGGTGTCAAAACCGGCGGATCTCGGGTAGGGGGTCCCGAACTGTGCGTCTAGGCGGATGGTAACAGGAGACAAGGGACACGATGTTTTTACCCAGGTTCAGGCCCTCTCGATGGAGGTAAAACCCTACTCCTGCTTGATTGATATTGATGATATGGGTAGTACAAGAGTGGATCTACCACGAGATCAAGGAGGCTAAACCCTAGAAGCTAGCCTATGGTATGATTGTTGTAATGGTTGTCCGTCCTATGGACTAAAACCCTCCGGTTTATATAGACACCGGAGAGGGCTAGGGTTACACAGAGTCGGTTACAATGGTAGGAGACCTACATATCCGTATTGCCAATCTTGCCTTCCACGCCAAGGAAAGTCCCATCCGGACACGGGACGAAGTCTTCAATCTTGTATCTTCATAGTCTTGGAGTCCGGCCGATGATGATAGTCCGGCTATCCGGACACCCCCTAGTCCAGGACTCCCTCAGCTGGCGTTATACTAACAGCAAAAAAAAGTGGCAATAAGAGCATGGGTGGCCCATTCGGACAGTGGGCGCACAGTACGATGTACCTCCACGGACGCAGAGTGGTGAGGGAGGTATGGTTGCCCAGAGCAACAAATATCCAGGCAGCATATGTGGATTATGTCCTATTTTTGTTCTCTTTAGCCACCTTTTTCCTATGTGAGGACAACAAACCGATCGACCCGGTCATTCTCTATTGCGTTGTCATGCCTTTCTACCCTTCTTCAACCAAGAGACACGAGACTCGTTCCTTAGCTACTGATTTTCCCCTTTTCAACCTAGATGCGGGTTCGATGCCTACTCTCTTGGACAGTATAGTCTCCCTTCCTTTCCTTATTCAACCCAGACATGAATTAGTCTGCATGAAGTAGGGTTTCCTTTAATAGTGCAAATTATGGTTTTCGTCTGCGTGGCCAGCAGAGCAGAGGATAGCAAATTGGGAAGATGGTGGAGTGGAAAAAGATCCACATGCAACGACGTGCCAGATGGGGCAATAGAACAAGGGTATGGTTCGAAAAGAGGTAGCATACCTGAGGGTCAGCGGGAAGTGGCTTCGCTTGTGGTCGTAGTCCTCCGCACACACTACGGCAGCGAGCTTGGGGACGGAGGCCATCCCGCGCGGGCGCTAGGTCTGAGAGGACGGCCTTGTCGTCAGTGCGTCACCTCGCTCGCCGACGACGAGTGCGTCAACGCTGCACGTCCTTTTCTTCCACGGCGGATCTGTGACCACCGATGAGGAGGGAGAGAGGGGCTGTCTTTTTTAGATATGGAGAGAGGGTGGTAGTGTGAGAAGCAAGTGGGCAGCCCTTGGCAAGAAAGCGCTGAAGCTCCAGCCTATATATCTTTTTTATACTACTAGTACTGGAGGTGGAGTAGTGGCAGAGTAGTTTATATTTTCTCTGCGTCCAGTACCAGTTAGTAGTGCTTCAAAACTGAACGGCACGCCGTTAAAAAAATAAAGGTCGATAACTAATGCGGCACCTCGGGCCAACGCGGCCAGATCACATTTTGCACGAGAAATTACACACCATGTTTCTTTGACATGTGGTCCCGTTCCAACATATCAGTGAGACGACGGCGAGTAGTAGGAGTAGTTCCGAACCGACATGTAGGTCGGGGCGCCCCTTCGTGAACCGTGGCAAACTGGCAACCGTCCACCGACTCTTCGCCTTTCCCTCTCGATTTGGAATTGCTGTCGCACGCTCTTCCTCTCCCTCCTCCATTTTCCTTCAACCCTTCACCCTTTCTTCAGCCATTGTTCGATCATCTTCTCTATGGAGGGAACAGGACGGAAACGACCCCGTTATTCTTGCCCCGATCTAAAAGATGACGTTGTGGAGGAACTCATTGATCGGTGCGACGTCATCACCTCGGCTAACATGGCAAGTTCGTTCAAGCCCATTCCCGACTCAACTAATAACATCATTACAAGGAACCCAAGAGTCAAGGAGCGGTTTGATCTCCCCTATCTTCTTCGCCGTGACCCTGATGACTGGCGCCATCACGACGGAGGCCTTGCCCTGTGCAAGTTGATGCCACTTGATAATGATACGTATGATGTTAAGATGCCATCACTTGAGGGCAAAGCTTGGGCAGGCGTAAATGGAGATTGGGTTGTTTACATTGGGTCCAACTGCGAGTGGGAACTTGTGAATATGTACACTCGTGACCGGGTTCCACTTCCAAAAATCTCAGCAGACTGCCCAGAGGTTGAGCACACCGGTATTGTACGCACGTTCTAATACAATCATGGTGACTGTCTTCTACGGAAGATAGCAATTTCTCGAGTTCCCAACTGCTCTTGGAATTACAACAACTATGAAGTTGTTGCTATCTTCGACAAGCTTGTTGCCGTCCTTGGTGGTTTGACATGATGGATATTGCTCAAAAATCAGTTTCTGTACACGTATGAGTACTGTGATGCAATTCAATACGAGGGCCTTTTGTTTTCTGCCACCACTTTGTGGCACTGTTTTTGCATGGCATCCTCGTAGTTTCGGTACGTTTGTCTTCCACCATAATTATAATTGTTTCATCCACATGCTGCGGGTTAGCAAGTTTCCCTTTACTAATTAACCTTCTTCTTGTGTTTTCAAGGTCCTGTGAACATTCCACCACATATACTTGAAGATTTTTATAACCAAGGGGGAGATGATGATGGTGACGATCACGAGCATGAGGACGAGCAGCGCCCATATACTCTTTTGCGCCTGGCAACTAATTTCGATGGATCACCTCTTCTCGTGTGTATACAACCCACTGATGATGTTACTGCTAAGGAAGCAGGTGTAGTCTCCCATGGTCGCACTCTCCGGACCTATTCCAACACCCGTTGCATGGTATTCGGGATGGATACTAGTGTGCTAGCGCCAACTCCTTCTCCCTGGTATAGAATTCATAGTCTTGGAGAAAACTCGCTCTTCCATGGACAAAACTATCCAATGATGGTGAAAGGCGATCCAACTGCTGTTGACACAACGTTACTACCATTTATGAGAAGCAACTGTGTCTATACCTCGGACATTTGGGTGGTTCCCTACCCTGGTACTGATATAGTAGGCCGCTTCAGCCTGGATGATTAGTCCTGCGTTGGTCTCCAGATCGACAATGGATGGCCCGTCCTAGAGAATCGCTTGTGGTTCAAAGTAAGCGTTTCCAACGCTGAGGAATGGTTGAGTTGAAGTTAATTTCATTGCTTGTTATTTGTTGTGTGGTGAAAACTTTAGTATTTATAGTGTATCCTCGTTGTCGATGTGGGTTAATGACCTGTTGTATGTAATAAAATGATATGCCTGTGATAAACTTACTAAATTTATGAATGGCTTTCGAGTCGCTTCTGTGAGTGAGTGGTGCGACGAGGCAAAAAAATATTTTTCGAATACATAATTGTACGTGCATTGCAACAGGTTATCGGATGAGGCCAATCAACAATACTAGTACACTATTTGTACTAGCTTCACATGCTTGGTGCGTCGTGCGGGTGTTTTTATTGTAGCCATATTGTACTACGTAACCAGCACCTCGAATCCTCGATACTAGTAGTACTATATAGTAAGTAGTAGGAGTACGTCACACGCCACCAGCACGACTTCCATCTGACACCATATTTCTTGGAGTCCGTGCTAGAGCAATCTCTTCAACCTCATCATTTCTCTAACTCAGCCATCGCATGACGGGCGAGGTGGGGGTTTGCCGATAGTCGTTTTCCTTAACTGCGGTCCCACTTGTAAGGCCAACTGCAATGCATGACCCCAAACGGACCTCCGTTTTGCACGAACTCCAATGATAATTTTGACTAGAAAAGCAAGACCAAAGAAAACAAGAACCACAAGAATACATTTTACTACTCCTGTAAGTTGGATTAGTGCCTTCTTGATGCATTCATTGTTGATCTGCGGAGGCTCGATCTTGCGTGCTTCTTTCTTCTTCGAGTGTAAAGAAGTAGACATTGCTTCCTCGCATGTAGTCTCATGTCTAGCCTCTATTCTAGTAGGAGTATCAACAAGTGCACTAATCTCATCTATAGCCTCTGTGCTAGCTAAAAGTGATAGAACATCTACTAAATTGCGCTCTATCAATATATGAATGTACTCTTTTTCCCAATACAAAAACTTGCATCCATTCTACTCCCTCCGTTGCACAATACATGCCTTCTATTTGTCAAAATATATATGTATCTAGACATGTTTTAGTATATAGGTACATCCTTTTTTGGACAAATGGAAGTCAAGTATTTTGGAATGGAGGGAGTACACAATACAATTTTTAAGTTAGCACAACTAGTCTAATCCGAAAGCACAACCGAAGATTTGGTCGGGTTCTTCCTCCTTTTGCCGACACGTGGGACATCCAGCATCCAGGTCGTGTCATGACAGAAAATAGAGTGGTAGTTGAAGCCACGAGATGTGCATCTTGGGTTAAACTGTAAATAGAATCTTACTACTCTTGAGTAACTCCAAAAGCGGCCACCGAAGATCTTTCTTGGATTTGTTTTTCATCACCAGCACGTCGAGGTGAAAGATGTGTAGGTTCAGTGGGTCCACTTGCGTTTTCACTGACATGTGGGACTGCATGTGAGCAAACAGACGATGGGCTCCGCGCGTCCGCTGGCTGGCTGAGAAGAGAGATAGAGGAGGGCTGAGCACGGACTGCAGGAAATTTGTTCTACGTACCTCGATATAGGCTCGATATAGTGGGGTGGCATGGGCCATAACTAGCATTCACGTCTAGCAGTACGGCACACGCCACCCACACAAGTCCCATCCGACACCAATTTTCTTGGAGTCCATGCTACAGCCATCTTTGCTCCCTCCTGTTTTCTCAGCCATCGCATGGTCGGCGGGGTGGGGGTTTGCCGATAGTCAGTTTGCTCAAGTGTGGTCCCACTTTTAAGTGAAAATGCAACACCGCACACATTCCAGCTTGAGCGGCGTGCCGGACCAACCGTGTGGGGGTGCGATGTGAACACGGCAGGCTTTTCCTTTTGAACTTGTAACTTGTAAAATTTGGTTCTGCTCCATGGCGCGATCGATAGATAGAAAATAACGATTTTGCCTAGAGTAATGAGAAGTTTGGTTCTGGCGCCGTTCATGCATGGAGTACGTACGAAAATTATGAAGTTGATGCGAAAGGTAAGATAATTACTGTAGTATCATATACTACTAGATGGATTTGACGGAAAGATAAAAATACATACGGATCCATCAACGACATCCTCACGCCCTAGTGCGCCGGGTCACCAACCGACGTGTGAGGAGCAGCGGCGTTGGCGGCGAGCTCAACGTGCTTCTGAACAGTGCCGTCCAAGGTTGCCCTGCGGTACAAGAAGGCCAGCGTCCTATCATCCTCCTCCTGCATGTAGTAGTAGTCCTTGTGGACGATTTGCGCGTAGACGTAGGTGATTATGTCAATGGTGTCTTGTTGCGCCAGGCGCTGCGCGGCGAGCGCGACCTTGAGGTGGACATTCTCCGGCGCGACGGCGGGTACTCGCAGGTCCACCAGTGCGTCGAAGAGGTTGTCACCATAGTGGCCTTTGAGGGTGGCGGGCATCGCAGAGCCTGCGCGCATCGGCTGGAGGCTTACGTCAAAGTCGTCCGCGGGCTTCTTGACGACGGTGAACTTGTCGAGGAAACCGATGAGGTCCTCGTCGTACAAGGAGATGAAGATGTCGTCCAAGCAGCCCCTCGCCATGGCGGCCTCAAGCAATACTACTTGGAGACGTTCCTCATTGCCGGGCCGCAGGCCGGCGTCGTGGACCATCTGGCACAGCCGGCTTATGCTCGCACTCATCGCCTCCATGGGTCTAGCTTAGCTTCTAGTCAACTAATCTTGCGATTTGAGTGATCACTCTTGCCCTTGGTTAGCGTGCGTAGGTGCGTAGGATTTCGTACTACTCCTCGGCCCTCTACTGCACCTGCCTTTGGCTGTATGATAGGTGGGCCAGCCACCCCCTGGGCCCACGTGTCATTCACCCAAAGGCAGTTGTCGTAAGTAAATGAAGCTGCGTCCCCCTCCGTGCCGGTGCAGTATAGTCATCTCACCGGACCTCTAGTTGGGGCCAAACGAGAGAAGTTTGATGTTTACTGGTTTATTGGTCCCCTTTGCATTTTGCGCCAAGTTTTGACCTTTTATTTAACTAATAAAATGTTAATGCATGTAAACAAAAATGTTGTGTAAGTCACATTACGAAAACCAAATAATCCCAAAACACTTAGGCACGGTGCATTAACTCCCTCCTTATTTCTTATTTCGTGACATATCAACCAATGAGAGATGTGGGCCGTGCATGCTTTCAATGACTTGAGACTACCAAACATGACATGCAGTGTTTAGTTCATTGCATGTAATCCTATTAGTACTCTAGTTAGCAAAAAACATTAAGTTCTCTCGCCGATAGGAATAAAACACCATGTATTTATTTACAGAGGGAGTAGTACATTTTTGTGACATGCATTACTAGATATTGCTAGTCAAATACTAAAATCCAGATGGACGTGGTAGTACTCCTAAATCCAGACGGTGGTGCTACTAGTACTAGTAGTAGTACTACCAATGTAGTAGTAGGAGTACTAGCACTGTACTACCCGTTGGTCAAATTATTACGTGCTGCTCCTCACAGTGAAGTGACAAGACCCTGCGCCGGAGATGACACCTGAGTATAGGCGCCGTGTTCGGCATACCATAGTCAGCCTCACCGTCTGCAGTCACTATCATCATGGCTGTAGAGCTAGCCTGCTTACAACTAGCCCTGTTCGACATAATTTCCCGTGCGTAGATGCCCGTGCATTGCACGGAACACCAAGATTGGGGGTGGACGGCTCCGGCAGCGGCCATCGCGCCAGATTTTTCCACGGCCTTCTAGATGTGGTGGGGAGGAGATAAGGCTGATTGTGAGAGACAAGGAGTTGTTTGTAAATAGGGAACAAGTGCGGGCATCTTTTTGCAAAAATGGAGAAGCTTGGTTTGTATGCGTCAGATCTAGATCCGACGGCTATTGGTGAAAGATGGGAGGCACAACATCATCACCAACTCAGGACCTGTTTGATTCGCAGGATTTTGAAAACGCAGGAATAGGACACGGCAATATTACAAGTTTCAAACTGATATTACAAATGTTAGGAGTAATGCTGCACCTACGAAGAGGGAATTACTAGGAAGTTTACGTAAGAACTTTCGTTACTTTAGGTGGATGCAGCATTATCGTACAAACTAAAATCCACCGCCCTGACAAGTCACTAATGGGCAAATAAGTTTTCGAGTCTCTGGCCACTTGATGTTTCAAAAACAAATTCAGCTTCTGCGGAGACTTTGTCATTTAGGCTTAGACGCTTGCGGTGATCAGCACGCCATTCATTGTTGCGCCAGAGAACGCCAAACCTCATTACCTTGAGCACACTTGCCTCCAGAACAAAGAGCCTGGCCAATTTAATCTCAGATGTGCTGCCTCGGTAGTCGATCAAATCAATTTCTGTAAGATGGAGATCAAGGCATTCGATGAGATTGTTATAGTGCAGCACATTTTTCACTTTCGGGTCTTTTTTTATCTGCAAAAGAAGAGAACATATTAGAGCAGCTGGCTGCATAAGATTGCCGTGTCATCAAGAGGTACCAATATCATTCGCTCATACGATAGGGTTGGCTGGCTAGTGATATTTTTTCTCTCTCTCTCTCTCTCTCTCTCTCTCTCTCATTTAACTAGGAGCACGTGAAGAGCTTGGGCATTTGTTGCCTTCCACTATGTGGACGATGCCATATTTCACAAAAGTATGCCACATAATATGCATCGATGTCAAATCAAAAGATTTTGGCACCGCTCTCGCGATGTGAGAGAGTTGGCACCGCTATGCACACAGACCCACATGTATAAACAAATCAATCAAACCAACTACACCAGCCTCTCACTCTCCCAAACAAGTGTTTTTTATTGCCTCAGTCCTCTCTCTCTCCCACGCAGTGTTTTTTCATTGCGTGAGTTAATTTGGCACCGGAGCAAAGTAGGTGATCCAGATTGGGGCACCAGGTGAGAAATGGAGGGGCATCGATGCCAAATGCATCACAAGTGAATTTGGCACATGTTTTGGCCTACATAGCCCACTTTTGTACTCCCTCCGTCCCAAAATTCTTGTCTTAAATTTGTCTAAATACGGATGTATCTAGTTACATTTTAGTGTTAGATACATCCGTATCTAAGCAAATGTAAGACAAGAATTTTGGGACGGAGGGAATACTACCTCGTATTTAGTATAAAATTTTGACCATAGATTTACCTAAGAAAATGCCAATGCATGTCACTAAAAATTACACCATTTGAAATTATGTTCAAATACGAATCCAACGATATAGTTCTTAGTGACATGCATTAACATTTTGTCAGTTAAATCTATGGTCAAATTTTGATACTACAAAATTGGAAGAGTAAACCAGGACGGAGGTAGTACTTGCTCTTAGGGTAACCATAGAGTTACTGGAGTAGTCTAAGTTACTTTCCACTATGACTAGCCTAGGCTACTATAGTAGTACAGCATAAAAACGATGCAGGTGATCACGTGAGAAAAAATACTAAAAACATTTCTTTCGGTGCAGTGCGTAGATGCAGTTTTGAACACTACACTTGTCATCGTAATTTGGGAAAATTACGAAAAAAATTGAGCTACGTTGTGATTACCGTTTACTTATAGGAAAGAAGTTTCACCTCGATGAGTAGCTTCTCCGTGCACGGAAAGCATGTAAGGAATCCAACAACTTGATCCAGATTGGGGCCGATAGATTTTAGTGCTAAGATCTTCACTGTGCGCATGGACTGGGTCAAGCTTGTGGGAATCATTTTCTGGAAGACGGTCGTAAATACATCAAGAAGAAATTTAAAAATGTGAATTTCAAGAAGACGGAGAAGAAGATGAGTGCTGTACCTGAACGATTACGGATCCAATAAAGAGTTCGGAGAATTTGGCAGACGAGTACACCAACGCTGTCAATTTCGGCGCGTCAATGACCCTGATTTTTGTTGGACCTTCTAGATCCGATACAAGCAATCTCTCAAGGAAAGGCGCATTCTCAATGACCATAACGTGGAACAGCTGGAGTGATCTCTTCCCAATTGATGTCTTGTTGCGGGGCCAGCAAGACACATAAATCCATCGGAGATTCGTCGAGGCGATGTGGAGGCTAATGAACCCGTGGATCTGCTCAAGACGAAGGTACTCGAGCGCAGTACAGCTGCGGAGCAGGTGCTCCATAGCCTTCTTCGAGATGACAATGTCGAAGAGGTCGAGCTGCTTGAGTTGAGGGAGAAGAAGGGCGGGCGCGACATTAATCTGGGGAAGATAGCAGGAGCTGAAGCTGGCGCGGCGCAGCGTTGGCGTGAGGCGGAGCGCGGACGGCGGCAGAGAGCGACATCGTCCAGCTTCAAAGCTGAGCTCCTCGAGCTGATCTAGGGCGGGGGATAAGAACCACTCGTCGAACTTGGGTTGGACCTTGCAGTTGGTACTGAACATGCGGATGTCAAGGCGTCTGGCTGGCCCAGGGTGCGATGAAAGGATCTTGGAGACTGCGGCCATGCGTTTGCAATCCCCGTCGCAGAGGCAGCTGTCGACGGTGAGGTTGAGGGGGACGCAGCGCCAGAGGGGGCGCCACCGCCGGGAGAGCAGGGCGGTCCGCACGACAGATTTTGTGGGGAGGAGGCCGATGATGACGAGCAGCATGTCGTCGGGGAGGCTGCTGATGAAGTCCAGGCTCGCCGGATGCGGTTTTGGCTCGAGCCGCCTCCGCTTGTTGGCTGCCTCGCCGTCCATCTCAACCGGCGGCGACGCCGGTGTACACGTGTGCTGGTGTGTGTTGTGTGCTGGGTGTGCGCGAGTGCGTCCTTCTGTGCATGCCGCCGCGCAGTGGTGAATTGTGCGCGAGTGCGTCCTTCGCGCGCAAGAAGTTTGTCCTCAATGCGCCCTCAATTTACTAGCGTGCGGGGTGCTACCCCGAGTGGTTTCAACTTTGTTTACTTCACCGCGTGTCAGATGGGCCTCTAGTTTACTTATTTTCACCCACTGCCACATGGGCCAGCACACCAAGATACAGAACACGAGCTGACAAGGCAGCATGTGGATTGGTTGACCGGTCAACTAAACAATATACAGAGCTATACGCTGACACAGTGAGCGTATAATCCGTCGGTATAGAGAGTTCGAGTGAGAGGGGAGGCCCGTGAGAGATAGCAGAGAGAGAGAGAAAGAGCTACTCCCTCCGTTCGATAATGTAGTTCCAACATTTTTTTAAGTCAAACTTTTGAAACTTTGACCAAGTTTATAAAGAAATTACTTATATCTACAATACCAAAGATAAATGATAGTATGAAGTAAGTACATGTTGTGATGAATCTAATGATCGTTCCAGATGTAAATGTTTTTCTCCACATATACCTGGTCAAACTTTTCTGAGGTTTGACTTTTCAAAACATCCATATGCTTATGGACGTGACAGAGTCCCTAACGAGAGAGAGAGAGAGAGAGAGAGAGAGAGTGAAAAAGTGTGTGTGCGTGTGTGAAAGAGACATGGACAACACACGATAAAAGTAGAGAAAAAGCGTGCGTGTCTTATGCAAACATATCACACATGCATCTTCGACAACGGAGGCAAGGTGAGGAGATAGTGTGTGGTTGTTTGGAACCGAGAGAGCAAGACCCCTAGCACGTGGCCAAGAGGGGTCTGACAAACAAGGGAGAGAGGTCGAGAGAGACGTACGGAGAAAATGCAGACATGGGGAGGAGAGAGTGTATGTTTGTCATAGAGAGATCCCCTGGAGATCGTGATGGGACTACATGGGTGGGAGATCGAGTGACAAGGTGTGTGCGCGATAGAAGATGCCCCGAGAGATATCGAGATAGACGTATGGATGGAAGGAGACAATACGTGTGTTCCTGATGGCTAGTAAGAGATAATCATACTTAGGAGGGGGGGAGTGCTTGCGCCTATGGCCCTGTTTGGATACTCTAACTCAGTTAGAGGTTAGAGTTAGATTCTAACCCTGAACTAACCCTGAACTAACTCTAAGTAAAGAGGTGTTTGGATGGCAGGGTTAGATGGAGCGCGGATACGGCGAGGCACCTTCACGGGCGGTGCGAGAGGGAGGGAGGGAGAGGACGAGAAGCTTCGAGGAAGTGGGGAGGGATCTGCTGCGGGGAGAGCGAGAGAAAAAAGTGTTTATTAGTGGTCCCGAGAAGAACTAACCCAAATAAGCACCTCTTGGATGGGTTAGTTTTTTTGGATGGGTTAGATGCATCTAACCCAAACTAACCCTCCTGTTTGGATCTTTTTGGGTTAGTTGACTCCAAACTAACCCAAACTAACTCTAACCCATGGATCCAAACAGAGCCTATGATGGAGTGAGGGATTATGGTACTTAGGGGGGTGCGTGTCACATGGAGAGAGAACAAGGGCGGAGAGTGTTGGATGGGTCTATATGTATAGCGCGAGCGAGACATGTGTATGTGTGAACCAGGGAGATATAAGGCCAGTTTGGCTTGCGTCCTGAGCATCTTTTGCGTGGCCTGGGGTTGTGGCTGGATTTCATGCACGCTTGTTTGGTTGCTACCCTGTGAAAAAGAAAGCCCGCCTGGGCTGGGTTCCCTTGCACTTTAATTAGCCTGGCTGAACTCCAGACACTGCAAGTAGCCTGGCCCAAGCGACCGATTTCGAACGCCTGGCCGTGCCTGGTCGTGCGGCCACGAGGCTAACAGCAACATGGATGGATATTAGCATTAAATAATTGATGCATGGATTGATTGATGGGACGTTGATGCTTTGCCTGGCCCAGGCATGAACCAAACGCTTCAGCACCACACAAGCCTGGCCAGGCAGAAATATTTTACATCTCACGTCCACACCAGGCAGTACCGGCCATCAAGGCATGAGGGTCAGGTCACGAACCAAACTGACCAATAAAGTTTGAGAGAGATTGAGGAGCCCCGATAAGGCTGAGTGGTGCGTCAGATAGCTGAGAGGGGGAAAGAGATATTCCATCCGCTCGATAATGCAGTGCATGTAAATTTTTTAGAAGTCAAACTTTGGAAACTTTGATCAGGTTTACGCAAATGTTATTTATATCTACAATACCAAAGATACATCATACAAAACTACATCTCATGGTGAATCTAATGGTATATGTTTGCCGTACTAGATGTAATTCTTTTTCTCCACGTACATGGTCAAACTTTGTGATGTTTGACTTTTCAATAAATCTATATGCTATGGACGGAGGAGAGTGCCTCAGTCGAGACAGATCAAGTGCGTGTGAAGGAGAATGAGTAAGTGTGCAAAAAGAGTATGTGTGTGAAAGAGAAAGTGACAACAAACGATAAATTAGAGAGAGTGTGTGTTTTTTCGTTTCTTATGCGAACATATCACGCATGCATCTCCGAGATGGAAAAGCGAGGCGAGGAGATACACGAAGATAGCTAGTGTGTGATTGTTTGCAACGGAGAGAGACACCCCTGTAGCACATGTCCAATAGAGGTCTGGCCAACAAGGAAAAAAGGTCAAGAGGGACACATGGATGGCATGGACGCATGGGGAGGGAGAGAGGGTGTGTTTGTGATAGAGAGATCCCCTCGAGATCGTGAGGGGACTATATGGGTGGGAGATCGAGGGAGTGCGTGCGCGATAGAAAGATGCCCCGAGAGAAATCGAGATAGACCATGCACATGTTTGTGATGGAGACTAAGATTAGCTAGTCATATACATATAGGGGGGACTGCGTGTGCCTCCAATTGAGTGAGAGACCATCATACTTGGCTAGCTGGGCATGAGATTGTGTGTGTGTGTGTGCGTGTGAGATGGAGAGAGAACGAGGGAGAGAGATAGAGTTTTAGATGGGCCTATCGAGTGCGAGTGAGATATGCATGTGTATGTGTGACCCATGTGGATGGAGAGTTTGAGAGAGGGGGAGAAGGGCTCCGAGACGACATAGTGGTGCGTGAGAGAGTTACGGGCAAAGAGCCAAGGAATTTATGTGCGTACGATGAGTGCACCCAAGATATCTAGCTTGGACTAGCTAGAGTATCATACATAGTGTGCGAGAGAGACCTATAGATGGTGTATATATGCATGCGAACTAGAAAGACCCCCCCCCCCACACACACACAAGAGAGAGAGAGAGAGAAGAGAGAAGATGGAGAGAAAGGGAGAGGGACCAACAAGGTTTTTGTGTCGGATGCGTGGACAGAATTGAAGATTGTAAAGAGAAGAGAGAGAGAGAGAGAGAGAGAGAGAGAGAGAGAGAGAGAGAACAGGAGTCCTGGAGAGGGGGAGGTCGCGTTTTATGCATCAAAGACTGATATAAACCATGTTTCGATATAAACTTGCATTCAAATATTTAAATTGGAGAACATGTTGTCTGCAATCCACACATGAACGGATATATGCGTATATCAAACAAGTTCATTAATTTGACTTTCAACATGTTCATGGAGTACTATAATACTGTACAACATGCTACTCGATTGAGGTGTTCAATTTTGGATTTAGTTCACTATTTTGACCTACTGAACGAGCTATTTCATTGAATCGAGATATTTCATTTTGGGTTTGATTCGCGTTTTTGAGTGGGTCAACTATTTGTCATATAGTAAATCGCTAGCAACGAGCATGTAAAAACACATTACTCCCGAGCATCATCTCTCCATCTAAAAAAGAAGTGGCAAGCTAATATTTCAAAATTTGATTCGAATCGACTTGGTAAGGTAGACGTGGATGCTCGTTCTCCCAAAATTTGAACGAACCGTTAAACATCCTCTCTGCTCGGTGGAATTCGCCCGAGCAAATAAATGGGAGACGCGAAATTACCGTCCTATGTGGGACACGCATCAATTGGCCCGTTGTACATCGAGGGTAGGTTCGTAACTTCATCCAAGCGCGCCTTCTCCTCGGCCGAAATGACATGTGCCGAATAATTCATAAACCATGGTCGGCAAAACACGCTCTCCTCGCCCGAAATAGCTCGCGCCCACTATTTCAAAACACGCTCTCCTCGCCCGAAATCGCTCGCGCCCACTATAGTTCAAAACACGCCCTCCTCGCCCGAAATCGCTCCCGCCCACTATTTGGGGAGAAGCAAAGTTACTCTACTATCCCCGACCCTCAGTACACAGACCCAAGCCGAGAAGCCTATAGGCAAGGGTAGAACTGTAACTCCCCCTCACATTTCAGACAAATGCGTCCGTAAGACATGGTTCCACTCCCCTCCCAATTCCCCCCCCCCCGCCCGCCCCCATTCATACCTCGTGGGCGCCAAATCACCTTCTCCCCGGGAAGCTCCCTTCTCCCGAGCCGCGAAACCTCAGCCCCACCTCCATGGCGCCCCCACCGCACCAATTTCACAGCCGCCCTCCTCCCTAATGCCGGAGACGCTGTCCAATTGCCGTCGTGCACTGGGCCGTGTGCCTCTTACTCCGTGCTGCTGGTGCTGCCTCGACGACGGCCGCGTGAACCGTACCGGAGCCGATTCACCCCCGCCGTTGTTCACGGCGCCGGAGCGGCTCCAACTTCGGATCCGTCCAGAGTCCTGGCGCTGCTTCCGCGTAGCCGTCGACCGTCGCGACATCGCTCTTTCCCTGCCGCCGGTCGCCACCGCAACCGCGCCGGCCTCACCGACTCGGCAGCTGGACCTGCCTACTTCACCATGCCGCCAGATAGGTCGCACCCTCATCTCAAATCACTTTATTTAGGCGTCAGTTGTCTGAATTTTTATTCTGGGCCAATCGATTCCCAATGGGAAGCAGCACCCCTCGAGGCGGCGGAGCTCCTAGGCTGCCGGTTGGCTGGTGTCTAACGTAAGGGTGCGGGGCCGCAAGTTCGCCGCGGAAGCAGCGCTTAGATGGCTATCTTTTAGAGTTGCGTGGGTTGAAGGTACTGCCGCCGCCGGATCTGGATGACGGGGAGTCTTTGTGGATTGGCCCGGGGGCGGCGCAACCACGGCAGTGCGGTGGGGCGGGGAGCGGGGTTTTGGCCGGGGCCACGGACGGCGGAGGCAGGCTGCTCTGCCGTTGGTCGCTGGCTCTTCGGGGAAGATTCCGAACAGTGTCAGCCGGGAGGCACAAGACGGCCATCAAGCCATCCGGCGTAGATCGGACAGTACCAAAATAAAATAAAATCGTGTGACCCCAATTTAGTCTTCAGTCAACAGACGTGTGACCACTCTCGTACCTTGCTGTTGATCTCTTAGTGTATTTCTTCAGATCAAAGAGATATGTCGTTCTTAACATTATGCGTTATCTGCATCTTCAGACACACCGTCTTCCGACTCACCGCAGCTGCTCCAACAAGGGAAGCATACACCAGAAGGGAGCTATAGTCCCCACTCAACAGTTCCCTGCATCGAATGCGCGTGCCCGACATGGACAGCCACAACAACTGCAGGGCCATCGACAAGTCAGCACATGATGCTCACTCCTATGGATGGCAGCCAGATAGGTTGTACCCTCATCTTACTTGTGTGCAACATTTATGGCTTTGTTATTCATCTAAGCATGGAAAATAGATCATCACATTTCACTGTATATTCATGCTGATCTCTTACGGGTCTTGTTCAGGAGTTCACGCTGTTCCATAGTTCAGCTAAGATACTTGTTCTTTAGGTAACGTTGTTCCATAGTTATCATCCATCAGCCAATGCTATCCCACAGGCTGGTGATTATAGTATTATACCACTTCTAGTATTACCTATGTTGTTCTTTAATACTTTTGTGTGCCATCTAGTTAATCTCGAGTACAAACGATACATATTCTGTAGCTTTCATCTGTGTTCTCCCTTTAGTTTATGAGACCTGTTGCTGCTAGTTAACCCCAGTCCTACTATTTATGTCGTCTCCTACAGGCACTCATTACATAAATCTAACTACTAGTTGTCTTCCATGCATGTCAGATATAATTGCACACACTGATATATCCACAAGAACCTCACGGAGCAATGTAAAGGCCAATAAACTTGATGTCAATGATACCCAATATGATGGAACATGTAAAGGCAGTTCTTCAGAAGACTTGCAGAAAGATGATGAATCCTCTTCACCCCACAAGGTCCTTGCTCTAACTTGGCCTGTGATATGGGTACAACATGCATATAATGTCCTGGAGTGTATCTACTCTGTTGCAATGCCATGTGCTTAGCATGCTGATCATGCATGTAAATATGTCATGCCTTCCTGTTTTTCAGTACCTATTCCATTCATGATAACATGTTTTCAAATTCAAGTACTGTCATTCTACTCTATCGCAATGCCATCTGCTTAATTTGGACATCATGCTTCTGAATATCTTATGCATTGTTATTCATCAGTATGTACTTCATCTGTCTGCCATACCATGTTTTTTTACATTGAAGTGTTGTTCTAGTGCTCTGTTGCAATGCCATCTTATTTTCCCAATCATACACGTGTATGTTGCCTTAGTTATTTCTGTACGTATTCCGCTAGCATATAGTTTTACATTCAACTAGTTTTTTTTGCTGTGTTGTCCTGTCGTATCCCTAGCTCTTACACCATACTCCCTCCGTCCGGATTACATGTTGCCGAAATGGATAAAAAAGGATGTATCTAGAACTGAAATACGCCTAGACCCATCCATTTTTTTCCGGATGGAGGGAATACATGTCAATATGTCATGCCTTTCTATTCTTCAGTACCTATTCCATCTCTCTGCTGTCGCATGTTTTATAATTAAAGCACCATTCTTCTATACAAGGCATGCAAGGGGAAGACGACTATGTTAGAATCTGAAGGGTTACAAACAAGGCCTTTGCAAAAGATCCAAACGCCAGGAGATAATAAACCAACTCCAGTTTTTATAGATACTGCTCCAGCACAGAGAAACCCAACTCCTACTGATAATAAGCAGATTCCAGTGGCCAAAGAACTAGTCCGCTCCAGTCCAGCAAAAATATGTCAACTCAATTCTAAGAAGCGTGTGCGTATCCTTGCATCATGAAATTTTATAGCATGCTGATCATATTTTCTACATGTTTCTTACCCATCTCTCTTTTAGAAAATAAGCTTAACAGATAGAAGAATTTCTGCAATGGTATCGTTTATGAGGAAAGATTCTTGCAGGAATTCTCTGTGCTCCAATGTAGATGTAAGTACCTGTTGTATATCACTATATTTTTACATCAGCATGTATTTTGTTAATCGGCGTGAATCCAACCTTTATCTGATCTAAATTTAGTTGTAGCAAAATGTATGATTAAAGGCCACAATGTTGATTTTTGTAAGGAAAACTGCCTGGTAGTTTTGCATCCTGAGCTGCATGAGTGTACTATCTCATATCAGTGGGTTTGAATACTTTGGTTCTGCAGTGGGTTTTTCAGTGTTTTTTTACTGTGTTGTCCTGTCGTATCCCTAGCTCTTACATCATACTCCCTCCGTCCGGATTAAATGTCGCAGAAATGGATAAAACTGGATGTATCTAGAACTGAAATACGCCTAGACCCGTCCATTTATTTCCGGATGGAGGGAATACATGTCAATATGTCATGCCTTTCTATTCTTCAGTACCTATTCCATCTCTGCTGTAGCATGTTTTATAACTGAATCACCATTCTTCTATATAAGGCATGCAAGGGGAAGACGGCTATGTTAGAATCTGAAGGGTTACAAACCAGGTCTTTGCAAAAGATCCAAACGCCAGGAGATAATAAACCAACTCCATTTTTCATAGATACTGCTCCAGCACAGAGAAACCCAACTCCCACTGATAATAAGCAGATTCCAGTGGCCAAAGAACTAGTCCGCTCCAGTCCAGCAAAAGAATGTCAACTCCATTCTAAGAAGCGTGTGCGTATCCTCGCATCATGAAATTTTATAGCATTCTGATCATATTTTCTACATGTTTCTTACCCATCTCTCTTTTAGAAAATAAGGTTAAACGATAGAAGACTTCCTCCATTGGGATCGTATTCGAGGAAAATATCTTGCGGGAATTCTCTGTGCTCCAATGCTGATGTAAGTACCTGTTGTATATCACTATATTTTTACATCAACATGTATTTTGTTAATCGGCGTGAATCTAACCTTTATCTGATCTAAAATTAGTTGTAGCAAAATGTTAAAGGCGCCAATGTTGATTTTTGTAAGGAAAACTGCCTGGTAGTTTTGCATACTGAGCTGCATGAATGTACTATCTCATATCACGCACATTACTGAATTGTAGTGCTTCTCTGGTTGCCCATTCATTCATTGTGTCAATGTTGCTTTCGTACTACCTTACCTGGCTGATGATAGCTGTGCCATATTGTGTTAATTTGGTGTAGGCTAGTTGCCCAAACGTTCGTTGTGTCAATGTTGCTTTCCTATTATCTGACTTGGCCAATGATAGCAATGCTAGTGTGTTAATTTTGTGCAGGCTGCTGAAGATAAGAAGACAAACTCTGAAAACAGCAAGGCAACCCCATTGTTTCTTTCCAGTAAATCTAGGCCAGGTAATATGGCAATAACTCATGATTAATCTGTTTGGTTCCCGTCCTAATTTATGTTATGATGCAGTGGTCGAGACACTCTCCACTATCAATAATACAAGCCTGCCAAAATCGCCATCTGAATCTGTTCAGTATCCTCTGTCTCGAATGCAACGGAATAAATGTATGTTTGTGAACCAATTAATGGCTGAAGCAATGATGGAAATGGTGGATGAATCAGAGGTGCAGAGTCGTGCGACACAACAACTGATCAATGTTTTCAGAGACAGTGTAGCAAAGCAGAAAGAACTTGCCCACATGCTTATGGGCGTCATCTGTGCTGAGGTTGCAGATTGTGACGTTGTAGATGGTTAGGTTCTGCTCATTTATTTGCACTGGCATCAATCTTTGATTGCCCAGTGGATGTAATTTCCTGTAATATATGCTGGATGTGCAACGTTATTCCCTGTATGCCGTACCTTTGCGTGATCGGTTTTGGTCCTGTGCATAATTGCTCGTCGTAATGGGCTCAAATTATCTAATTTGGCCTAAAGACATGTACGAACTTTAGTGGGCCCATTAAGTTAATGGGCCGTTACTAGGCCGAAAGTTAATGGTCGGCCCTCTTACCTCCCGGGTCGTTAACAGGCCGACATCGAAGCGGGCAACAGGTGGCCCCAGTTTATTTCACGGGCCGTTAACAGGCCGTTACTAAGTTTGGGCTACATATGGCCCAACTATACTGTAGGCCTTTAGCAGGCCGAAAGAGACAGCGGGCTTGTACTGGACCATGAAGACCATGGGCCGCTAAGAGGCCGAAAGTCAGGTCGTATTGTAAATGGCCCAACTGTGTTGTGGGCCTTTAGCAGGCCGAAAGAGAAACCGGGCTGGTATTGGACCATGAAGGGCATGGGCCGTTAAAAGGCCAAAACTAAGGTCCGACTACAAATGGCCCAACTCATTTATGGTCCGTTAACAGGCCGAAAGGCACACAGGGCCGGGAATTGGCCCAACACTTAAATGGGTCGCTAAAAGGCCAAAACTCAGGTCCGACTACAAATGGCCCAACTGATTTATGGGCCGTCAACAGGCTGAAAGTGACACCGGGCCAGAAAATTGGCCCAACACTTAAATGGGCCGCTAAAAGGCCGAAACTCAGGTCCGACAACAAATGGCCCATCAGATTTATGGGCCGTCAACAGGCTGAAAGACACACCGGGCCGGAAACTAGCCCAACATTTAAATGGGTCGCTAAAAGGCCGAAAGATGTACATCCTGAAAATTGGCCCATCCATTAAATGGGCCGTTAACAGGCCGAAATCTCATCGGGCCGATATTGAGCCCAGATATATAGCGGGCTGTTAACGGGCTCGAACTGACGATGGGCTGCAATGGTGTCAAATCTTTAACGGGCCGTTGACGGGCCGAATTGGCACATCTCGTATGGGCCGTGGGCTTAAATGGACCTGACACAAGTAGGCCTTATATGGGCTGGCCTGCTAATTTTTACTGGGCCGGCCTTTTCACAGGAATGGGCCTCTATTGGGCCGTGCCACGTGTCGACGTATCATAGGCGTCTTCCGTCCAATGAGTGGATGACATCTGTCCCAACGATGAGCCGACACGTGTTTCCTCCAGCCAATGATGATTTTACACGTGGAAAATCCCCATTGGTCGGGGCTGTTAACGGGTTATCGGATCCAAAACCCGACCCGATAGCTTAACGGCGTTCCGTTACGGTGGTTGCCACGTGTCGGTCACCCTTGACGAAAGCACTTCTGTGATGCGCGATTTATTGTCATGGAAGTGGACACTTCCGTGATGATAATTTTGGTAATGTCATGGAACACTTCGACGACAGCACAGGTATGACTATCTTGATTCTGTCATAAAATCTTCATGGATGTACATGCATGACAAAAGACGCGACCTACTGTGACAAACACGTATCATCACGGAAGTGTATTTTTTTGTAGTGATTACATAAAGAATATGTATAAGTATCTAGGAGCAAAGCATAGAAACAGAGGGAGCATGATAATGGCAAATCATCTAAGTAGTAGTCCCCTTCATGTTGGATGATCAGAGCGAATGCTTCAGTTGCAGAGGTTTTTTTCCTTCTGATTCTTAAGTTGCAATGGTGAATGGTAGTTGTAACTGCATGCGTCTGTTTGCTAGTTCTACTTTTATTGTGCATCTATGGAAAGTTGAATATGTGTGTTTGTCTGACGAGCTGCGCACTTGTACGGAGGCAAGCCGCGCTCCACCGTATCAACTAGCAGTAACTGTGGTGTCAAGGACACACATGAGACATGCATAATGTGGCTCTATAAAAGCAGGAGGCCACGAGCTAGAGCAACAAAGCGCATGCAAAATAGTGCTGAGCAACATATTAGCTATAGCTAGAGTCTGTAAAATAAGGGAAACAATGGAAGTCAATTTGGTAAGTCGAGTACTTCGGAGAAAACTCCAGAAACATTTTAGATAAATAACAATTAGTGGAGAAAATAACAAATCTGTGGGAATACTGACAACACACTTCAATGAAAACCACAGTTGTGAACACTTAATCTGATTATACTAGCATCTTCTAATTCGTTTCATAGTTCATATGGTATTCAAGATATCAGTAATGAACATTTTTTGCAAGAACTTGGACTGAGTCTTGGATATTTTTTTTAGCTCAGTTTATATCTGTAAATGTTCAGTTTCGGTGGTATCTTGTTCTAGAGTTGATTCTATTCTTAAAGAAGGTAACGAGTAGAAACTAAAGGCGCATATATAGCCATTGGCTGCATATTGGATGGTAAGATTTAGGGCAGCTGCCTATTGGGTGCAGTCCTAGTTATTATGTTTTGAGTGAATTCCGGCTTTTACCCCCTATTTGACATTTTTTACACTAATTACCCGATTTAACGGGATTTCATCTGTTTTACCCCATTTAGCAAAAATGTTGCCACAATTTACCCCGTTTTAATTTTTTTGTGGGCTCTGACCAGCTGACATGCCACGCCGACAGTTTTTCATATGCCTACTTTTCTCCCTACTCAATTCATTTTAGGTTATTCTGATGGCACAATTATACTTCATCAGCATGGCATATTACCAATGAATAAATTATCAGAGAAATTGTTACTGATATAATCTGAAATCATGTATGTTTTTCTTCAGTTATCATATACGGCCTTAAGTATGCATGGTTCTATAGATTTTATTAAATTGGTGTAAATTACTACTTTACTAACTCTGATGCACCTACATATCTGAATATCTAGGTAGCAAATATGTTGACCGAAAGATTGTTAATACATGCACAAGTGATAGCATCTGTTGCTACTTGCTAGCTGTAAAGGAATTTTGGATCTTTGTATCTTACAATGCATGCTGAAACATGTGTATTTATCTTATTAGAATAGATTATGATTACAGCCACTAATTCATTTTTGTTTTTCTGGCAAAAAGCGGATGGCGACAAGATGTGGAGTGCTAGGCATATTTTACATGTCCGTGGATAAAAGAATCCAAAGCTAGAGATGATTGAGATGTATTCCATTAATTATTTTGATATAAAGGAGAAGATCAAGGAGTTGGCTTCCAACCCTTGGGACAACATTTAGAGTAATGCTAGACTTACGTAAGGAAGCTACGTACGTTTACGTAATAGCCATCATGGAAGATTAGGATTAGTTGTTAGAGGAGGCTGGGGCCCACCCCCCTGAAAATCGGGGGGGGGGGGGGGAGGGGGTGTTTAGATTAGTTTGGCATGTTTTGTAAGCTTACGTTGGGCTCTTCGTAGGTTTAGCATTTTCGCAACATTTATTATCAGACGAAGGTGGCCAACTGGAACTCCATGGTTGAGTTAACAAATGATGTAGGCATGATGTACATGCTATAGGAATTTGATGCTTATACGGAAATCAGTTTACATGTTTGATTGGGGGCGAGCAACGCAAACGAGAAGCCACGGGAGGCGAGTGTGGCGTGCGCCCGACTTGGGCGTTGTGCGTTGGACGTGACGCGAGCGACCACTATCGGGCCGAGCCAGTCGGGAGAAGGTGCGCAGCCCGGTTTAGCAGTAAGAAAAATAGCTAGAAAAAACCACTGACGTGACATGCCAGTTGGACCTAACAATTGTGACCGACTGGTCAAAATGCTCACAAAAACTTTAAACATGGTAAATTGTGTCAAAAAATTGTTAAATGGGGTAAAATGGATGAAATTTCGCTAAATGAGGTAATTAGTGTAAAAAATGTCAAAAATATGGGGTGAAAACGGAATTCACTCTTATGTTTTATATAACTGCACCTGATCTTCGTCCTGGGTGGGTGGGTGGATGCCACAATTCTGGCAAATTAATGTATCCGTGTGTGTTTTGCTAGTTCTAATTTTACAGTGAAGACTCATGCATTCATGGCAGTGCGTCTCTAGAAGGTCAAAACGTGTATTCTGTCTGACGGAGCGTGCACGTGTATGCAAGCAAGCCATAGCACTGCATCAACTAGAAATAACTATTAACTCAAGGACACACTTGTGTACCACCGCTTTATAAAAGGAGCACGAGTCGAGCGCTCAGCCGAATTGGGGAGAAAAGACTTGGGGTAGAGACATATAGGGATGCACCACATCGCTGAGCAAATGTAGCTAGGGTCCGTCAGAAAATCGCCAAAGCTAGCTAGGATCGGGAGGCAACGGAAACTTAGATGTGTGACTAAATGACACAACTTGCGTGATGATACTTCATTGGTCGCCCCTTCGATCATTTCCTGATTGGCAGCAAACTCGTCGATGTTGAATCTTTGGTCCATCTGGTACACCCCATCACCCCATCCTAGCTTGTTGCTTCCTTTAATCTCTGTTGGAAATGAGCACTACTCCTGCAACTCACAGCGAGTTCTGACGATGTTGATATATATAGAGCGGATTTGCTTCTCATTTACACATGTAGTTCAAAACAATCAAGAGAAGTAAATAAAGCTGGTTAACCTAGGCACCAGCAACCACTTGTCATGCTAGGCATGGTGCTTCGCGCCGAGCTCATTCAATTTTTTTGTTCAAAATTCAATAACTTGAAAAATGCAAAAAAATCCTATTAAATAATGATGCTACCCACTATCCATGTGGGAAAAATACACATTTAATTTAGACAACATGTTTCGGAGAAATTTGCAATTTTAGTTTGCTCGTTCAAATTTTTGGTTCAAATTTCAACAATTTTCCCACAAGTGGTGGATCACAAATATGCTTTTAGTTGGTCACTTAATGTGGCCGTTTTTTTTGCCACATGTGGCGTATAGAAGTGGCGTGAGAGCTATGTCTCGCTTATTCGATTTGCCGGACATATTTTCCTCTAGACACCATGTATTTAAATCATAATGATGCCCACTACGGACATGAGAAAAAAAATTCAGCTCATTTGGACAAGAGATTTGGAGAATATTGCCAGTTTTAGTTGGTTCATTCAAATATTGGGTTCAAATTTCAAGAAAAATCCTACAAAATGTTGTTGATCATAAATATACTTTTAGTTGGCCACTTAATGTGACCTTTCTTTGACATGTGTACGCTTAGCAATGTCTCGTTTGTTGTGAGATATATTCTCCCCTCGCCTTCAACGATCGTTTGAGTGGGCCTTCTGTGCGGTATTCGCAAGATTCCTTCTGTTTTTATTGTTTTCATTTTTTCATATTTTTTTACTTTTTACTTCCTTTTTTTGAGTTTTTACTATTTCTCACCTTTTACGTTTTGTATTATTTTCCGCCTTTTTATCCATATTTCTTTATTCTCCTTTTCTTTTTTGAAATACACGTTGATAGTTTCTATACACAGGTTGAATTATTTCTAACAATTTTTCTGAATACCTGTTGAACATTTGTCAATGCACTTTGACATTTTTAAATACACAGTGAACATTATTTAAACCTCTGTTGATATTTTTCAAATATGTCATTAACAAATTTTTTAATGTGTGGCCATTTTTAAATGGTAAGAACATTTTTTGAATTACGTGAACAATTTGTTTCATTTCATGGGCATTTTTAAAAATGTGATAAACATTTGGTTAAATGTTATGAACATTTTTTAAGTGTCTACACATATTTTACATGCCATGAATATTTCTTTAGTGCGCGGTGAACTTTTTTTACAAATTGAGTGAGTAACCTTTTGAAGTATATACGTATATGACTAAAATTATAAATGAAAAAAAGCGGTAAACATGAACGAAACACTCTAACCAAATGAACCAACAAGATCCTATTGGGCCGGCCCACTACAGTTTTCTTGAGGTGAGGCTACCGTCTATCTGGCTAGCCTATGAGCGGGCCCATCGGTCAAGAATCATGTTAGGCAAGCTAAACGACGGATTAGAGCTAGGTGCAACATAATATACAAATATACGATGTTTTGTGAAGAACCTGTAGAGTAGATGTTCTGTGTAAGACCGACACTCATAGTTTGGGGTTTATGCAATTTCCTCGCGCAACATTGTTAGTCGATCTATGAACTACAAGTAGTAACTACTACCTCCGTCCTAGTTTATTCGTCCCCAATGTATTTTGTGCCAAATTTTGACCATATATTTAACCAATAAAATATTCATGCATGTCATCAAGAATTATATCATTGAAAACTATGTTCAAATACGAATCCAAGGATATAATTTTTGTGGACATGCATTAATATTTTGTTAGTTAAATCTTTGGTCAAATTTGACATAAATTACAAAGGGGGCCAATAAACTAGGATGGAGGGATTATTTGCTAAAGGACACAGATGAGACATGTATGCTTTAGTAATGAGGCTTTATTAAAGTAGCACGAGGCCACCAGCTAGAGCTTTGAACTGGCGTGGACAGAGAGAGGGCACTCAAGCTGATCCAGGGATGGTAACTCTGTAACCTGCATGTACCATCGCAACGTAGCTACTCAAAAATTGCTAGGTTGGTAGGATCAGGAGGCAATGGGAACTCAGATGTTTAACCAAATGGGCCAGTTTGAACTACGATCGAGGATCCATCATCATCACAGAAAGAGACAGCAAATCCAATGGGATGAGGACATTCAATTTGGTTGCTTGCTATAGAATATTCTTGTTGCTTCTCTAATCTCTCTTGACATTAAGCAAAATTCAATAAACATGCATGTAGGTTCGAACAATGATACAGAGAAAACTTGCTTGTCTCATTTACACGTGTCGAGTGGTGATGTAAATGTGCTCGATTAGGTTGGCAAGTCACTGGTTGGGCCACTTTCGTATGGTCAAAGATCATGTGCAGCTGCTGCTGTCATTGTAACTTAAGGAAGAGCCTCAATGACCATTACAACGTTATTACCAATGGTCATGATCAGTTAGGAGCTTCTCCTTATTGTATTTATCTTATTTACATTTTTCTTATTCCATGTACCATGATATGTTAAGAGTACTAATGTATATGTTCATTTTTAAAATATTTTAAAGTATCAATCCAGTTTTGTGTATCTGGTACACAACAAGGAAAAAGTAGAAGTCAATTGGTAAGTCAAGTAGTTAGAAAAATCCAGAAATGTTTTTAAAAAAGAGTAGCGATTAGTGTGGAGGAATTAGTAGTTACACCCAGTTGCTTGGTATGCTGACAAAGGACAACGCATTTCACTGCAAAACTACAATTGTTAAGATCAGATTATGCTAACATCTATTCAAGATGTCGATATTTAACTTCTTTTGCAAAAACTTGAATTGAGTCTCTACTATTTTCAGTGTGTGTCTGCAAATGGTTCATCCGTTGTCTTCTTAGAGCTGTTATTGTTACTGAATGGAAAGAGCAAAGGGTAGAAACAGATAGCAGTTGTGCATGTTGAATGGTCACATTAAGGGGTGGCTACTTAAGTTGGCACCATGACCTGCATGCACTGCACCATAAAGTATTCGCCAGCTAAGTAGGATCAGGAAGCATGGAGAACTTAGATGTGTAACTATAAATGGGCCAATTTGCACGCTGAAGAATGATTCCTCGTCAATTTATACTCTTTTGTTTTCTCGTCAATGGACAAGAGGGGACAAGCAATTTGGGAGTTTGTTTTGGAACATGCAAATCGTTCGGTACATGTGTCTTTCTCTAGAGTTGTTCTATTCTTCAAGAAAATGAGCAACGGTTAGCAACACGGGAAAACAACAACCATATGTAGCTGCTGGTTGCATGCTGCTTGTCAGATTAAGCCAACTTACTGAACGTGGCGTTTTGGTGCCCGGGCTCAGATGAGCCCGAGCATGAACAGGAAATCATAAAAAAATCATAACAATTTCAAAAAATTCCAAATATTTTTATGATGCAAGATGCTCAAATGCGTGATACTCGTGCAAAACTTCGTGAAGTTTGGACATTCGAGTAGCTCGTGGCAGAAAAAATAACAAAATTCAGGTGTGTGAGAACATTTGGAAACAACACTGTTCACGCTTGAATTTGTCTTTTTCGCTGTGCACTCCTCGAATGTCCAAACTTCACCAAATTTTGCACGAACATCACACACATGGATATCTTGCTTGCAAAAAAAAATCAGAATTTTTAGATTTTTTTTCTATTGTTAATCACTATACTGTTCACCGGGCTTATCTGAGCCGGGCACCGAAGTGGATATTCGCTACTTAACCTGTTGTGGTAGTTGTGATTTTTGACTGCACTTGATCCGCCACTAATCTGCCAAATTCATGAATGTGTTTGCTAGTTATAGTTTCTTTAACAAGACACATGCACACAAAATTGATTTTATCAGAAAAAGGAGGATAACCCCTGACTCTACATCCAAAAATGCACACAACCATATATTCTTGAAGAAACAAAATCCAGCAGCCAAAGAAATATGAACCGGAAAATAAAACCCGAGGCTGCATGCCTCTCGACAGTAGCTCCACCATGCAACCACTAACCCTATGATAAAAGACAAAAAGAAACGGAGCGTGCACCACTATTAGGCTAAGGCTTCAAGAAGGAATCGTCAGATGTGCATCGATGGTTACCAGTGAAACCATATGCCAGGCTCGAAAGTTTCATCCCCAAAGTCGAGTCGATCCACCGCCCTCAGCAAGGACTGTACACATGCGCGCGTCGACATAGCCTGGTTAGAGATCTTGTGTTTCCACCAGAGTGCGCATACTCGTCGCTGACGCTGCGTCTACCATCATCCCTTGGCCGGCTAACGATGCCTCAATAACCGGGTACCTTTGGAGGAGATTCCGAAAAACAAAGACGTCTCATACCACCTCCCCTTCCATCACTGTCGCATTTCGGTCGAGCAACAACAGGCATGACTTGTCACCTCTATAGGAGCCACCATGCATGCACCTGCCGGCAGCAGACATGACGTGGCCACTACTGCAAGAATGCCTAGAAGTGGCGGGCTCAAAAAGCCCAGTAGTGGCGGCCAAGGCTCTCGAGGAAGCCCGCCACTGACCTCCTGCCACTACTAACACGGCATCAGTGGCGGGCGCCCGCCCGCCATGGTACATAGCTAGCAGTGGCGAGCATGCCCTAGGGCCCGCCACGAGTTATGACCACTAACAGCGCTGAGTGTACACTCTCGGTGGTGAGCTCTTCTCAATGCCCGCCACTGCTAATAATTTAAGGAACTGACAAATACACTGATTATACTATGAATATGTGACGTCACAGTATAGGTCATGTAATACAAGGTGTTCATATATACATAGATACACATCATATACGAATTATAATATATTCATACATCATGATTGATTTACAATTTTGCATAGCCCGGGGCGAGGAGTGCACAGAAAGATAATTAATGTTCAAATCGAATAAGAAAGAAAACCATGACGTATGATAAGTTAAACAATAGTAGATAATTGTTATCATCCAAGGTAAATAACTCGTCATCATTCTAGCACATGACAAGTACTAGTTATGACAAGTATTCTAATTTTGTTTCTAGGGTGACTTTGCAAATTTTCGGGGACCCTTTTGTTAGTTCAGTTGTTGACTGGTGGGCCCCATGTCTAACTTAACAGTCAACAAACGATGTTGACCCTTTTCTGCCACGTTAGCGCTTACAGGTGGGCCCTTTTGTCAGAAATTGGATTAAATCATCCCAAATCGATCATTAATGTTTATTGAGAAAATTGGAAGGAAAACTGGTAGATTTTTGGGGCGCCCAAGCTAAAATGTGGTGGCAAATCCGGATGTGAACTTAAAATGTGGTGGTTTTTTGTAATTCACTCCATAATATAAGATATTATTACAACCAAATGCACTCATATATTGGTTGTAATAACCTCTTATATTACGAGACCGATGAAGTACCATTATATAAAGAATAGGTATACGTATCTAGGAGCAAAGCATAGGAACAGAGGGAGCATGAAAATGGCAAATCATCTAAGTACATAGTAGGCCACTTCATGTTGGATGATCAGAACGAATGCTTCAGTTGCAGTGATTTTTTTCCCGATGCTTAAGTTGCAATGGTGAATGTTAGTTGTAACTGCATGCGTATGTTTGCTAGTTCTACTTTTATTGTGCATCTATAGAAAGTTGGAAAATGTGTGTTTGTCTATGCAGGCAAGCCGCGATCCACCAAATCATTTTTTTTAGCGGTATCCACTGTATCAACTATCAGTAACTATTGTGTCAAGGACACACATGATATATGCATAACCTGGCTCTATAAAAGCAGGAGGCCACGAGCTAGAGCAACAAAGCGCATGCAACATAGTGCTGAGCAACATATTAGCTATAGCTAAAATCTGTAAAGTTTTCACCGGCTTAGGTAGGATTGGGAGGCAATGGGAACTTAGATGCGTAACCAAATCAGCCATTTTGCACGATGTTGAGCCATCCCTTGTCAATCAATACTCCTGTCTCTTCTTGTCAATGGACAGTTTGGGAGTTGGCTTTGGAGTATGCTCGGGAAACTAAGCTCGCAAGCAGAAGTACAATATGCGCAAGCTCGTTGCTTCTTTAATCTCTGTTCTAATTAAGCAGGAGTCCTCATCCCAGTATGTTCTGATGTTGATATAGAGCGGACTTGCTTGCCCCGTTTACACGTGTTGCCGAAAACTACTGTGAGAATTCAAGGTGGTAAACTGAGGCATTGGCAACTAATCGATTCCGTCGCACCGGGCGTGATGTTCCGTGTCGAACTCATTCAAAATTTTGGTTGAAAATTCAATAATTTGAAAAATGAAAAAATCCCACTAAATAATAATGGTCCCCGCAACTGGTGTGATAAAATATCGATCTCATTTGGACCACACATTTTGGAGATATTTGTAGTTTTAGTTGGCTCATTCAAATTTTGGGTTCAATTGCAACAAAAAATCCACAAAAAATTGTACATCATACATATTGGTTTAGTTGTCCACTTAAAGTGGTTTTTTTTCACATGTGCACTTACATCGATACCCGGGCGGCGGGCCCAAATGGCGGTCCGCATGGTTGGCTCTCCACAAGAATCATGGCAGCGGTGGCGGCTATGCCTCATGGTT
Organism: Triticum aestivum; assembly: GCF_018294505.1. NCBI lineage: Eukaryota > Viridiplantae > Streptophyta > Magnoliopsida > Poales > Poaceae > Triticum > Triticum aestivum. The sequence goes on from NC_057807.1 coordinate 526,497,101, forward strand.
ATGTGGGTGGCAAGGGGTGTAGTGGCAGGTGGCTTGGGCTCTGTCGTTGGTAGTGGCGATGACCAGATCTGGATCTGGATGTCTGTGCTCTTGTGGCGGTCCTGAGTTGCCAAGCGAAAGATCCACACATTGCCAAGTTTCCGGGTGAATACAATTGTCCATTTTTGAATCGGCAGCTACGACGCTTTGCACCGCTCTCCCTCCTGGGGGTATTGTCATAGAGCTTAGGTCTCGTAGGGTATGGTGCGGCATTGTATCCAGACCTTGGTGTGTTTATTTTCGCCAACACAATCACGTGCGTTTTATGTTGTCCGGTTATCCCTCTAATAGGCACCCAATTGTTTGCTATATGGTCGGACTACACACTTCAGCGCAAAACACAGTTGTTAATGCTTAATCAGATTGTTCTAGCATCTCCTCCTTTACATAGTTCAAGATATCAGTATTTAGCAATGAACTTTCTTTTGCAAAAACTTGAACTTAATCTCCGCTATTTTCTTATCTCAGTGTTTGTATTTCTGTAGATTGTTGGGTTCGGTTGTCTTGTTGTAGAGTTTTTTTTTCTCTTGAAGGAAGAAAGCAAAGGGTAGGAACAAAGAGAGCATTGGATGGTCAGGACAACCGGTTAAGTTGCAGTGTTTTTTCCCGTGATTAAAAAAAGTAGCAACGGTAGTTGTAATAATTCTCCTAGGAACTACTAGCAGTAACTCTTGGCTGAAGGACACACACGAGACGTGCCTTTATAACTCAAGGAAGAGGCCACGAGCTAGAGCGCCAAGCCGGTGTGAGCAAAGAGAAGAGACTCTTTTTCTTTTTTTGCGGGAAAGAGAGAAGAGACTCAAGCTGATTTTTTTTTAGAAAAGGAGGATGACCCCCGGCCTCTGCATCTGGGAGATGCATACGGCCACTTTATTGATTATTCCCGAGGACCTTACAAAGTATTACAACAATATGCCTGAATCCGCCATCTTGGCAACATATGCCACTACTCCTATCCATATGATGAAGGGGTGCTACCTGGGCCACATACCCGGTCTACTCACCTAAGCCTATCATCAAAAGCCAGAAGCCCCAGCCGAGCCACATACCGGGTCTGGGGCATAAACTGGTCTGACGCACTCACATGTGTCGTCGCCGCCATCTTTCCCAGGTCCGTCTTCAGAGCAGATATTGAGGCTTCTACCTTGTCAGGCCACTCCGTCATCGACGTCACCTTGACGCCAGACAACTACCTCCACCTGCGCGAGTCCATCCCCGCGCATCGGACGCCGAGTCTCCACTGCACCACGCCGCCGAGATTCGCCGTCATCAATGTGAAGGATGAAGTACCGCTCCACCAATAAGGCACCCGCTGGTCCCTCGATCCCGTGTACGCCTCCAAGAATGACGCCCCCAAGGAGGAAACGACACCAACGCGTCGCCGTCATCCGATCAACTGATCTAGGGTTTCCCCCGGAGGTAGCGGATAGAGGTCTAGAGCTTCTCCACGGCGATGCCTTCAAGAAGGTAATGACACCACAGGGTGCCACCAACGCCGGTCTTGGCAACAAGCCGAGCACAAGGTTTTCACCCGGATCCGCTCGAAGAACCTCCATCGCGTATTGTGCGCACGGGTCGCCGCCGATCTGAGCCGCTGCACATCGAGCATGCCGCACCGGGCAGATCAGATCTGTCCGGAGGGCAAACCACGCATGGCGCCGACCCAACCACCAGGCCCTCCATGCCGCCACCGCCGATCCGAGGACAGATGGTCCGTCGCTGCAGATCCGGCCGCCACCGCCGAACGCAGCCAAGGCCGCTGCCCGACGCAGGGCCGGCCGCCGCAACCGCCACCACCACCGCCCTAGGACGAGGCCGCCGCCGCGCAGGCCCGCCACGCCACGGAGGCCAGATCGGCCGTGCCACCTCACGCCGCGGAGCTCCGCACCGTCCCCATGGCGCGGGAGAGAGGAAAGGCCCCCGCCACCGCCATCAGCCCCCGGGCAAAGGCCGGCGGCGTCCTTCGGCGGCGGCGGAGGGAGGGATGGAAGGACGAGGAGCCCCCGGCGGCTAGGGTTGGGATCCCGCCCGAGTCGCCCGAGGCGGGGCCGACGCGGGGGGTGTGCAAGGAAAACTGTTTTGGTTCCCTCCCTGGCATGTATTGATCAGAGACTCAAGCTGATATTGGGATGGCAGCTCCATGACCTGCATGCACCATCGCAACCCAGTGTTCAGAAAAAATCGTCAGCTATAGGTAGGATCAAGAGGCAGTGGGAACTCTGATGTGTCACTAAATGGGTCAATTTGCGCCGCATTTAACAATCCCTCGTCAACGAAGAAAGAGGCGCCAACTCAATGGGTCAAGAGAGGACACGCAAATCCGGATGTCGCTCTTGAATATTTCTGTTGCTTCTGTAGTCTCTGTTGAAATTAAGCGGCTCTACTCTAGAATGGAGGAACACGCTATAAAACATCAGCTAGATCAGGCTCATGTTGTGGGGGTACAGGGTACACACATTTAGCATTGTCCAAAATAAATAAATTAAGCAGGTCTGAGCAGATTTGGTTGTCTCGTTTACACGTATATATCGAGTGGTGATGTAAATGCACTCCATTAGAATGGTACTGGACTATGATGTTTCGTCACAACACAGAGCAGGATCAATGGGACATAGAACAAAGAAAGGTCTGAGCGCACCTATAGTCTATAGAGGTGTATGCAGCTCCAAGTTGAGCTAACTGGATGAGTTGAGCTATATCCAATACCGGGGATGCAAATGAACCCAATTTGGGCTGCTGGGAAAGCGCACGTCAATCGGGATCAGGGCCCTTCCATCCGGTAGATGGATAGCGGTAGTGATTCTTGACTTCAAATGCTGCTCGATCCTGTTGGAGTGAGGAGTGTGCCATATGAGTCCGGCGGTTGTGGCTTGCCTGATGCAAAAAAATAAAATTAAAGGAGGATAAACCGCTGATCTCTGCATGTGGACGATGCATGCTTGCCTAATGCAATGGACTGTGGACATTGTGAATATGTGATATAGAGGGATTTCCGATTTGCTGATGTGAGAGACATGCAATCTTTTTTATTTTGAGAAACCTCGTGCAAGGGCAGAGGGTTCCTGCATTTCATTAAGAAGAAAGATGATCCAGTTTGTAAGAAAAATCGGACCCAAAAACCTAACATTCTTGGCTAATCAGGGAAAACCGAAAGAAAACCCAAAAAGAAAAAGAAAAAAAAAACAACGCAAGGCACTGGAGCTTAGGGATAGAGACATGAAATCGGGAATTGCATACTCGGTTATGTATACTTAAGGTGGATGGTCAGTTAGTCAGATACGACTTCATCCAATTGTTATGCATCTCCTAAGATTTTCGTAGCTAAATTGGGCGTATACCAATGATGATATTATCTCTGTTAGATTTTCTGAAACTATCTCTGTTAAAATAAAATATTTTAAATGGCACTCACAATGTTACATTTTCTACTAAGTTTGAGTATAAATTTGAAGCTTCCTAGATTAATTGGGCTGGCATGGGCTATTTTATGTGTTCAGTGAGCAGACCGTGTGATTCATGATGGTTCGGCGGCGCTTGAAGTAACCACGGCCCATCCATTCCATCAAGTCAACACGACAAACAAAATCGAGGCACGATACATACATTACCTTGTATTGTATACTGCTTCAATTTGTATTGCGAGCCATTTTGTTTTTTGAAAAATCCACCAACTCGCTGGCCTGATTCAAATTTAGCAGAAAGCAGCGGAAGAAACAACATGGTGAAGATCCGAAGATCAAAGAACGTTGGCGTCACGAAAGATCGCCGAATGAACCACATGTCGCGCGTCATCGTACACCACCAGGGCCCCGCCGCCGCAGCTTCGACTTCACAGCAACAACTGGCCGAGGCAACCCCACGGACACATCGAAGAAGAGCCGACTACCACGACCAATGACATGCCTCCGACATTGCTCACCACCGTCATCATTGGCACATAATCACCTTGCACGTACAGCCATAGGAAGCACCCCATGGGGTCAAAATCTTCAAGATGACGCCCGAAAGGGAGGAAACGACGTTGAAGACGACGCCACCGCCCGACACAGTAGCAGGATCCAGGCTTTCACCCGAAGAACTTGATCTGGAAGTTGAGGTTGTGTAGATCCCGACGACACCTCCAAGGAGGATAACGAAGTTTATCGGCATGGTTGCCGCCGGCGGTGAGCACCAGCCAGGCTTTCACCTAGGGCAGCCACTCCCACACAGCCGACCGAGGCCGATTCGTACCTCCTATGGACCTTGCACCCCCAACATAGCGAGCAAGCCAATGTTGTGCCACGCCGCCAGCAAGCCTCCCCAACGACGGGCCTGCAGAAACTAGATCGGGCCCTGCACCCTACATCCACGACGACCGGAGCCTTAGACCAGCCAGCACACGCTGAGACCAGCAAGATCCGCCTTCAAGGGGAGTCTGGAGAGGTTGAAATTATTTATTCTTTTTCTTCTCGAAAGAAGAATTTAAGTGAACATAGGAAGAAATATTTATAAATGAAGAAGAGAAGTTCTTACCAGCTTTTTTGGGGGGAAAAGTATGTTTTTCATCCCTGAACTCTCTCGAAAGTCTAGAAAGGGTGCCTCAACTTCAAACCAACAAATGTTAGTCCCTCAACTTCTCAAATAGGATTGGTTTAGTCCTTTGACTCAACAAAAGTAGTTTTCATGCTGACTTGGCATGGTTTTGACCAGCTGTTGCCCATGTGGCAATCTTCTTCTTCCTTCCTATTTCTACTTAAATGGGGCATTTCATCGACCAGTTTGCACACACCGAGAAACAGGAGAAGGACATGGAGCTTGTGTGGCTCGTGGCGGCGCATCGTGCCGAGTGTGTATGCATCCGGGGAGCTGCGGCCGGGCGACGACATGCTCAACAAACATGAGTCCTACATGCTAATGGTGCCGAGCACGAGGACGACAACAAGTCGAGTTGGGTGGGTCGCGTCCCGAGCATGCGGATGACGAGAGGGACGATGACACCTTACAGTTATGCCTCCGCGACGCAGTGGCTCGTGGAAAGGGCGGAACTGCACATGGCGAGGACGAAGACGTGTAGCAGCACCACGAGGGAGATAAGAAGGCAGATACGAAGCTGGCTTGCTTAGTAATGCTGGCTTTCAAGTCACAGAAATAGTCAGGCTGGGGAATGTGTGTGATCGTGAACACAAATCTTTGTTTATTTTTTTACTTCCATAGTTTGTTTTTCGTTGGGGCCATGTTGCCCCCTTTCCCTTTCCTTCCATGCCTGCTGGGGCTCGTTTGGGTTTCATTGGAATACAATGGAGCCGGGGCTTGGGTGCCCTTTTCCTCTAAAATAAGGGAAACAATAGAAGTCAATTTGGTAAGTCAAGTATTTCGGAGAAAACTACAGAAACATTTTAGATAAATAACAATTAGTGTAGAAAAATAACAAATCAATGGGAATACTGACAACACACTTCAATGAAAACCACAGTTTTGAACACTTAATCTGATTATACTAGCATCTTCTAATTCGTTTCTTAGTTCATATGGTATTCAAGATATCAGTAATGAACATTTTTTGCAATAACTTGGACTAAGTCTTGGATATTTTTTAAGCTCAGTTTATTTATATCTGGAGTGTGGTTTTCTGTAGCTCAGGCTACACGGTACCCCTTATCTTTGCCATCCATTTATGCATCAAGATCCGTGCAGACACATTTGTCTTTTTGTTTCTCTCAAACAACACAACATATGAACTTTAACTTTTGCAGAACAAGAATACATTCTAACTACAATCTAGGAAAAAAAACTTTCAGATTTTTTCATGCATTTTAAATACTTGAAATAATATTTTTATTCAAAGAAAATCTCATTTTGTATATTTATATCAGACCAAAAAATCTGAAAGTTTTTTCACACATTGATGTTCTAATGTTTGTTCGATCTGCAAAGTTTGAAGTACATATGTTGTTTCGTTTTCGAGAAACAAAAAAGAGAAATCTTCTTGTTGTTAGTTAGTTGGAGAATACGGATCTCAAAGCAAGGTTGAAGGGTTGAGGATAAGAGGTTCCATGTAGCCTAAGCTACAAAGAAACTTTGTGTTATATCTGTAAATGTTCAGTTTCGATGATATCTTGTTCTAGAATTGGTTCTATTCTTAAAGAAGTCAACGAGTAGAAACTAAAGGAAAACAACAAGCATATATAGCCATTGGCTGCATGTTGGATGGTAAGATTTAGGGCAGCTGCCTATTGGGTGCAGTCCTAGTTATTATGATTTGAGTGAATTCCGGCTTTACCCCCTATTTGACATTTTTTACACTAATTAACCCATTTAGCGGGATTTCATCCGTTTTACCCCATTTAGCAAAAGTGTAGCCATAAATTACCCTGTTTTAATTTTTTTTGTGCGTTCTGACCGGCGGGCATGCCACGTCGACAGTTTTTTTCTGCCTATTTTTCTCCCTACTCAATTTATTTCTGGTTTGAAGTATTCTGATGGCACGACTATACTTGACCGGCATGGCATATTACCAATGAATAAATTGTCGGAGAAATTGTTACTGGTATAATTTGAAATCATGTATGTTTTTCTGTTATCATATACGGCCTTAAGTATGCATGGTTCTATGGATTAGATTAAAGTGGTGTAAATATACTACTTTACTAACTCTGATACACCTACATATCTGAATATCTAGGTAGCAAATATGTTGACCGAAAGAGTGTTAATACATGCACAAGTGATAGCATCTGTTGCTACTTGCTAGCTGTAAAGGAATTTTGAATCTTTGTATCTTACCATGCATGCTGAAACTCCAAATATGTTTCAGCATGCATTGTAAGATACAAAGATCCAAAATTCCTAATTAGAGTAGATTATGATTGCAGCAACTAATTCATTTTTTTTCTTGCAAAAATCGGATGGCAACCAAGCTGTGGAGTGTTAGGCATAATTTTACATGTCCATGGATAAAAGAATCCAAAGCTAGCTAGAGATGATTGAGAGGAATTTCATTAGTTATTTGATATAAAGGAGAAGATCAAGGAGTTGGCTTCCAGCCCTTGGGACAACGTTTATTATCAGAAGAAGGTGGCCAACGGAAACTCCATGGTTGAGTTAACAAATGATGCAGGCATGATGAACATGCTATAGGAATTTGATGCTTATACGGAAATCAGTTTGCATGTTTGATTGGGGGCGAGGAACGCAAACGAGAAGCCACGGGAGGCGAGTGTGGCGTGCGGCCGACTTGGGCGTTGTGCGTTGGATGTGACGCGAGCGACCGCTATCAGGCCGAGCCGGTCGGGAGAAGCTGCGCGACCCGGTTTAGCAGTGAGAAAAATAGCCAGGAAAAACCACTGACGTGGCATACCAGTTGGACCTAACAATTGTGACTGATTGGTCAAAATGCTCACAAAAAATTAAACAGGGTAAATTGTGTCAAAAAAAGTGTTGAAATTTCGCTAAAAACGTCAAAATAGGGGGTAAAAACGGAATTCACTCTTATGTTTTATATAACTGCAGCTGATCTTCATCCTGGGTGGTGGGTGGATGCCACAATTTTGGCAAATTAATGTACCCGCGTGTGTTTTGCTAGTAGTTCTAATTTTACAGTGAAGACTCATGCATTCATGGCAGTACGTCTCTGGAAGGTCAAAACGTGTGTTCTGTCTGACGTGGCGTGCACATGTATGCAAGCAAGCCATGCCACTACATCAACTAGAAATAACTATTAACTCAAGGACACACTTGTGTACCACCGCTTTATAAAAGGAGCACGAGTCGAGCGCTCAGCCGATATGGGGAGAAAAGACTTGGGGTAGAGACATATAGGGATGCACCACAGCGCTGAGCAAACGTAGCTAGGGTCCGTCAGAAAATCACCAGAGCTAGCTAGGATCGGGAGGCAACGGAAACTTAGATGTGTGACTAAATGACACAACTTGCACGAAGATTCTTCATTCGTCGCCCCTTCGATCATTTCCTGATTGGCAGCAAACTCGTCGACGTTGAATCTTTGGTCCATCTGGTACACCCCATCACAGCGTGCGGATCGGCTGGCTAATATGATCAGGAGGGTGCAACGGCTGCTTACGGAGAAGTTGGGACTGGTTCGGCATGAGGAGCGGTGGTGAGCCCGGAGGAGGGGTGCACCGGAGAGACGGGAGGAGGAGTGGTGCTAGTCAGGTCGCCATAGTAGGTGTTAGCGGTCTCCATGAGAGAGGTAGGTCGCACGTAATGTTGCTCTGAATACCAAGTTGAAATATGGAACTCTCCGTGATTCCATTAGCTTGCCCATGAGGCAGATTTTGACAATCACAGTGAGGTAACAATCCGAGCTCTCTACGGTACATGCAGAACATGCAAACGCAACAGAGGCACTACGTGTAGCTATGGACCTGAGAGGCAACGCGAGACTCCGTGTTTTTGTTACAGGAGCAAAGTCAGTCTTCCAACAGGTTGTGCTCTTTAAAAAAGGCAATTGGTAGAGACAGAGGAAAACAACCATCATATTCATATCTTGCCGTTGGCTGCATGTTGGATGGCAAGATTAAGGGCAACGGTTTGTTAGTTGCAGTGTACGGAGGGAGTACGTTATAAGTGCATCTGATCTGCGTGCTGAGGTGTGGATGTCACTATGCTAATAAATTAATGCATGCATGTTAGCATGTGTTTTTGCTAGTAGTATAAATTTACAGTGAACACTCATGCATGCAGGGTGACCCTCTCATGGTTGCCACTGTATTACGGCGAGCTTCGTGCTCTTGGTGTTGTCTCAGCTTATCTTTGCTCAAGGTCGGCGCAAGATGCCTCTCAAACTTGCTATCGTTCCGTTTTCCTGTGGCGGAGCACCAGTCAAGGTTCGTGTCTGGGATGACACTCGTTGATTGTGGATGCTCTTGAGTTGTGCCATGGGGGCCGGTATGCTTGCTGATGCATTCGGCTGTTTGCAAAGTCTTTGGTATTGTGATCTCCCGATGACACCCCACATCTACTTGCGTCTCTCGTGGTGATGGTCTTATGTCTACTAGCTTGCTCGTGCCTCGTATGATTTTCGGCCCGGTTTTCCTTATAAATGGGTCAATTTGTTAAGGTTTTTGATTTGGTTTTTCTTATAAACTGGATCACTCCTCTGACATTTGGCCACTTTGAGTAATATATTCAGGTGGAGGAACTCCTCCCCCGGTGATTCTCAAAAGAAAAGTTGAAACGTGTGTTCTTTTCTGACGAGGCGTGCACGTGTATGTAGGCAAGCCGTGCTCCACATCACAACTAGCCGGAGTAAATATTGGATGGCATTCCTGCTTGCGTACCGTGGCTTTATAAAAGCAACACGAGTCGAGCCCTAAGCCGACATGGGGGAGAGAAGAATTGGTGTTGGGAGATATAGGGATGCACCATTGCACGGAGCACACGTAGCTACGGTCCATCAGATATAGGGACCGGGAGGCAACGGAAACTTGAATGTGTGACTAAATGAGTCAATTTGCATGAAGATACTGCACCCATCGCCTCTTCGGCCCTGATGGCAAGAAAACCCGCCGATGTCGACTCTTCATTCCATCTGGTACACCTCGTCGCAGCGTGCGGATCGGCCGGCTAATCGCCTACAGTTTTATGCGGAGCTGTCTACCCACACGGTCATGACCTGTTCGACTATACGTGTTTAGGACCATTCGACTTAGGATAGAACGATTCAGACCATCTGTTGGAGAGATGCTATTGGCATTTATTTATTATTTGGATTGTCCTGTCCGACTATAACGTCTCCTTTGGTTCATGGGATAGGAATGTTATACGAATAGAAAAATCATAGAAAGTGAGATGACATGCATCTCAATTCCTATAGTGAAAAAGAAGTCATTTTGATGCATAGGATAGGATTTTTTTTATTGAGTCCAAGCTAATGTTTTTTTTTCCTCCAAAATGTGAAGGATTCATTCCTATCTTACATAGAAGTAGGAATCCATTCCTACAAATTAAAGGGCTTCAAAGCAATTTTTCCTTTGCAAATCTTATCCTATAGCATTCCTATAAAATTCCTACAGTGTTTAGAACAATACGATTTAGGCTAGACGATTCTCTTGTGGCTGTCACCTAGCCCCATTTAATGCTGGTCCCACTAAGCAGTGCACACGATTACTCTCAACATGGTGCAAAGTCAACGCTCCACCACCCCTGTGTGGCCGTATCTCTACAGCCCTCCCCCTTTCTGTTCTCGCGCCGCCACCAACAGAAGCGACCTTCTCCCTCCTCCTTCAACGTCACCACCACCACCAACAACTGTTGATGCCGTCCCTTAGGCCACCTGCGAGCTCGCCCTCCATCGTCAACCGACACGCTTGACAGCCTGGAAGGTAGAGAGGTGCGGCAGATTCGAATGTGCGCCACCGTGGAAACGGTGGATGCCAACAATGTAGGAGGCTTGGCACGATCATGTCATCTCTGGTCCCCCACTCGCATCCTCCACCAGAGCATGCCAGTCTCCTTCTGATTTCTTTCCCTATGATTTAATTTCTTTTTTCAATAGCTAGCATTCACCCTTCTAATTCCTTTTCCCATGATTTAATTTCTTTTTTTAGTAGCTAGGGACTAGGGTTCGGGTGGACGAGTCACAATGATTTCAAGGTACAAATATCTTGTGTTTTTTCCTAATCCATGTCTTTGCAAATTTGTTTGATTCAACTAGGTGGAGGAGTTATTCGAGTATTTTTATGCATCGTTGATGCCAAAAGCGACGAAGGCCAAATGCAGCATAACACAAGGAACACTCGTCCTGCTTCCCCGTGCTTGTCATTGGTTAACTTATACTTCCTCCGTCCGTAAATACTTGTCATCAAAATGAATAAAAGGGGATGTATGTAGATGTATTTTTGTTTTAGATACATCTCTTTTTTTTTCATTTTGATGACAAGTATTTCCGGACAGAGGGAGTATGTGGCATTTTCTTTCTCTTCATCATGTTCAGGGCTGCATTTGCGTCTAATCCTGTGCTCTTTTTCATATATTTTCTATAAGTGCATCAATAGATTTAGTAATATACTATTATGCACAACGGCCCCTACCTAATATCTTAATACACCTAATATCTGATTATTTGATTCTTTTCTTTGCAGACCGCGCATGTGCAATTGATTTTCGTTGGTTGGCACTTGGTAGCTCAGAGCGGGGTCCGGCTCTCCTGCTGTGTTCCCTGCACCCAGTATTGTGCAGGGCCAATCAATGGGCGACACATGTCCAGGTAGGCCCCACATCTTAAAAACACATTTTCTTTTTTCAATTACTCAAATCCCCTTATCTTTCTCTCCTAACCTACTCTCGGAGCAGCCATTAGAGCTTCGCTAGAGGATTCTTGTGAGCTCTGAGCTGCACAAGCTTATAGCGTCCACCACGTACGTGTGCCATGGCCGGCACCAAGGCAGCAGCTGCTATATCATCCATGTCGTCCGCGCCCGCATGCTGGTGATTTACGTGGACGAGCGCGAGCCCATGGCCCAAGGCAACGCCAGCTCCATGATCTAGCATTTTGGCAGATTCCGAAGTCATTGACGAAGTTCGGGAAGTGGAATGCGGCCGCCATGTTTTAGCTACCTGGCCCGGCTTTGTGCGCGTACACCTGGGGCGAGGTCAGCGACTGCCGGCGGAGGTGTTCGGGGAGAGGATCTCGGAGGGAAGCAAACCACCACACCAGCGGCGGCCATGGGGATGCGCGGGCGCATACGGCGTACCTAGGCGTCGCCGGCGCTGGGGCAACCAGTTTGCTTACGTCCACAAGAATCACCGGCGAGGGTGAAGTCGGCCGCCTAGCTGCCGGTCATGGCCACGCCCCCACGTGATGGACACTGTGAACCGATTGCGCTCAGAGGAATCATCTCTCGGAGCTCTCTAATGGATGCGATTAAAGAGAACATCGGAAGGGAAGATAAGGGAATTTGAGTAATTGAAAAAAGAAAATACGTTTTTGAGATGTGGGGCCTGCCTGGACATGTGTCGCCCATTGGTTGGCCCTGCACAATACTGGATGCAGGGAACCCAGCAGGAGAGCCGGACCCCCTCAGAGCGTACACGCGAGAAGTTAGCAAACAATACCAGCTAGACGTGGGCCTCGGTGCTTCGGTCAATTCGGTTGACCGCGCATGCAGACCGAAACCACCGATGTAAATTCGGTTTCTCAGAATCGCTAACCGAGCACAGTACCGAACGAATCGGTTTCGGTCACTTCGGCTTCGGTTCAGGTTAATTCGGTTTGGTTGTTCGGTTTTCGGGTTATATGCCAACCCCTAGCTTACAGGGTCGTCGGAAGCCGCCGCATGATGGTGGCCCCAGGCGCGCCTGTGGTCCACCCATCATTGACCACCCAGGCGGGTATTTGGATGGGCGCCGTCCGGACAAATTGGAAGGCACAGAGAGCACCCTAGAGGCCCATGGCACACGACAGCGAAACGGGTGGTGCCGTGGGCACTCTTGCCCACGAAGGCCACAAGGAGGTGGGTACTCCAACATCCTTTACATGAGTGATGCTTTGATTAATATATGTGTAAATACGTAAATGGAATGTAGTATGTAAACTAAAATTAGGAAAATTTGGTGATTTTTTTGCAGTTAAATTTGGAAGATTGATTAGAAATCGCATTGTTTTAGATGAGCAAATAAAAGGAGTTAAAGAATACTTGGTCATTTACTTATCTAAATTATAAAGGATCGGTAAGAGTTGCTATTATCCTGGATAATCGGCGTGACAGTAAATTCTGGCTATCAAAAATGGCTTTTCGACCGGCCTTTGTATGCCAAGTACTCGGAGCTCTTCATTATTTGCTCTGATCCTGATGTTTTTGTACAAGTCAGGATGTCCAACAACCGCAATAACATTACTTTCCTAGACAATCTTTCAGCAGCGGAACGATGTTCTGGAAACTCCTTGTGACTTGAGTTGGGTCAATTCAAGATCTCGGACAACAGGGGTAACATTCGCTGGAACCTTAGAGCAACTCTAGCAGACCCCGCATCCCGTCCCGATCCGAAAAATAACCGCCAAAATGCAGGTCAGGGCGGGAAAACCTGCCCGATCAGATCCCGCATCCCGCCCCGGTCTGCAAACAAATTTGGGAGGTGCGGCAAAATCTCGGCCCCAACCCGCGTATTCGCGGGTTTCCCCCTCCCCGCTGCGGTGCCCTGCATATAAACGGAAGCGGTTGGTGGGGGGACATTTCAGCCCGCGCTTTTCCCCAGCAACCACCTCCCCTCTCCCCCCTCGCACCGCCGCCACCCCGCCGCCCAAGATTTCAGCGAAAGTAGCCGGCAGGAGCTCGCCGAAAGGCCACCACACGCACGAGGCCTCCCCTCCCCCCTGCTCCGGCGGGCCGCCGGATTTGCGGATCTGTGGACCTTCATCGTGGGGCCGCCGGATTTGGCTTTGCCGGCCGCCGGTGGCTGCGCCAAGCGACGCAGTGGTCGGGGAGCATCTCCCGCAGCCCCGGAAAGGGCACATCACCGCATGCAGGGACAGGTTCGTCCTCCCGGCGCCGCCGACGATTTGCGGGCATGGATTCGTCTGGCCGTCCACCGGGCTCGGCGCTCGCGCAGCGACTCTGTGGCTCGCCGTTGCCGCTCATACAGTGCGATGACTGCACGCAGACAATGCTGCTGCTTACTTCGGCCACGCCGAAGCACCCCGGATGGGTGTTCTTCAAATGCGAAAACGACGGGGTGCGTGCACTTGCGGTAGCTTATTTTGATAGCTCATTCTTTGGTTCAATTGCGGGTCCTCATTTCGAACATGGTCATTCTTTTGTGTAGGAAGATGGATGCTCATTTTAGTTTTGGGAAGGCCAACACATTGATTTATTGATAGAAAGGAAGTTAATAGATGTTGGTGCACTCCTTAGTAGAACAGAAGACAATGATGTGGCTGCATGTGCAACTAGAGGGGGAGCAACGTCTACTTCTTCCGAACCAAAGATGAAGAATGAAGTATGCAAGATCAAGAATCCGCAGATCAACAATAAGTGCATGGAAAAGATATTGCTTCAACTAGTAGGAGTAGTTATGGAAGTTGAAAATCTTCTAAAATGCATACTTGTGGTTCTTATTTTCTTTAGTCTTGCTATTCTAGCAAAGATTTGATGATGTCTTATGTATCCAATGTTGTTGAAAAAGCAAAAAAAATGCATTATGTTGGATCAAATTAAGGTGCAAATTTAGGTTTTCTGGGCCGGGAGGAGCTGCGCCAGACCAGACCCCACAAAGCCGACCCGTAAAAAAGCATATTTCGCGAATATGCTTTTTTACGGGTCCGTTATGCGGGGTCTGCATCCGCGGCCGTGCGCGCCGGCCCGCAAAGACGTTATTCCGCGAATTGCAAACACGTTTTGCGGGCCGGACGGATGCGGGGTCTGCTAGAGTTGCTCTTAAGCTTCGGGTAGCTTCTTGGTCAACTCAACCTATGCTGGTCTTTTTCCTGGTCGGCCACTTCGGCAAGCATATTCTAGCCCTTGGCTGCATGATGGATGGTAAGATTAAGAGAAACTACTTACTAGTTGCACTGGTAGTTACGTTGCATAACTACACCTCGTTTGATCTGTCCTCTTCGTGTTGGGGTGGATATGCCACTATATGTTCTGGCGATTGCATGCATGTGTATAGGGCTGCAAGAAAAGCTCGAGGCTCGTGAGCCGCTCGAGATTGACTCGTATTTTAGCTCGACTCGAGATCGAGTCGAAAAAAAATGAACTGAGTATAAACACTTTATGTAGCTCGATTAAGAAACGAGCCGATCTTGAGCCAACATTGGCTCGCTCGATTTTAGCTCGATAGCTCGATATCATATAAGTATATTAAATAACCTTCATATCTATTGCCAAGAATTAGGATCATTCATTTCCGTATATGTTCGGTACGATTTTTATCTTCACTTTACCTAATAGCAAACATGGAAATTGAGCATGGAGAAAATTTATTCTCATCACGTGGGCAACCGTGTGTTCAATATTTTGTTATTTTGGTCAATGTTTGAGAGCTGGCGCACCTTCATCGCCTTTTATCCATGATTTCTTGTTATTAAATACTAGTCTTCACTTGAGAAAGAATAAGTCAATTTTATGGAGATTTTTTTGTTCTGTTGTGACCTATCTTGCTTTAAAATTTTCTTTAAAATAATTTTAAAAATCATCTTATTTAGCTCGAAACTAGCTCGAGATCGAGTCGAGATCGTTACAAGCTGAGCACGAGCCACTTTCTGCAGCTCGACCTTGAGCTTCGCACATTTTAAGCTCGCTCGAATTTTAGTAGTATGAGATGAGCTGAGCCTAGGCCAACTCGCTCGAACTCGACTCATTTGCAGCCTTACACGTGTATATGCTAGTTCTCATTTTATTGTGACTTTGCATGCAGTCCGGAAGGTGCATGCACGCAAGGTAGTGCGTCTCTTTGTGTTTTGTCTGACAAGTCGTGCACGTGTATGCAGGCAAGCTATGCTCCACCACATCAACAAGCAGTAACTATTGTCTGACAAGACCTGTATGTTTGTGTAAAGTGGCTTTATAAAAGCAGCACGGCATAGAGCGCCATGCCAGTGTGGATAGATGAAGGGGACACAAACTGATCGAGGGCATGCACCATGGTGCTTGCCGCTTGGCAAAGTAGAATATCACTAGCAGGTAGGATCGAGGAAGCAATGGAACTTACATGCGTATCTGAATGAACCAATTCGCACGAGTCTGAAGAAGCTCTGGTCAACGAAGCCTATGCGGATGGAGAAAGGGGGCTAGAGCTCATCGAGGGTAGTCTATGGGCAGGCCATCATGCACCACGCTGCTGAGCACCGTAACTAGCAATTTGGGAACTTATATGCGCAACTTAGACGCACGGGGGAAGTCCGTAAAATATTGCTAAGGGCATCTTCAAAAGCTTTTGTATATGTCTGACTGGACACTTTTATTTGTTCATTTTTGCAATACAATTGTGATATGTATGGATCCGTGAAGCGGTTCGTGTTAAACGTATAGGTACAGGTGGCGTATACGTACAAGTGGTTCTGTACTGTTTCGGTTATACCTAGAGATAGGTTGTAATTTTTAGTTATCTCTATCTTAAACCCCCTATATTCTCTCATACGGTTGACTCCCAACAACCTTTCTTGTATCACAAACCACAATATCAATATATAACATGCGGGTGCCTGTGTATGGGCATTGAGACGCTTCGATACAGTTTTACATGGTAATCAGAGCCTTCCGCCACATCTAGCCTCGACCATCCTTCTTCCTCCCGCTGAAAACCCTGGCTCCAACCATGTCTACCTCCAGCCAAACTCCATCCATTGCCCTTACCAACACCACATCCGAGCCCCTCACAAGAACCAACTACATCCTATGGAGAGCCCAAGCTCGCTCCCAGATCATGGGTGCCGGGCTATATGGGTATATAGATCAAACCACACCCGAGCCAAACAAAACCATAATCACCAAGACCTCAGAAGGAAAGGACCAAATCGCTCCTAACCCTGAATACAAACCATGGCTGATTCAAGATCAGCAGATATCAACCTTCCTCCTTCGTAATCTCTCGAAGGAGGTCCTGATTCAAGTTGCCTCCCTAGAAACCTCGCATGCCATATGGTCAGCCCTAGCAAATATGTTCGCTACCCAATCCCGTTCTCGTGTGAACAACTGCCGCCAATCCCTCACCAATGCACAGAAAGGCTCCCTGAGCGTATCAGCATACTTTGGGCAGATGAGAGCACTCTCGGACGAGCTAGCTGCCGCCGGGAACCCCATAACAGAAGCAGATCTTCTTTCTCACATCATTGCAGGGCTCGACATGGACTACCAACCTCTGATCTCGGCGTTGGACGTGTGCACTGCTCCCCTCTCGGTGGATGATCTCTTCGGCATGGTCTCCAACTTCGACCAGCGCGTTGAGATGTTCCACGGGACAGGGGCAGGGGCATTCAAGTCCTCGGCTAATGTTGCATCCCGAGGTCGTGGTAACAACAACAACTCCAGCCGCTATCGCAACTCCAACAGGAGTGGTGGTGGTGGATCTCGTGGTGGCGGCGGCGGCCCCTACCAGAACGGCGGCAACGGCGGCGGTGGTAACTACAACAACTCCAACGCCGGCGGCTACAACAACTACAACAGCGGTGGTGGTGGTGGTGGCGGCCACTACCAGAACGCCGGCGGCGGTGGTGGCGGTGGTCACTACCAGAACGGCGGCGGCAACAACAGACGCCCCTACTACAACAACAACAGGGGGCGTCCCTTCCAAGGGTATGAGGAATATGAAAGTAAGTGTCAAATTTGCAAGAAAAATAACCACATCGCCAAGGATTGTGATTGGCGATATGCCGAGAGCAACTCCAAAAAGAAAGTTGCAGCAGCAGCGGACATGTCATACAGAGTTGACACAAACTAGTACGTCGACTCTGGGGCTACCAACCACATCACCAACGAGCTCGAGAAGGTGACGATGAGCGAGAAGTACCATGGCCAAGATCAAGTTCACAATGCGAATGGCGAAGGTATGGAGATTAATCATATTGGTCATGCAATTGTCAAAACCCCTAGTCGCAATATCCATCTTAGAAATATCTTGCATGTTGCCGAAACAGAAAAAAAAACCTTCTTTCTGTTCATCGTATTGCCCTTGACAACAAAGTGTTTCTAGAATTTCACCCATATTTCTTTTTGATCCGAGATGAGGTCACGAGGAACATTCTCTACAGAGGTAGATGCGTGCATGGGCTCTATCCATTGATCCCCAAATTTACAAGCTTCAATAAACAAGTTTTTGGTGTCATCAAACTCTCTTCGGAGCGGTGGCATGCAAGATTAGGACATCCATATTTTGTTATCATTCAGCAAGTGCTTAGAAATAATCAGCTCCCATGTGTTGGTGAGCGTAGTCTTGAAACTATATGTGATTCTTGTCATAAAGCAAAATCTCATCAGTTACCATATCCAATTTCTACTAGTGTTTCTACTAGACCATTACAACTTGTCTTTTCTGATGTTTGGGGTCCTGCCCCTATGTCTGTTGGACGTTATACTTACTATGTTAGTTTCATGGATGATTTTAGTAAGTATACTTGGATTTATCTTCTCAAAAAACGTTCTGACGTTTTCCAAGTTTTTCAAAATTTTCAAGCACTTGTTGAACGTCAATTCGATACAAAAATTCTCGCCGTCCAATCTAATTGGGGCGGTGAATATGAGAAACTTGATTCATTTTTTCAAACCTAGGGTATTTCTCATCATGTATCTTGTCCCCATGCACATCAACAGAATGGCTCGGCCGAGCACAAACATCGCCATATTGTTGAAGTAGGTCTAGCCCTACTTGCTGGCGCTTCCATGCCTCTCAAGTTTTGGGATGAGGCATTCCTTACGGCAGTCCATCTCATTAACATGCTTCCAAGTCGTGTCATGAATAATGATACACCCATGCATAGGCTCCTTAATACTCAACCAGATTATCACTCTCTTCGTGTGTTCGGTTGTGCCTGCTGGACCTGCGTCCCTACAACAACCGCAAACTTATGTTCCGCTCCAAACAATGTGCTTTTCTCGGCTAAAGTGCGAAGCATAAGGGCGTTAAATGCTTGGATATTCCCACTGGTCGGGTATACATCTCACGCGATGTGGTCTTTGATGAAACGATCTTCCCTTTTGCTCATTTACACCCTAATGCTGGTGCCTTGCTCCGGAAAGAGATCCTTCTCTTACCCTCTCATTTGACCGGTTTTCAGCATGGGGATGACAATTGTACTGATCGTATGACTAATGCTTCTAACCATGAAAATGAGGATTGTGATGATGCAGGGTCGACTCAGGATGCAGCAGAATTTTTTTGAGGAAAAACGGTGAAGAAAATAGTCCAAACAACCTCAATTTCATGTGGCCACTACATGCCAATTCTGCACCCGGATCCTCCTCGGGATCGGAAGCTGCAGACCCGACAGCATCCGCTCCGGGATCGATGCCGCGCCAGCAGGCTCGGATGGATGGCGGCGACCCATCTGCGTCCGACACGCGTCAGGGCGGGGACTGCTACCTCTTGAGCACTGCGTTGGATTTCCCCGAAGAGGAGAGGATGATGCAGCAAAGTAGCGTAAGTATTTCCCTCAGTTTTTGAGAACCAAGGTATCAATCCAGTAGGAGACCACACACAAGTCCCTCGTACCTACACAAAACGATAGCAACTCGCAACCAACGCTTAGGGTTTGTCTATCCCTTCACGGTCACTTACGACAGTGAGATCTGATAGAGATAATATTTTTGGTATTTTTGATAGATAGATGCAAAGTAAAAAGTAAAAGGCAAAGTAAAAACAAAGCAAGTAAATAAAGTGATAGAGATTGATATGATGAGAATAGACCCGGGGGCCATAGGTTTCACTAGTGGCTTCTCTCAAGAGCATAAGTATTCTACGGTGGGTGAACAAATTACTGTTGAGCAATTGACAGAATTGAGCATAGTTATGAGTATATCTAGGCAATGATCATGTATATAGGCATCACGTCCAAAACAAGTAGATCGAAACGATTCTGCATCTACTACTATTACTCCACTCATCGACCGCTATCCAGCATGCATCTAGAGTATTAAGTTAAAAACAGAGTAACGCCTTAAGCAAGATGACATGATGTAGAGGGATAAATTCATGCAATATGATAAAAAACCCATCTTGTTATCCTCGATGGCAACAATACAATACGTGCCTTGCAACCCTTTCTGTCACTGGGTAAGGACACCGCAAGATTGAACCCAAAGCTAAGCACTTCTCCCATTGCAAGAACTACCAATCTAGTTGGCCAAACCAAAAAGGATAATTCGAAGAGACTTGCAAAGATAACTCAATCATACATAAAAGAATTCAGAGAAGAATCAAATATTTTCCATAGATAATACTGGATCATAAACCCACAATTCATCGGTCTCAACAAACACACCGCAAAAAGAAGATTACATCGAATAGATCTCCACGAGAGAGGGGGAGAACATTGTATTGAGATCCAAAAAGAGAGAAGAAGCCATCTAGCTACTAGCTATGGACCCGAAGGTCTGAAGTAAACTACTCACACTTTATCGGAGGGGCTATGGTGATGATGTAGAAGCCCTCCGTGGTGGATGCCCCCTCCGGCGGAGCTCCGGAACAGGCCCCACGATGGGATCTTGTGGATACAGAAGGTTGCGGCAGTGGAATTAGGTTTTTGGCTCCTGTTCTGATCGTTCGGGGATACGTAGGTATATATAGGAGGAAGGAGTACGTCGGTGGAGCGCCGAGGGGCCCACGAGGTAGGGGGCGCGCCCAGGGGGGCTCCCTCCACCCTCGTGACCTCCTCGGGCACTGCTTGGAGTAGGGTCCAAGTCTCCTGGATCACGTTCGGTTGGAAAATCACGATCCCGAAGGTTTCATTCCGTTTGGACTCCGTTTGATATTCCGTTTCTTCGAAACACTGAAATAGGCAAAAAACAACAATTCTGGGCTGGGCCTCCGGTTAATAGGTTAGTCCCAAAAGTAATATAAAAGTGGAAAATAAAGCCCAATATAGTCCAAAACAGTAGATAAAGTAGCATGGAGCAATCAAAAATTATAGATACGTTGGAGACGTATCAGGCATCCCCAAGCTTAATTCCTGCTCGTCCTCGAGTAGGTAAATGATAAAAAAAGAATTTTTGATGCGGAGTGATATTTGGCATAATTTCAATGTAAATCTTCTTAATTGTGATATGAATATTCAGATACGAAAGATTCAAGACAAAAGTTCATATTGACACAAAAATAATAATACTTCAAGCATACTAATCAAAGCAATCATGTCTTCTCAAAATAACATGGCCAAAGAAAGTTATCCCTACAAAATCATATAGTCTGGCTATGCTCCATCTTCCCCACAAAAATATTTAAATCATGCACAACCCCGATGACAAGCCAAGCAATTGTTTCATACTTATGACATTCTCAAAACTTTTTCAATCTTCACGCAATACATGAGCGTGAGCCATGGATATAGCACTATAGGTGGAATAGAAGGTGGTTGGAGAAGACAAAAAGAGGGAAGATAGTCTCACATCAACTAGGCGTATCAACGGGCTATGGAGATGCCCATCAATAGATATCAATGTGAGTGAGTAGGGATTGCCATGCAACGGATGCACTAGAGCTATAAGTATATGAAAGCTCTACAAAAGAAACTAAGTGGGTGTGCATCCAACTCGCTTGCTCACGAAGACCTAGGGCATTTTGAGGAAGCCCATCATTGGAATATACAAGCCAAGTTCTATAATGAAAAATTCCCACTAGTATATGAAAGTGACAAAATGAGAGACTCTCTATCATGAAGATCTTGGTGCTACTTTGAAGCACAAGTGTGGTAAAAGGATAGTATCATTGTCCCTTCTCTCTTTTTCTCTCATTTTTTTGGGCCTTTCTCTTCTCTTTTTTTATGGCCTCTTTTTTTTGTAAGTCCGGAGTCTCATCCCGACTTATGGGGGAATCATAGTCTCCATCATCCTTTCCTCACTTGGGACAATGCTCTAATAATGATGATCATCACACTTTTATTTTTCTTACAACTCAACAATTACAACTCGATACTTAGAAAAAAGTATGACTCCATATGAGTGCCTCCGGCGGTGTACCGGGATGTGCAATGAATCATGAGTGACATGTATGAAAGAATTATGAACGGTGGCTTTGCCACAAATACAATGTCAACTACATGATCATGCTAGCAATATGACAATGATGGAGCGTGTCATAATAAACGGAACGGTGGAAAGTTGCATGGCAATATATCTCGGAATGGCTATGGAAATGCCATGATAGGTAGGTATGGTGGCTGTTTTGAGGAAGGTATATGGTGGGTGTATGATACCGGCGAAAAGTGTGCGGTATTAGAGAGGCTAGCAAAGGTGGAAGGATGGGAAAAGTGCGTATAATCCATGGACTCAACATTAGTCATAAAGAACTCATATACTTGTTGCAAAAATCTAGAAGTTATCAAAGCAAAGTATTACGCGCATGCTCCTAGGGGGATAGATTGGTAGGAAAAGACCATCGCTCGTCCCCGACCGCCACTCATAAGGAAGACAATCAATAAATAAATCATGCTCCGAGTTCATCGCATAACGGTTCACCATACGTGCATGCTACGGGAATCACAAACTTCAACACAAGTATTCTTTGAATTCATAACTACTTAACTAGCATGACTCTAATATCACCATCTTCATATCTCAAAACAATTATCAAGCATCAAACTTATCTTAGTATTCAACGCACTCAAAAGAAAGTTTCACATATCTTGAACACCAAGTATATTAACATTATGCAAATTACCATGCTATTAACGACTCTCAAAATAATCTAAGTGAAGCATGAGAGATCAATAGTTTCTTTAAAACAAATCCACCACCGTGCTCTAAAAGATCTAAGTGAAGCACTAGAGCAAAAATTATCACGCTCAAAAGATATAAGTGAAGCACTATGAGCAAAACTATCAAGCTCAAAAGATATAAGTGAAGCACATAGAGTATTCTAACAAATTCCAAATCATGTATGGCTCTCTCAAAAGGTGTGTACAGCAAGGATGATTGTGGCAAACTAACAAGCAAAGACACAAATAATACAAGACGCTCCAAGCAAAACACATATCATGTTGGTGAATAAAAATATAGCTTCAAGTAAATTACCGATGGAAGTGGACGAAAGAGGGGATGCCTTCCGGGGCATCCCCAAGCTTTGACTTTTTGGTGTCCTTGGATTATCTTGGGGGTGCCATGGGCATCCCCAAGCTTAGGCTCTTGCCACTCCTTGTTCCATAATCCATCAAAATAATTCACCCAAAACTTGAAAACTTCATAACACAAAACTCAACAGAAATCTCGTGAGCTCCGTTAGAGAAAGAAAACAAAAGACTACTTCAAGGTACTGTAATGAACTCATTCTTTATTTATATTGGTGTTAAACCTACTGTATTCCAACTTCTCTATGGTTTATAAACTATTTACTAGCCATAGATTCATCAAAATAAGCAAACAACACACGTAAAACAGAATCTGTCAAAAACAGAACAGTCTGTAGCAATCTGTAACTAACGCAAACTTCTGGAACTCTAAAAATTCTACCAACATAGGAAGTCCTGGAAAATTTGTTTATTGATCATAAGCAAAAAGAATCAACGAAAAATCACGTTCCTGTGATTTATCATAACTAAATTCATGCACGCAAAGTTTTTGTTTTTCAGCAGAATCAAATCAACTATTATCGTAGGTTATCCTATAGGTTCTACTTGGCACAAACACTAATTAAAACATAAAACCACATCCAAACAGAAGGTAGATGGATTATTTATTCCGAAACAGAAGCAAAAACAAAAAACACAAAATAAATTGGGTTGCCTCCCAACAAGCGCTATCGTTTAACGCCCTTAGCTAGGCATAAAAGCAAGGATAGATCTAGGTATTGCCATCTTTGGTAGGCAATCCATAAGTGGCTCTCATGATAGATTCATATGGTAATTTTATTTTCTTTCTAGGGAAGTGTTCCATACCCTTCTTTAAGGGAAATTGGAATCTAATATTCCCTTCCTTCATATCAATAATTGCACCAATCGTTCTAAGGAAAGGTCTACCAAGAATAATAGGACATGAAGGATTGCAATCTATATCAAGAACGATAAAATCTACGGGCACATAATTCCTATTTGCAACAATAAGAACATCATTAATTCTTCCCATAGGTTTTTTAATAGTGGAATCCGCAAGATGCAAGTTTAGAGAGCAATCATCAAAATCACGGAAATCTAGCAAATCACATAAAGTTTTGGGAATAGTAGAGACACTAGCACCCAAATCACACAAAGCATGAAACTCAAAATCTTTAATTTTAATTTTAATAGTAGGTTCCCACTCATCATAGAGTTTTCTAGGGATAGAAACTTTCAACTCAAGTTTTTCTTCATAAGATTGCATCAAAGCATCAACAATATGTTCGGTAAAGGCCTTATTTTGACTATAAGCATGAGGAGAATCTAGCACGGATTGCAACAAGGAAATACAACCAATCAAAGAGCAATTCTCATAATTAAATTCCTTGAGATCCAAAATAGTGGGTTTAGCAACATCACGGCTTTTATTTATTTCAATCCCACTTTCATCAAATTCATCATCAAGATCTAGAAACTCCGAATTTTTAGAACGCCTTCTAGGTAAAGGAAGATCATATTCAGATTCATCAAGATTCATATTCCAAAACAAAGATTTAATGGGGGACACATCAATAACTTTTAGATCTTCATCTTGATTTTCATAGGAATTTGGTTTAGCGGCCATCTTATTGACTAAGATAGCTTGCATATCCAAAATTTCAGCGGTCATTTTTTCAAGACGAGCAATTTGGGCCCATATACCATGAAATTCTTTAGACATATCGTCAAGTTCTTTATTCATATAGCTCATAAAACTTTTTTGTTCCTTAAGTTTGTTTCTAAAGAAATTATTGTGCTCAAATTGCAACACCATAAACTTTCTGACATTGCTTTCGATCTCCTCTAGCCTTTTAGGGTGAAGGTCACCAAATCTAGGTAGAGCCATCGCAACAAATAAGCAAACTAACACACGAGCAACAAAGGCAACGGACAAAAGGCAAACGGAAAAGAGAGGAGGAGATTGGGAAAGAGAGGGCAAATAAAACGGCAAGGGTGAAGTGGGGGAGAGGAAAACGAGAGGCAAATGGCAAATAATGTAATGCGAGAGATAGGGATTGTGATGGGTACTTGGTATTGTTGACTTGCTTGCATGAGCCTCCCCGGCAATGACGCCAGAAATTCTTCTTGCTACCTCTTGAGCACTGCGTTGCATTTCCCCGAAGAGGAGAGGATGATGCAGCAAAGTAGCATAAGTATTTCCCTCAGTTTTTGAGAACCAAGGTATCAATCCAGTAGGAGACCACGCACAAGTCCCTCGTACCTACACAAAACGATAGCAACTCGAAACCAACGCTTAGGGGTTGTCAATCCCTTCACGGTCACTTACAACAGTGAGATCTGATAGAGATAATATTTTTGGTATTTTTGATAGATAGATGCAAAGTAAAAAGTAAAAGGCAAAGTAAAAACAAAGCAAGTAAATAAAGTGATAGAGATTGATATGATGAGAATAGACCCGGGGGCCATAGATTTCACTAGTGGCTTCTCTCAAGAGCATAAGTATTCTATGGTGGGTGAACAAATTACTGTTGAGCAATTGACAGAATTGAGCATAGTTATGAGTATATCTAGGCAATGATCATGTATATAGGCATCACGTCCAAAACAAGTAGATCGAAACGATTCTGCATCTACTACTATTACTCCACTCATCGACCGCTATCCAGCATGCATCTAGAGTATTAAGTTAAAAACAGAGTAACGCCTTAAGCAAGATGACATGATGTAGAGGGATAAATTCATGCAATATGATAAAAACCCATCTTGTTATCCTCGATGGCAACAATACAATACGTGCCTTGCAACCCTTTCTGTCACTGGGTAAGGACACCGCAAGATTGAACCCAAAGCTAAGCACTTCTCCCATTGCAAGAACTACCAATCTAGTTGGCCAAACCAAAAAGGATAATTCGAAGAGACTTGCAAAGATAACTCAATCATACATAAAAGAATTCATAGAAGAATCAAATATTTTCCATAGATAATACTGGATCATAAACCCACAATTCATCGGTCTCAACAAACACACTGCAAAAAGAAGATTACATCGAATAGATCTCCACGAGAGAGGGGGAGAACATTGTATTGAGATCCAAAAAGAGAGAAGAAGCCATCTAGCTACTAGCTATGGACCCGAAGGTCTGAAGTAAACTACTCACACTTTATCGGAGGGGCTATGGTGATGATGTAGAAGCCCTCCGTGGTGGATGCCCCTCCGACGAAGATCCGGAACAGGCCCCAAGATGGGATCTCGTGGATACAGAAGGTTGTGGCGGTGGAATTAGGTTTTTGGCTCATGTTCTGATCGTTCGGGGATACGTAGGTATATATAGGAGGAAGGAGTACGTCGATGGAACGCCGAGGGGCCCACGAGGTAGGGGGGCGCGTCCAGGGGGCGCCCTCCACCCTCGTGACCTCCTCAGGCACTGCTTGGAGTAGGGTCCAAGTCTCCTGGATCATGTTCGGTTGGAAAATCACGATCCCGAAGGTTTTATTCCGTTTGGACTCCGTTTGATATTCTGTTTCTTCGAAACACTGAAATGGGCAAAAAAAACAACAATTCTGGGCTGGGCCTCCGGTTAATAGGTTAGTGCCAAAAGTAATATAAAAGTGGAAAATAAAGCCCAACATAGTCCAAAACAGTAGATAAAGTAGCATGGAGCAATCAAAAATTATAGATACGTTGGAGACGTATCAGGCAACCCCAAGCTTAATTCCTGCTCGTCCTCGAGTAGGTAAATGATAAAAAAGAAAGAATTTTTGATGCGGAGTGATACTTTGGCATAATTTCAATGTAAATCTTCTTAATTGTGATATGAATATTCAGATCCGAAAGATTCAAGACAAAAGTTCATATTGACACAAAAATAATAATACTTCAAGCATACTAATCAAAGCAATCATGTCTTCTCAAAATATCATGGCAAAAGAAAGTTATGCCTACAAAATCATATAGTCTGGCTATGCTCCATCTTTCCCACAAAAAATATTTAAATCATGCACAACCCCGATGACAAGCCAAGCAATTGTTTCATACTTATGACATTCTCAAAACTTTTTCAATCTTCACGCAATACATGAGCGTGAGCCATGGATATAGCACTATAGGTGAAATAGAAGTGGAGAAGACAAAAATAGGGAAGATAGTCTCACATCAACTGGGCGTATCAACGGGCTATGGAGATGCCCATCAATATATATCAATGTGAGTGAGTAGGGATTGCCATGCAACGGGTGCACTAGAGATATAAGTATATGAAAGCTCTACAAAAGAAACTAAGTGGGTGTGCATCCAACTCGCTTGCTCACGAAGACCTAGGGCATTTTGAGGAAGCCCATCATTGGAATATACAAGCCAAGTTCTATAATGAAAAATTCCCACTAGTATATGAAAGTGACAAAATGAGAGACTCTCTATCATGAAGATCTTGGTGCTACTTTGAAGCACAAGTGTGGTAAAAGGATAGTATCATTGTCCCTTCTCTCTTTTTCTCTCATTTTTTTTTTGGGCCTTTCTCTTTTTTTTATGGCCTCTTTTTTTTTTAAGTCCGGAGTCTCATCCCGACTTATGGGGGAATCATAGTCTCCATCATCCTTTCCTCACTTGGGACAATGCTCTAATAATGATGATCATCACACTTTTATTTTTCTTACAACTCAACAATTACAACTCGATACTTAGAACAAAGTATGACTCCATATGAATGCCTCCGGCGGTGTACCGGGATATGCAATGAATCATGAGTGACATGTATGAAAGAATTATGAACGGTGGCTTTGCCACAAATACAATGTCAACTATATGATCATGCTAGCAATATGACAATGATGGAGCGTGTCATAATAAACGGAACGGTGGAAAGTTGCATGGCAATATATCTCGGAATGGCTATGGAAATGCCATGATAGGTAGGTATGGTGGCTGTTTTGAGGAAGGTATATGGTGGGTGTATGATACCGGCGAAAAGTGCGCGGTATTAGAGAGGCTAGCAAAGGTGGAAGGATGGGAAAAAGTGCGTATAATCCATGGACTCAACATTAGTCATAAAGAACTCATATACTTGTTGCAAAAATCTAGAAGTTATCAAAGCAAAGTATTACGCGCATGCTCCTAGGGGGATAGATTGGTAGGAAAAGACCATCGCTCGTCCCCGACCGCCACTCATAAGGAAGACAATCAATAAATTAATCATGCTCCGAGTTCATCACATAACGGTTCACCATACGTGCATGCTACCGGAATCACAAACTTCAACACAAGTATTCTTTGAATTCATAACTACTTAACTAGCATGACTCTAATATCACCATCTTCATATATCAAAACAATTATCAAGCATCAAACTTATCTTAGTATTCAACGCACTCAAAAGAAAGTTTCACATATCTTGAACACCAAGTATATTAACATTAAGCGAATTACCATGCTATTAACGACTCTCAAAATAATCTAAGTGAAGCATGAGAGATCAATAGTTTCTTTAAAACAAATCCACCACCGTGCTCTAAAAGATCTAAGTGAAGCACTAGAGCAAAAATTATCACGCTCAAAAGATATAAGTGAAGCACTATGAGCAAAACTATCAAGCTCAAAAGATATAAGTGAAGCACATAGAGTATTCTAACAAATTCCAAATCATGTATGGCTCTCTAAAAAGGTGTGTACAGCAAGGATGATTGTGGTAAACTAACAAGCAAAGACGCAAATAATACAAGACGCTCCAAGCAAAACACATATCATGTTGGTGAATAAAAATGTAGCTCCAAGTAAATTACCGATGGAAGTGGACGAAAGAGGGGATGCCTTCCGGGGCATCCCCAAGCTTTGACTTCTTGGTGTCCTTGGATTATCTTGGGGGTGCCATGGGCATCCCCAAGCTTAGGCTCTTGCCACTCCTTGTTCCATAATCCATCAAAAGAATTCACCCAAAACTTGAAAACTTCACAACACAAAACTCAACAAAAATCTCGTGAGCTCCGTTAGAGAAAGAAAACAAAAGACTACTTCAAGGTACTGTAATGAACTCATTCTTTATTTATATTGGTGTTAAACCTACTGTATTCCAACTTCTCTATGGTTTATAAACTATTTTACTAGCCATAGATTCATCAAAATAAGCAAACAACACACGTAAAACAGAATCTGTCAAAAACAGAACAGTCTGTAGCAATCTGTAACTAACGCAAACTTCTGGAACTCTAAAAATTCTACCAACATAGGAAGTCCTGGAAAATTTGTTTATTGATCAGCAGCAAAAAGAATCAACGAAAAAGCACGTTCCTGTGATTTATCGTAACTAAATTCGTGCGCGCAAAGTTTCTGTTTTTCAGCAGAATCAAATCAACTATTATCGTAGGTTATCCTATAGGTTCTACTTGGCACAAACACTAATTAAAACATAAAACCACATCCAAACAGAAGGTAGATGGATTATTTATTCCTAAACAGAAGTAAAAACAAAAAACACAAAATAAATTGGGTTGCCTCCCAACAAGCGCTATCATTTAACGCCCTTAGCTAGGCATAAAAGCAAGGATAGATCTAGGTATTGCCATCTTTGGTAGGCAATCCATAAGTGGCTCTCATGATAGATTCATATGGTAATTTTATTTTCTTTCTAGGGAAGTGTTCCATACCCTTCTTTAAGGGATATTGGAATCTAATATTCCCTTCCTTCATATCAATAATTGCACCAATCGTTCTAAGGAAAGGTCTACCAAGAATAATAGGACATGAAGGATTGCAATCTATATCAAGAATGATAAAATCTACGGGCACATAATTCCTATTTGCAATAATAAGAACATCATTAATTCTTCCCATATGTATTTTAATAGTGGAATCCGCAAGATGCAAGTTTAGAGAGCAATCATCAAAATCACGGAAGTTTAGCAAATCACATAAAGTTTTGGGAATAGTAGAGACACTAGCACCCAAATCACACAAAGCATGAAACTCAAAATCTTTAATTTTAATTTTAATACTAGGTTCCCACTCATCATAGAGTTTTCTAGGGATAGAAACTTTCAACTCAAGTTTTTCTTCATAAGATTGCATCAAAGCATCAACAATGTGTTCGGTAAAGGCCTTATTTTGACTATAAGCATGAGGAGAATCTAGCACGGATTGCAACAAGGAAATACAACCAATCAAAGAGCAATTCTCATAATTAAATTCCTTGAGATCCAAAATAGTGGGTTTAGCAACATCACGGCTTTTATTTATTTCAATCCCACTTTCATCAAATTCATCATCAAGATCTAGAAACTCCGAATTTTTAGAACGCCTTCTAGGTAAAGGAAGATCATATTCAGATTCATCAAAATTCATATTCCAAAACAAAGATTTAATGGGGGATACATCAATAACTTTTAGATCTTCATCTTGATTTTCATAGGAATTTGGTTTAGCGGCCATCTTATTGACTAAGATAGCTTGCATATCCAAAATTTCAGCGGTCATTTTTTCAAGACGAGCAATTTGGGCCCTTATACCATCAAATTCTTTAGACATATCATCGAGTTCTTTGTTCATATAGCTCATAAAACTTTTTTGTTCCTTAAATTCGTTTCTAAAGAAATTATTGTGCTCAAATTGCAAAACCATAAACTTTCTGACATTGCTTTCGATCTCCTCTAGCCTTTTAAGGTGAAGGTCACCAAATCTAGGTAGAGCCATCGCAACAAATAAGAAAACTAACACACGAGCAAACAAGCGGACGGAAAAAAGGCAAGCGGAAAAGAGAGGAGGAGATTGGGAAAGAGAGGGCAAATAAAACGGCAAGGGTGAAGTGGGGGAGAGGTAAACGAGAGGCAAATGGCAAATAATGTAATGCGAGAGATAGAGATTGCGATGGGTACTTGGTATTGTTGACTTGCTTGCGTGAGCCTCCCCGGCAACGGCGCCAGAAATTCTTCTTGCTACCTCATGAGCACTGCGTTGGATTTCCCCGAAGAGGAGAGTATGATGCATCAAAGTAGCGTAAGTATTTCCCTCAGTTTTTGAGAACCAAGGTATCAATCAAGTAGGAGACCACGCACAAGTCCCTCGTACCTACACAAAACGATAGCAACTCGCAACCAACGCTTAGGGGTTGTCAATCCCTTCACGGTCACTTACGAGAGTGAGATCTGATAGAGATAATATTTTTAGTATTTTTGATAGATAGATGCAAAGTAAAAAGTAAAAGGCAAAGGAAAAATAAAGCAAGTAAATAAAGTGATAGAAATTGATATGATGAGAATAGACCCGGGGGCCATAGGTTTCACTAGTGGCTTCTCTCAAGAGCATAAGTATTCTACGGTGGGTGAACAAATTACTATTGAGCAATTGACAGAATTGAGCATAGTTATGAGTATATCTAGGCAATGATCATGTATATAGGCATCACGTCCAAAACAAGTAGATCGAAACGATTCTGCATCTACTACTATTACTCCACTCATCGACCGCTATCCAGCACGCATCTAGAGTATTAAGTTAAAAACAGAGTAACGCCGTAAGCAAGATGACATGATGTAGAGGGATAAATTCATGCAATATGATAAAAACCCCATCTTGTTATCCTCGATGGCAACAATACAATACGTGCCTTACTGCCCCTTCTATCGCTGGGTAAGGACACCACAAGATTGAACCCAAAGCTAAGCACTTCTCCCATTGCAAGAACTAACAATCTAGTTGGCCAAACCAAAAAGGATAATTCGAAGAGACTTGCAAAGATAACTCAATCATACGTAAAAGAACTCAGAGAAGAATCAAATATTTTCCATAGATAATACTAGATCATAAACCCACAATTCATCGGTCTCAACACACACACCGCAAAAAGAAGATTACATCGAATAGATCTCCACGAGAGAGGGGGAGAACATTGTATTGAGATCCAAAAAGAGAGAAGAAGCCATCTAGCAAATAGCTAGGGACCCGAAGGTCTGAAGTAAACTACTCACACTTCATCGGAGGGGCTATGGTGATGATGTAGAAGCCCTCCATGGTGGATGCCCCCTCCGGCGGAGCTCCGGAACAGGCCCCAAGATGGGATCTCGTGGATACAGAAGGTTGCGGCGGTGGAATTAGGTTTTTGGCTCCTGTTCTGATTGTTCGGGGATACGTAGGTATATATAGGAGGAAGGAGTACGTCGGTGGAGCGCCGAGGGCCCCACGAGGTAGGGGGCGCACCCAGGGGGCGCGCCCTCCACCCGCGTGACCTCCTCGGGCACTGCTTGGAGTAGGGTCCAAGTCTCCTGGATCACGTTCGGTTGGAAAATCACGATCCCGAAGGTTTTATTCCGTTTGGACTCCGTTTGATATCCGTTTCTTCGAAACACTGAAATAGGCAAAAAACAGCAATTCTGGGCTGGGCCTCCGGTTAATAGGTTAGTCCCAAAAGTAATATAAAAGTGGAAAATAAAGCCCAATATAGTCCAAAACAGTAGATAAAGTAGCATGGAGCAATCAAAAATTATAGATACGTTGGAGACGTATCAGGGACCCGCCTGTCCCCGATCGGTTCGGTGCAACCCCGCGCGTCTACGCCAGGCGCGCCAGCCACCCATCTCGCGCGGGCACGGAAGCGCACGGGTCGGGCCCAGCAACCGGAGCGCCCGGATCTTCTGCGCCACGCACCTCCACATCACGTCCTGACTCAGCCGCAGAAGATCCCGCTGCTGCCACCACCAGCGAATCTGCTTCGGGATCGCCAGGAACTCCTGTAGCGAATCAGTCTTTAGGATCTTCTGCGCCAATTCCTGATGCAGTGGTGCAGCAAGTTGTAACTCCGCCACATACAAGGTTAAAAGCTGGTGTGATCCAACCTGTTAATTATAAAGTAAAGTTTGGCTTAACCTGTTCCACAGGAGAGCCTAGTTCGTTCCAGGAAGCATGCAAGGATGCAAGATGGAGAAAAGCTATGGAAGAAGAATTTCAAGCACTTCATAAAAACAAAACCTGGCATCTAGTCCCTTCACAACAAGGTAAAAATTTGATTGATTGTAAATGGGTGTTCAAAATAAAGAAAAAGTCAGATGGTACCATAGACAGATATAAGGCCAGACTGGTTACAAAGGGATTCAAGAAGAGGTATGGCATTGACTATGAAGATACATTCAGTCCTGTTGTTAAAGCTGCTACCATACGCCTTGTTTTTTCCATTGCTGTATCCAGAGGATGGTGCCTCAGACAGCTAGATGTGCAGAACGCGTTTCTGCATGGTGTTCTGGAAGAGGAAGTTTACATGAAGCAACCTCCTGGTTTTGAGAATAAGAAGAAACCTTTTCATATATGCAGGCTGGATAAGTCTCTTTATGGGCTCAAACAGGCCCCTAGAGCATGGTACTCTCGTTTGAGTTCAAAGCTTCAAGCACTTGGCTTTGCTCCTTCAAGATCTGACATATATCTGTTTATTTATAATAAGTCACATACATCTGTTTTTGTGCTTATTTATGTTGATGATATAATTGTTACAAGTTCATCAAATGAAGCAGTGTCAGCTTTGTTGAAGGATTTGAACTCAGAGTTTGCTCTTAAGGACTTGGGAGACTTGCATTTCTTTATTGGCATAGAAGTTCAGAAAAACAGGGAAGGTGGCCTTCATCTGTCTCGGGAAAAATATGCAATGGATCTTCTAACAAGAGCTAGCTTGCAGGGATGTAAATCATCACCTACTCCACTACCTAGAACAGAAAAATTGTCTCTTGCAGAAGGAGACCTCTTGGATCAAGAGGATGGCACCAGGTACAGAAGTTTAGTTGGTGCACTTCAGTATTTGACTTTGACTCGGCCTGATATTTGCTTTGCTGTAAACAAAGTTTGCCAATTTCTTGATGCACCTACAACATCACACTGGACAGCAGCTAAGCACATACTGAGATATGTAAAGGGCACCTTGGGGCTTGGCTTGACTTTCAATAAATCATCATCCACATTGGTTAGTGCTTTCTCTGACTCTGATTGGGCAGGGTGTGTGGATGATAGAAGGTCTACATGAGGGTTTGCCATATTCCTTGGACCAAATTTAATTTCATGGTGTGCAAGGAAGCAAGCTACGGTGTCCAGGTCAAGTACTGAAGCAGAGTATAAAGCATTGGCAAATGCAACGGCAGAAGTTATATGGGTTAAGTCCATGCTCAAGGAACTTGGGATATATTGTTCTCCAACTCCATGTATTTGGTGTGACAACCTTGGTGCAACGTATCTTTCAGTTAATCCTATTTTTCACGCACGGACTAAACACATTGAGATTGACTATCACTTTGTAAGGGAAAGAGTTGCAAGCAAGGAATTGGAGATACGGTTTGTGCATTCAAAAGATCAAGTCGTCGATGGCTTTACAAAAGCACTACCAACCAGACCGTTTGAAGAATTCAAGCGTAATCTTAACTTGACCAAGTTATGATTATGGGAGGGTGTTAAACGTATAGGTACATGTGGCGTATAGGTACATGTGGTTCTATACTGTTTCGGTTATACCTAGAGATAGGTTGTAATCTTTAGTTATCTCTATCTTAAACCCCCTGTATTCTCTCATACGGTTGATTCCCAACAACCTTTCTTGTATCAGAAACCACAATATCAATATATAACATGCGGGTGCCTATGTATGGGCATTGAGACGCTTCGATACAGTTTTATAGTTCGGACGTACATTTTCCATCAAAATGAAGACAAAAGTAGGGGAGATATACCGGAGTCCGGACATCCAGTTGAACAACCAAAAGCCTCCGCGCGTTCCTCCTCTCTTTTCTCTTTCTTCACATGCATGACCCCCCACCCCTCTCTCTCCTTCCAACCGGACATCACACCACAAATAGCCACCGCATGCATGGTCCCCACCTATTTTTTTTCTTCTCCAAGCCATATACTTTGTAATTAGCGTTGGATGTCTCACTCCGATATCATGTCCGCGGACCACATCCGGACAAAAAAACAGACATATACCGGAGGAATTCGCGGGTCGGCGTTGGAGATGCCCTAACTTAGGTATGATAGGGAGGCACGGCCAATGATTTAGCGGCAATTTGGGAATTCATTTTGGAATACAAATGTTGCTTCTCTATTCTCCTTGGAATTAAACACATACAGGTCTATGTCCTACTAGTAATTTCGAATTGATGTTGAGACAGAACTATTGTGGTCCAACATTTCCGTCAGAAATCAGCCCAAGGCGTAATCGGTATCACCCATGCATCTATCAGCGAGTTGTACGTGCGCGTGCTGATCAGGTACGGCTAAAAGGCGGCATCGGCCATAGGGAACCAATTGATTTGTTTTTGTCATGATGATTTTTGAATCAACTATATACTACTTCTGTAAACTTTCTTCACCGTGTTTGAACAAGCATAAATACAAAAGTTTTTTCTGTGCTTAACTTTGCTTGTTAAGTACACTCTCAGTTGCGAATTATAAGATGTTCCAAAAAAATCTAAATAGGATGCATATAGGCGTGTTTTGTGTGTTTTTGTTCATTCATTTCAATATGTATATAGTCTATATTAAAATATACAAAACGCCTTATAATTCAGAACAAAGGTGGAATAAAAGAAGAATTTATTAGCAACTCGTAGAAGCCAATATGCGGCTACGGTAGACAGTTGCGAAACAACTGCCAGCTTTAATGTTTTGGAAGGCAACTTGAAACTCATATGCACCCCTCTGATATATGTTATTCCAGATAGCTCGTCTACAAAATCTCTTGCAAAATGTGTTATTTACATGTGTTCCATATTTTGAGCTGATTGCGGCCGACTAGGAAGGGCCTTGGCAAGACCGGCCTAGCTAAGCAAATGCCACATAGACATGCCTATGATGGGTGTTTCGAGTTGTCCGCGGTGGTCTATTATGTAGTAGTGGCATATGAAGTTTGCACTGCTAGTCATAATAATATTTTAAATATTTATGGCTACAATTTTCAAATTTGGACAAAAACTATTTCAAAAGTGTAAGGATTTATGTAACCAAAGGTGTCCATGCAAGGCTTAAAATTTAGTTGACTAGCTTCTTTTTCTAGTTGCAACTTAATATACCGTGAGTTCGCGAATAGTGGGGACAACATGACCCGTATAGATATTAATATCGAAGTGTTTCCAATCCAAACCCAAGCATTTCCCAAAACTGGAATGGAAGGGGAGGATAAGGTAGGTGAATCAAGCTAGCTGCATAAAACACAAAGTACAAAATATGTCTTCTTTGGTTGTCAACACCTATGGCAGTTTAACATCACTCAATCCCGATGGCTTAGTTAAGTTTGGTCCATCAAAGGGACTTTTGTAAACCTCCTAATATAGGATCTATCTATGAAGGATTTGTTTACTCGAAGACATGGCGACAGACCATGTGGTGTGTCTTGGAGATGGGTGACGAAGAAGGGGGCTTCTTGGTGCGCACTTATGGCCACCTGACGTGCTCCCTGGAGTACTTAGAGAACAACAAGTAAACATTCTTCATCAGAGTCAACTTGTTGCAAGAGAAGAAACCATGGCCTTCTCCGACATCTATCCTCATAGCTGCAGGATGAAATCACATGCAGACTGGAATTCGTTCCATGATTATGAAGATATATCCGCTCATGATACTTAAGCTCACTGAAGTCTCTTCCGATGAATGCTTTTCATGCCTCCACAACTTTGGCTTACCCTAGGACAGATTGTTTATTGATAGTTTCTAGGTTGCTTTGCATTTGAATCGCTCCTTTTGTAAAGTTTGAGATAATAAATAAGATTGTCTTATTAATACAACTTGTAACTATTAATTTGGAAAAAAAACTGAGATAGTTCTAGAACTCACTAGTAGAAAACAGGGCATTTGTCCCGCTTTGTAAGGGCCTTTAGTCCCGGTTCTTGAACCGGGACTAATGGGTCGTTACTAATACCTCCCCCCTTTAGTCCCGGTTCTTACACGAACCGGGACAGATGGGCATCCACGTGGCCGCTGCGGTCAGCCCAGGCAGGGGGGCCTTTGGTCCCGGTTGGTGACATAAACCGGGACCAAAAGGCTTCCACGCGTCAACA
Organism: Triticum aestivum; assembly: GCF_018294505.1. Classification (NCBI taxonomy): domain Eukaryota; kingdom Viridiplantae; phylum Streptophyta; class Magnoliopsida; order Poales; family Poaceae; genus Triticum; species Triticum aestivum. Next base: position 526,533,822 of record NC_057807.1, read on the forward strand.
GCTGGCTGGAGCTGAGATTTTTCCTTTTTAAAGAAAAATGGCTGATTTAGGGGTTTTGGGGGTTATTTTTAGGTTGTTATTAGCTAGCTAATAGAGAGAAGTGTCCTCTCTTATATCTTCGTCATTGGTTTACCAACGCTACTGCTATGTTCATTTCACCAGCTGATATATAATAACTCATGCATGCTTGTATCATACATCATCATATATAATAACAAGTCCTACTAATCATGCATCATCATACAACTTCTACTCGTTATTAATAATAAGTCATACGATCATCATCCTCATAGTCATCGAACCCAACCCTACATAATTGTTCTTAGCACATGATCATCAGTATCAGGTAGGACCTAAACACCCTTAAGGTAAAATAGCATAAAACAATATAGACCCTGACTCTCCATTATGAAGAATGGAGATCATCCTGTCTCCAATTCTTGCGCTTCGCTTCCTTTTGCTTCTAAGAAGCTCCTTACGACTGTCCATACATTTTTTCCATTCTTTGATTGTCATGTCTCCACTTCTTTTAGAAATCCGGTATGGACAGTTGAGATTTGTAGGATGACCTGGTTGTATGTTCAAAACTTGAAGGCTACCGTGCGTATACATCAGATGAGGCACACAATCGTTCGGGATTATCTGTTGAAAAACATAGTAATAACTTCGTAGTTAGCAATGATGTACTAGTTTTAGAAGTATGCAAAAAGATGCACGAATGTCGTAATAGTAAAAAATCTTACCAGGGTATCTCCATGGTAGTTACCGTAGTTCAACACGTGCACTAGTGGCACGTACTGACAATAATGTTGAGGAGTTCGATTGTAGACACTGTAATTGTCAAGATCAGTACAAAATGCGATCAGATGATTTTTCTCCTTATAAGTTAATTCGGAGCAATCGGTGTAGTGGGTTTTGTCTACCATCTTCCGCACATTCTTTGAAGAATGAAAATAAGCTGTCAATGGAAATAAGCTGTCAACTATTTTGAAATAAACAATATAAATTACTTAATAACTATGTTAAGCTCACATGGGGGAAGAATTGGAGGTGTATCCATAAGGATCCAAATCTCCATATTGTCTTGCTCGATTGTAGGATCACCAAGATCCATGGTGACAAGCATACCCTCATCAAAACCATACATCTTGCAAAGTGCTTCCCAATTTTTGCAACTAAAATGGGTTACACTCTCAGCATTGTACAACTTTACTTTAAAATCCACACCATGATGGGTCCTTAGAAGAATTTTTTTGGTTTCCATACTTTCATGGTCTTCAAAACCCATCCTCGCAAAGACATAGCGTCTTGCATAGCATGGGATAAGCTAGTCGAATTGGAAAAGATGAAAAATACACGTTAAAATAGTTGAAGTCGTGCTTAATTATGAAAAAAAACTATTGTCGTCGTTGCGTACTGTATGAATATCGAAGGTCTCCTCGAGCTTAATGCTAAAGCGCCGATCTTCGTCCAGCTCAATGAACCTGTCGCACATACCTCGGTCGTCGTGGCACCAGTCGCACTTCCCCGGGCGGTTTTCGTCGTCCGAGTACGACATTTCCGGCCTATGTTATAATTCAAATATTAAACTTGTACAATTAAATATATGTACTAAAAAACCTAAATTAGATCGTTATTATTAATCACAATTGACTATCGGTGATGGTACGTAGCTCCTCCTTTCATTCCTGAGTGCATTATTACACCAAATTGTCTAGCATACGGGAATGAAGGAGAAGCTACCCCCACGACGGCGTGGATGATGGAGGGGGCTCCTAGATTTCTGCATAGTGCTCTCCAATTTTAGCATTCAAAGTAGTACTTTTCTAATATGAGCATTCAATAAGCAAAATCAAATCATAAAATAAACTAGTATTCAAATTAGCATGCATTCAATTATAAGCAAAAGTACATCATCTCTTGTGTCCGTACATCGTCGAATATTATTACTAATACTCCTCGAATACTATCATACATATAGCATCGCTAATACAGCTAGAACCGTAGCGCCCGACGGGTATTGTCGCGGGCGGTGGACACCCAAAGATAAGGAACCATCACAGGATCATAGATCCAGTGAGATCCCTGAAGAACTTGTCAGGTATTGTCGAACCTGCCCTCTAATGCAACCATGTAGCGACGAACGTGCTCGTCCTCCTCGTTGACACGGTGACGTACCACCTCCGCGGTGTCCGGAAGCCTCGGCACCGTCACTGGTCCACGCGACCGCCATCAAACAAGGATCGGGTCAACAATGGGCTGCCTCCTCACCAACCTAAGTCCCCCGGAAGGTAGCACCTCCCAGTACCAGCCCGGCGGAGCCCAATCCCGAACATAGCCCTGATCAAGCAGGCCTCCACCGCCCAGTCGACGACGACAAGGATGCGGGGTAGGCATCGCTGACGTCGATGCGGGAACTACTTCTATATATAGTTAAATAAAGTAGTTTTATTAATTAAATCAACTAGTTCAACTACTAAGCACTTACTATAAATAAATAAAGTAGTACTTACTAAAAACAAACTACTTCTATATATAGTAAAATAAAGTAGTTTATTAAATCAACTAGCTGGTTCAACATTATATAAATAAATAAAGTAGTACTTATTAAAAACAAACTACTTCTATAAAGTAGTACTTACTAAAAATAAACTAGTTTAACTATAGTTCTATTATTTTTCTAACTAATTATATTAAACACTTTCTCTTCTTATTTTTTCCTTTTTCCTCTATTCTAAATATGAACATATTCATAAATGACTTACATCATTCACAATTTTCCTATACATACACAATAAATTGACAAAGAAAATAATATGAACAAAAAAATCATTAAAATTTTATGAATAAAATTACAATAGAAAAAAATCATAAAAATTCTATGAACAGAAAAAAATCATAAAAATTTAACATGTTCGATCTTTGCATATATATGAACATACAAACATGCATATTCAACAATAATATCACCAATAATATGGGCCTACTGCGGGCCTGCATCCTGGCCGTAGTAATGGGTTTCTATTCGTATGCAGGCCGTGGTGGCCCTGTAGGTGGCACTTTTTTTTAATTTTTTCCCCTTTTTTTGCTTTCTTTTTTGTTTCTAATTACTTATTTATTTTCTTTTCCGTTAATTCTTTTTGCTATTAAAGTTTGTAACAAAATTCTAATTACTTATTTATTTTCTTTTATGATAATTCTTTTTGCTATTAAAGTTCGTAACAAAATTCTAATTACTTATTTATTTTATTTTATAATAATTCTTTTTGCTATTAAAGTTCGTAAAAAATTCTAATTACTTATTTATTTTATTTTATGATAATTCTTTTTGCTTTTAATGTTTTGAACAAAATTCTAATTACTTATATATCTTCTTTTATGATAATTTTTTTTGCTATTAAAGTTTGTAACAAAATTCTATATAATTTTAATTTCAATAATACTAGAGGTTTATAAAAGCTTTTTAGTTGATTCCTTTAGTACCAGTTCTAAGGTTGTTACAAAGGCATTTTATTTGGTACAGGTTTTAAGGCTGTGGCCCCACGAGCACCTTTTAGTACCGGTTCGTGGCATTACCAAGCGAGAGGCACTCGCAGCGGTTTATAAGCCCTAAGTGTAGAGACGATGAAGGGAGAAGCGTAGTGCTCACCTGCACGTTGGCCTGAAGCTAAGCAACGTGCAGGTGAGCATTGCGCCTCTCTTTCATTTTGGCATGATATCAACATTTCATCCATATAGCATATGCAAGAAAGTTGAGAGGGTTACGGCAAAAACTGGATGCACTTCGTGTACAAAACGGACAATCAAGATTTTATTAGGATTCCATTGCCGGTTCATCTGCCTGCATTATATATAATTAAGTGTGTCAAAAACCATAACAGAATATATTGAATAGATAATTAAGTGACCAAATTAATAGAAGTTCATCATCACATTAAAACCAAAGTACATACATAGTTCTCATCTAACAACATAAAGCTCTGCAGAGCATCTAAATTAATTAAACCAAACATAAAACTATGTAAAACATTTCAATGCGAAAATAAATGCGATCATAATCGCAACCAAGGTAACAACTGATCCAGCGGCATAATGATACCAAGCCTCGGTATGAATGGCATATTTTCTAATCTTTCTAATCTTCAAGCGCATTGCATCCATCTTGATATTGTGATCATCGACGACATCCGCAACATGCAACTCCAATATTATCTTCTCCTCCTCAATTTTTCTTATTTTTTCCTTCAAGAAATTGTTTTCTTCTTCAACTAAATTTAACCTCTCGACAATAGGGTCGGTTGGAATTTCCGGTTCAACAACCTTCTAGATAAATAAAATCTATGTCACGCTGGTCGGCATAATTGTCATAAACAATAAATGAACCAATAGTTATGGAAAGTAATATATACCACATCCGAATCATAGACAGGATAGGGCCGACGGGGGCGGATACCAAAACCATCGCACTATATAAGATGCAATAATAAAAGTAAGAAAATAATACAAGTATCTATCTAAACATACAAGTAAGAATATTTTTTCTTTCAGAAAGAAGATAAGAACAACAGGCTCACCACGGTGGTGCCGACGATGAGATCGGCGCGAGTGATCGACAATGGTGAAGACAGGGACAGGGCATGACGGACCGCTAAACCTAAACAAATATTGAGATGGAGCTTGAAGAGGAGAAAGCTTAAGTAGTGTGGCTCGGGCATTCCACCGAACACCTTGTGTGCATATGAGGTGAGCTAGAGCACCAACAAGCCCTCTCCCCCTCGGCGGCCAGAAAAAACAGAGCAGTGTGCTCTCCTCCTACGCGATGGGCTATATATAGGCATATCATTGGTCCCGGTTGATGGCATAAACTAGGACTAAAGGGCAGCCTTTGGTCCCGGTTCAAGCCACCAACCGGGACCAATGGTGGTGGGCCAGGAGAGAGGCCCATTGGTCCCAGTTCGTCCCACCAACCGGGACCAAAAGGTCCAGACGAACCGGGACCAATGACCCACGTGGCCCGGCCGGCCCCCGCGGCTCACGAACCGGGTCCAATGCCCCCATGGGTCCCGGTTCTGGACTGAACCGGGACTAATGGGCTGACCCGGCCTGGACCTTTGCCCCCTTTTCTATTAGTGACTCCATTCGGTCCATGCAACTAAAGTGAAAGACCTCATTGAGATGATGTAGCTAATATTCTGGATCCAAATTTGGATTATGAACAAATTAATATCTTGATTTTGAACCATGCTCCACCATAGAAAATATGCTCATTAGTTATATCCACCCATGTTCTAAAACAATATAGTTATTAGTTATGTGATTATATTGTGCATGATATATTATTTTTCAGAAAACATAATATCCTTGTCATGTATAGTACGTGGCCTCAACAGTCAACACCACTTTCAACTCTCATTATTCCCAGCACCCAAACTCTTATACATAATGAATGCAATATCTGGTTTCTGATGTGGCTATTTGTTAGTTTAGAGTAAGGTATGCCTAGGACTCGACCGATTTCGCAATCAGCTGACTTTTACTATTTGTTGTTTTGTAAGTAATTTATATTAAAGAAAATAACCGTAGAACAATTGGTCTATAGTTCTTGGTTAAAAAAAAATCAACTGACGTCAAGGCGATTTGATCTACGCTTTTTTGTCGCTCAGCTACCCTATAGGTCTCCCTCATCTGAGAGCAACTAGTTGACGAGCGCTCCTTCGGGAGCCTCGCAACGATCAGCGTCACTTGGCGCGCTTTCAACCGCCCGCCACATGTCGCGCTTTCGGCGCTCCCTCCAGAATTATTTTTTATTTTACCGCACGCGTTTTCGGCTTTTTAAACAAATTTTTTGTTTTTTTTTGATATTCGGTTTTCCACCGGTCTTACTTAGCTTTTGGATCAAAAAAAATTTAGAAAAAAAAATTCATGAAAAAACGGGTTTTCTTTTTTTTCCCTTTCGTGAAAGTCACGGTTTGCTTTTGCGAGAGGCACGGTTCTGCTTTCGCGATAGTAACGACCGTGCCTCTCGGAAACGGAAAAAGGTTTTTTATCCTTCCGCAAGAGGCACGGTTTTGCTTCTGCGAGAGGCACGGCCGTGCCTCTCGGAAACGGAAAAAATGTATTTTTTGTTTTTTCCTTCCCCGAGAGACACGGTTTTGTTCCCGCGAGAGCCATGGTTGTGCTTTCGCGAAAGGCACGGCCGTGCCTCTCGGAAAAAAAAACACGTTTTCTATTTTTTTTCCTTCCGCAAGAGGCATGGTTTTGCTTCCACGAGTGGCACGGTTATGCTTTCGCAAGAGGCACGGCCATGCCTCCCGGGAATGAAAAAAAACATGTTTTCTGTTTTTTTTTCTTTCGTGAGAGGCACGGTTTTGCTTCTGCGAGAGGCATGGTTGTGCTTTCGCGAGAGGCACGGCTGTGCCTCCTCGGAAATGGAAAAAACCGCGTTTTCTCTTTTTTTTTTCTTCCGTGAGAAGCATGATTTTGCTTCCGTGAGAGGCACGGTTGTGATTTTGCAGAAGCACGGCGTGCCTATTTCGGAAACGGAAAAAACCCGTGCTCCAGGTTCGGTTTTTTCGTCCTGTTTTTTCATGAAAAATAAAGTTCGTCAAAACCTATATACATGGGATCTAGTTTTGAATATCTCGACGCGAGGAATCCAACAGTGAAAATGGTTCGAGATTTAGACGTACGGTTTAAGAGATAAAACATTTTGAATAAACGAATCTACGAAAAAGGGAAAACTTCCAGGTTGCGACAAGTGGCGCACATGCAGCGCGCCACTTGTCGCAACCTGAAAAGATGAGAGTGATCTTTGCAACCAGTACTCTTCAATTGGTGATTTCGCCCTAATCTACGTTGTCTATTGATTTGTCTGGGCTGAGTCAAGTTGCGAGGGCTATATACTGCTTAGTTTTTTTGGCTTAATATTTTATTTTCTGGAATTTCAATTTTTTTTAAATTTTTTAAAAAATGTTCAAAAGTTGAGAAAATGTCTCTATTTTAGTATTTTTGTTCAGAAGTTCCAATGTTTTTTTTCTTATTTTCGAAAATGTTCGCTTATTTTTACAAATAATTACATTAAAAAATGTTCACAAGTTTAAAAAATGTTCTGATTTCGAATATTCTTTGCAAAAACAATAATTGTTCTTGATATTTAAAAAATGTTCGCATTTCAAAATGTGTTCATAATTTCAAAAAATGTTCATGTTTTTCAATTTTGTCCCCGGATTCAATAAATGTTCATAGGGTTCTGTTCTTAAAATTTTGGTCACAGATGAAGAAAATGTTTAGTTGTGTCCAAAGTGTTCATGTTTTAAAAAATGTTGCTTTTTCCCAACTTTTGTTCATAAATGAAAAAAAGTTCCTGTTTTTTTTTAAAAAAAATGTTCTCGTTTGAAAATATGTTCACAATTTAAAAAAAAATTGTTTCAAAATATATTCAGGATTTTCAAAAGATGTTCTTGTTTTCAAAATTTGTTCACATTTTTTCTGAAAAATGTTCATGATTCCTAAACGTTCGTGATTTCAACATTTTATTCGCAATTTCAAAAAGTGTTTGCATTTCCAAAAAAGGACACAAATAAGAATTTTGTTCGCATTCTTTTTTAAAAAATGTTCATGTTTTAAATTTGTGTTCTGAATTTAAAAATTGTTAAGGTTTCAAATTTTTGTTCAAATTTTTTAAATTGATCATGACCTCAGAATATATTAGGGATTTCAAAAAAATGTTTGCATTTTTCTTAATACGTTCATTTTTCAGAAATGCTTGAAGAAATGTTCATTTTTTTAAAACTGTTTGGGATTTGCTAAAATTATTCCTGTTTAAAAAAAAGGTATTACAAGAATGCTTCACTTTTCAAAAAAAGTTTGGAATTTCAAAAAAAATTACGGTATTTCAAAACTGTTCACAATTTCAAGAAATTTCTCTAAAATGTTTTCCAAACTCAACACCTACTGTATTGTATTATAGTAATTTTGCACCTATCATGACAAGCATTTGATGGTTGGTTGATTGGCTAACAGGTCGTGCATAGGAGCCTTCGCAGCGCGACGTCTCAGGATCGAATCCTGCGTTGCGTGGTCTTTTACTTTTTTCCATCGCGCGAGAGGAAACAGCAAGCGGGGCATATCGGTGGGCCGGCCCAGACGAGGAACTACCTGTGCGAAGCCCTGCCGTTCTGCCAGAAAATGCGGCAGATAGGAGGTCCCGCCTACTAGTACGGCGGGTTTCTTTGTTTCTTCTTTGGTGCTGGGTCTCCGGGAGCAGGGAGCAATTGACGAGCGCTCGTTCAGGAGCCTCACAACGATCGCTTACAAGTGGCCTGAGAGCGCGCCAGCGTTTCCTCAGATTTTGTTTTTCTAATTTTCCGCACGTGTTTTCGTCTTTTAAACCTTTTCACGGTTTTTTTCAACTTTTTGGTTTACTACCGGTCTTCTTTAGCTTTTGGACCAAAAAAAAATTTGAAAATGAAATTTTCCACGCGAAAAAATGTGTTTTTTCTGCTTCTGCAAGAGGCATTGTTAGGGCACGTACAATGCATAGCCTCAAGGTGATGCTTCACATGCCATGTAGGATCGGATATGACGTAAAGTAGGTTCGGATAGGAAAGCGGGATCCTCTCCAGGAGGCGGGTGCTTGAAGAGAAAAAGTGTGGTCCGATGACAAAAGCTGAAAAGGTTGAAGTGAAAAGTAGAGATGCAGGTGTACTAAAGTCTTTATTTTCTATTTCTTAATGATGCCCACTAGTGGTAGCTTGCATTGGGGAGAAAAAATAAATGTAGGTGCATCAAATTACTTTTTGTCATGGGGCATATGTATCCATATGCCACCATTATACATGCCCTTATGCCTCTCAAAAAAGGAAACACACGCGGTTTTCCTCTTCCACGGAAGACACATATATGCTCCCACAAGAGACACAGTGCCTCTAAAAAGACAATGTGTTTCTTTTTTCTTTCGGGAGTGGCATAAATTTACTTCTCGTGAAGGCACAGATTTGGTTTCATGGGTGGCACAGCTGTGCCTCTCAGAAAAGGGAAAAAAAGAAGAAAATGTTTTTTCTTCCGCAAGAGGCATAGCTGTGCCTCTCAGAAAAAGGGAAAAAATGTGTTTTATTTTTTTCATCCGCCAGCGGCACAAATTTACACCCCGTGGAGGCATAGATTTGCTTCCGCGAAAGGCACTCAAAAAGAAGAAAAACGCATGTGTGTTTCCCGCGAGAGGCACATATCTGCTTTGATGAGAGGCACATATTTGCTTTGGTGAGAACCAATTCGCACGAGTGTGGAGAAAGTCTCATCAACGAAGCTAGCAATTTGGGAACTAGAGAGGGGGCTAGAGCTGATCGAGGGTAGTCCATTGGCAGACCTGTATGCACCCTGGTGCTGAGCAACGTAGCTAGCAATTTGGGAACTTAGATGCATAACTTACAGACACCGGAGAGACCTGTATAATATGAATAAAGCGGGGAAGTACCGCATGATAAGCCAAAGGCAAAACCAACATGAATAAATGCTGCAAAAATAAGTCACGACTTAAAAATACCAAGTGTTGCATAACATCTGTAGCTGTACATCCAGTCTAGTACTTGTGATTTGTTTTTGTCATTTTACTAATATTCGAATCAAATATATACTACTTCTATAAAACTTTCTTTGTATGTTTGAATGAGAATAAATATAAAAAAATTGTTCTGTGCTTAACTTGGCTAGTTAAGTACTCTCTTGGTTGCGAATTATAAGATGATCCAATTATTTTCTGAATCGGATGTATATAGGCGTGCTTTTGTGTATATGTTCACTAATTTCAGTCTTTATATAGTCCATATTAAAATATCCAAAACGTCTTATAGTTGCAGAAACTAGTCTCCACTCTTGGGTGTACTACACCTATCCAAAACTTTAAAAACCGTTATCAAACGACATCCAAAAAAATCTGAAATTCTGCGACATTAATCTCTATGAAATGTTTGAGCTTGCTGCAAAGTTTCATCAAAAAATAACATACGATGAGGTCCCACCAAAAAAATAATTGGAAGGAGCTCCTCAGATGTTATTTTTTGATGAAATTAAGATCACAGAATTTCAGATTTTTTGGATGTTGTTTGATACTTTTTTTTCAATATTTGATCAACAGAGGTAATACATCGGAAGCACTAAAAGAAGAATTTATTAGCAACTCGTAGGAGCATTCCAATATGCGGCTATAGTAGGCTTTGGGAAACAAGCGCCAGCTCTAAGGATTTTGGAAGGCATCTTGAAGCTCGGATGCTCCCCTGTAATATGTGTTTTTCCAGATGGCTCGTCTAGAAAATGTCATGAAAAATGCGTTATTTACTGGTTTCTCATGTTTCGAGTTGATTGCAGAAGTCCTTCTGTAGACGGTTCCTTGGCCGACTGGGAAGGGCCTTTGCATGACCGAACCAGCTAAGAAAATGCCATAGATACATGTCTATAATTGGCATTTCGAGTTGTCTGCGATAGTCTATCATGTAGTAGTGGCATATGAAGTTAAGACATTGAGTCAAAATATTATTTCAAATATTGATGGTCACAATCTTCAAATCTGGTCAAAAACTATTACAAAAATGTCAAGATTTATGTAACCAAGGGAGTCCATGCAATGATTAAAAGTTAGTTGACCGGCTTCTTTTTATGGTTGCAACTTAATTTTATCGTCACTTCATGAATACTGGGGACAACATTACCCATATTGATATTAATATCAAAGTGTTTCCAATCCAAACACAAGCATTTCTAAAAACTGAAATGGAAGGAGAGGAAAAGGTAGGTGAATCAAGTTAGGTGCATACAACCAGAAAGTACAAAATATGCCATCTCTGGCAGTTCAAAAAAATAAAACCATTTATGGCAGTTTACCATCCGTCAGTATTGATGGCTCAGTGAAGTTCTGGGTCAATCAAATGCACTTTTGTAAACCTCCTACGATAGGATCCATCTATGGATAATTTTTTTGCTGGAAGACATGGCGATAGACCATGTGGGGTGTGGCTTGGAGATTGGTTACGAAGAAGGTGGCTTCTTGGTGTGCACTTATCGCCACCTGACGTGCTCCATGGAGTACTTAATTGATGACAAGTCAGCACTCTATCATCATAGCCAACTGGTCATGAGAGAAGACACCATGACCTTCTTCGACATCTATCATCATAGCTATGGGACGAACTCATAATGTCAGCTTGAATTCGTTCCATGATTACAAAGATATATCCGCTCATGATGCTTAAGCTCATCGAAGTCTAATTCGATGAATGCTTTTCATGCCTCCACGACTTTGGCTTACCCTAGGATGCATTGATTATTGATAGTTTCTGGGTTGGTTTGCATTTGAATGGCTCCTTTTGTAAAGTTAGAGACAATAAATCGAATTGTCTCATTAATACAAATTGTAACTGCTAATTTGGGTGGGGGGGGGGGGGGGGGGATCCGAACACAGTTCTGGAACTCCATTCAGTCCATGCAAGTGAAGTGAATGGCTTTGTTGAGATGATTTAGCTACTATTTTATTCCAAATTTGGATTACTAACAAATTAATGTCATAATTTTAAAACATGTTCCACGAAAGCAAATATGCTCATTAGTTATATCCATCCATGTACTAAAACAGAATGGTTATTAATTATGTGATTATCTTGTTTTTAAGAAACAAAATATCCTTGTAATGTATGTGGCCTCAACAGTCAACAACACTTTCAACTCTCAAGACTAATTATTCTGGCACCCAAAGGCAATATACACCATGAATGCAATATCTGGTTTAGGATGGAACTATATATATTATGCTTGGGGTCACCCAAAGGCTATATAACCTGATTTATTTTATTTTATTTACTTGGTCCTCTAGTTAAATATTTGCTGCACCGGGGATAAAAAAATATGTGTGTGCGTGTCAGTATCTGTACAAGTGGTCGTGCATGTGCATGTTTGAGAGAGAGAGAGAGAGAGAGAGAGAGAGAGAGAGAGAGAGAGAGAGAGAGAGAGACCTAAAAAATTGAGGTGTTAAGCAAAAAGAGAGAAGATTGATTAACAAGAAATAAGGTAGTTGGATTAGTTTTTTTTTTTGCGGGGGAAGGTAGTTGGATTAGTTGTGGGTTTAGGAGGCATTGGGAATATGCATGTTTGCGCATTAAGACCATATTGTTGATCAACGAACGGATTAGTCGATTGTACCATGTGAAGTCATGAAAAGGTCCTCCTTCACATGGTTCCTCAATCCATCTTGACGATCCACAAGTACAGAGTTGATTGCTACGAAGTGCGAAGAATCCTCATGGAAGGACACGCATGGAAGAGTTGCACTCGTGGGTGTCACGAGCTATCAATTTCTTTATTACGGCTGGACCAACCTTCTATTTGCCTTTGCTCTTTGCTTTTTTTTTTTTTTTTGTGCAGAGTCTTTGCTTTGCTTGAATTCTCACCATCAGTTGCGCAAGTACATATAGACTAGAACTTATAAGAAATTGTACAAGTAACAATCGATCTCACAAAGAATTAAATGACGTGATCATTAATCAACCAACTCCTAGCTGGTTCCTCTACACGCAACGTATTTTGTGCATGCGCACTCGGCATAGGAAATACTTTGTACAAAATCTGTGACACTTATTTTGGAACGTAAGGAGTTTTATAGTAGGTCACTAAACGAAGATGCCTTCTCGAGGCCGAGCTACCTGGTGGCCGGTATCTGTGTCGTCGCGCGTTTTGTTGATCAGCGCCACCCAGGCATGCGTCTGCCGTATTTCAGCTACAAGGCCTTTTCAATCCACCGTAATTCTTTTAAATAAACAGTGATAGCTCATGTATAAAAATCCGCACAGGGGAGCGCACACAGTGCCATCAAACGGCAACACATGTTCACAACGAGTGTCCCAGGTGACGGTAGTATTCTTTCTCACTTTTTACGACTATACACACACACACACACACACACACACACACACACACAAGCTGGGGAGGAGGAGGGGATGGGGGGATGAATCTAAATTGAACAGAAAGCAGAAGATGCATGCACATGAAGTCAACAGTGACCTTTGTTACTGCACCTGTTCTCTTAGTGTACTTCATGGTTTCATGGAAGGACACACGCCATAATACATGTATGCATAGCTTCATCGCATATAAAAGCAGCATATGAGCTCGGTTGTCGTCACAAGAGGGAGAGCATACTCAAACTGAAAAGGGAAACTAGCTAGCTCCCTTAATCTTCGAATGCGTGGATCCTAACCCAGGGTGTGTCTTGTGATTGAGAGGCAACAGGAACTCAAATGTGTGGTACAACGGCAAAATTTGCACGACGGCGATTGCACCTGCAACGAAGAAGAGATGATCTCCCACAAGGGCCCACCGTCTTCCATCGATGCTTGGCGCATGTTACCTTTTGCTAGGGAGGCTGGTGCTTGATTTGTTTCGACTCTCGACGAACTTGTACTGGATAGGAGAATAGTACCACTTTTAATATCTGAATTGCGCACCATTTTCTTATTTTCAAATGGACATATGGAAAAAAGCAATCATAAAAGAAAAATGCAAACAAATAATTTCAGGCTGTTCTTTCAGTCTGTTACTTATATTGTTCCACGAATATATATTGTGGGAAACATGCTTTGCACGATTGCTGGTACCAGGAAATACCTCATCTGCGAAAATCAAAACACCTCACCTCAGCATGAAAGGAACATGTCATGTATGATCTGAAGATTAATTTCCACATCAACTTCCAGAAGTTGTTTGTGTTTCGGACCTTCGAACTAAATTTCTGGCCAGAACATGTCATCGCAGGTCCCTGCCTCTAAGCACAAACACGCCTACTACATAATCAATATGTTTATCGATGGGTAATTGGACGCATAAACAGAGAGAGTGAATAACAACACACATGCAAGCCTATTAGTGTTATCAACAAGTTGTCTGCTTTAATTTTCTTCCCGCTCCTCACATTGCTCCTTGCTTCCTTATCATGTGTGCGAGACACATGAAAGCTCACATTTTATTATCACACATGATAAAATCTCCTGCCATTAATTTTGCATCATTCCTATGCCGATTCTATAATTTGGAGTCCGGAAAACTGCTTTAGTATGCTTATCCTACCAACTAATAGACAATTGATAATCATTCTACCCATTTAAAGAGAGGAATGTCAAGTCCTTTTCTATATGGTTTTGCTTACTATGCAAAAACTGGTCGCCTCAGTCGAACAGAAGAAACACTCTTTTCGTATGGTTAACAATTTAGTTTCCATTTTTAAGAGGCACCCTTCATATAGTTTACATAGGATTGAGAGGCAAACAAAAACTGGCATGCTCAAGTGTCAATGTACGCAAGATATATGTGTCTCAATTAATTTGTAAACTTGGCATCATATTTGTCCAATAAAACTGCAATAGATTAACTACGATCCTAAATTTGTAAAGCATTTCGAGTGTTGTAAAAGCAACCGCTACCAACAAGCGGAGTTTTGCTTGGTTATGGATATTTGATTGCACTCTTGTTCAATCTATGTCTATTGCGGTTTGCATCCATAGAGACTTGTTAATTGAAGGGAACTCCTTTATGCTTGGCAATTGTGAACAAGTAATATGAAATGCGCAAGCAAAAGACCATATTACTTGTCCAAAGTTGAAGGGTGCTATACTTTGAAGAGATAACTGAGATTTTTCATTCATCCATTATATTCTGAAACTATAAAAAATATATAAATATTACAGAAAGATCGTGCTTCGATTTGATAAACCAGAATCAAATAACCCCTATTTCCTACTCGCGAACCAAAAATGTTGTTTTTATCTTGTAAGTCTGAATTATGGCATACATAACAACACCTCAGGTTTTCTTTATGGAGGCTAAAACACCTAAAGTGCTAGCTTGGAACACATTCTGAATGTTCGAAAAATTAATTGATGACAGCCAACATAAGTTGGTTGTCTTGACATTCACACTTTCTAGTCAGTGATATAAATGTAGCCTCCATAATTAAGTCCCCCTGCAGGGCATGTAGGAGGTGACGGGCTAGTATTATGTGGGACAACCACATTTCTTTTTCTATATAGGTTTGTGCAAATTGATGAATAGTTGGAAACAGAAAGGAATGTAAACTAAACAACAACTCACACACAAAGGTTGTTGTCATTATGAACTCTAGTCATTTGCTCCAGCTCGCTATCTACTCGCTAGTATCAGCATTATTTATTGCTTAGTTACATGGATTTTAGGCATGGCACATAGCACAAAAAAATATTAGCATGGTTGAGAAAAGAAGCACCAACAAACATTGCACGGTATGGGCTTGGTAGGTGTCGGGAGTACGGCCGTGCCAGGATGTGGGTCAAAATAAACTTGGTTTCAAAATTGAACGTGTACTACTTCGTCTTACTTTCACAATATTGACATTATGTGTATAAGCAATGCAACATCTTTCTTTTTAATCCTTATGTGAAATACGTCTGCTACAATTTTGAAAATAGTTTATCATCAAATGAAAGTCCTCTTATGAACGGAAGTTTCATGTAACCACGTTACAGTGTTGTGTCCGTACAGATCACTACTACATTTTACAAGTTGGTGCATCCAACATGACTTAGTTAAAAATGGTGGGTAGGTAACTAAAGTGCATCGCGGACCTCGACGGGCGCACGAGGGACCTCGGAATACTATCAGCTTATATATAAGTTTGCCACTAAGTATGGACGCACCTGGCAAAGGAATGATGCTGCAACCACACCACACCACGTTGGTCTCAAGAGTTTATAAATGAATATTTTTACACTGTATCTCTACTTGCACTAGCTTGTTTCACTTGGCTGTCTTGAACACATGTTAGATTGTGAGGTGCGGCTTACGACCAGTTTGCTACATTTTAAGAGAACAATGGCAAGGCATTTTCTGTGGCCTTTGCTTGACCGCGTCATAGGTCCTCTGACACATATCTAACACTCTATTTACAATAGTGTAAAAAAACTCTTTTCAAAATGGTTAATATAGTGTCTATTTTCTTACATCCCCTACATTGGATTGAGAGGCTGCAGTAACTTATGTGTCCGGCTGGCACAAGGCATCATCACCATATGCGAATCTTCAAAAACTTGGCATGATATTAACCCGATGATCTAGATACATCCAACTAGGATTATAAAGCATTTTTAGTACTGTACTAATTAACAAGTACTAGCAGTTGGTTAGTTTTTTCTTCTCGAATAGAAAATTAACCACCGGCCTCTACACAGATTGATGCACAAAACCGTAAAGTATTTATTAATTTATTATACCGACGAAAGCTAAGCATTGTGTTGACAAATAAATCATCTTAAAAATAAATAAATAAACCCTAGCGAGAGTATCTCTACAACCCTACCAAGAACCCTATGATCAGTGACCATAATCCACTAGTCTTGCAAAAGAGTGACTGAAACAGCAAAAATACGCTCCTAGACAAATCCTTTAAGAAGGGATCACCATACATGCGCCCATGTTGACGAGTCCAACTGAAGATCGAACTTCAGTTTTCATTCCCGAAGGCAAGCTTCGAGCCAACCCCTTCCAAAAGGGCATGTATGTTGCCTGATCTACACATAGTGGAGAGATCATGGGTTTTTACATGGAGTTCACACATACTCATGTAATCAAGTTAGTTTTGTTAGGGTTTGATCCTTAGTATCCACTATGTTCTGAGATTGATGTTGCTATGACTTTGCTATGCTTAATGCTTGTCACTAGGGCCCGAGTGCCATGATTTAAGATCTGAACCTATTGTGTTTTCATGAATATATGTGAGTTCTTGATCCTATCTTGCAAGTCTATAGTCACCTATTATGTGTTATGATCCGACAACCCCAAAGTGACAATAAACGGGATACTTCTCGGTGATGACTGTAGTTTGAGGAGTTCATGTATTCACTAAGTGCTAATGCTTTGGTCTGGTACTCTATTAAAAGGAGGCCTTAATATCCCTTAGTTTTCACTAGGACCCCGCTGCCACAGGAGGGTAGGACAAAAGATGTCATGCAAGTTTTTTTCCATAAGCATGTATGACTATATTCGGAATACATGCCTACATTACATTGATGAACTGGAGCTAGTTCTGTGTCACCCTATGTTATAACTATTACATGAGGAATCGGATCCGACATAATTATCCATTACTTATCCAATGCCTACGGGCTTTTCACATATTGTGCTTTGCTTATTTACTTTACCATTGCTACTATTACAACTACTAGAAAAAATATTACCGTTACTTTTATCACTGTTACCGTTGCTATCATACTACTTTGCTACTAAATACTTTGCTGCAGATACTAAGTTATCCAGGTGTGGTTGAATTGACAACTCGACTGCTAATACTTGAGAATATTCTTTGGCTCCCCTTGCGTCGAATCAATAAATTTGGGTTGAATACTCTACCCTCGAAAACTGTTGCGATCCCCTATACTTGTGGGTTATCAAGACTATTTTCTGGCGCCGTTGCCGGGGAGCATAGCTCTATTCTTTGAGTCACTTGGGATTTATATTTGCTGATCACTATGAAGAACTTGAAAGACGAAAGAACTAAGATTTTTCCCTCAGCTACGAGGGGAGGTAAGGAACTGCCATCTAGCTCTGCACTAGATTCTCCTTCTGTTTTGAGTAAGCTTGCGACATCTAAGCCTGCTACTGCTATGAATTCTGATATGTCGCATGTTATTGATGATGCCACTTCTGCTATGCATGATGCTTATGATGAAACTACTTCTATGCTTGATATTACTATGCTATTAGGTGAATATCTTGATGAACAACTTGCTAGGGTTAGAGCGAATGAAATTATTGAAGATGATATTATTGAAGATAATGATGATGAAGGTTCTCCCCCTAAGTATGAATTGCCTGTTGTACAGAGGGTTATGTTATGGATGAAGAAACTGCTAGAGATCTTTTTGCTTGCAATGATAGATCTGATCTTAAGAAGTTATTAGCTAAACTTAAACAGAAAACTCTAAATGCTAGAATACAATATGACCCTGCTTTTGCTACTTCACCTATCTTTGTTACTGATAAGGATTATGAATTCTCTGTGGATCCTAAGATAATTACTTTGGTTCAATCTGATCCTTTTTATGGCAATGAATCTGAAACTGTTGTGGCACATCTTACTAAGTTAAATGATATAGCCACCCTGTTCACTAATGATGAGAAATCTTGTGAGTACTATATCCTTAAGATATTTCCATTCTCATTAAAGGGTGATGCTAAAACTTGGTTTAATTCTCTTGATCCTGGTTGTGTGCGTAGTCCCCAGGATATGATTTATTACTTCTCTGCTAAATATTTCCCTGCTCATAAGAAACACGCTGCCTTGAGGGAAATATATAATTTTGTGCAAATCGAAGAAGAGAGTCTCCCACAATCTTGGGGAAGGCTTCTCCGATTACTTAATGCTTTGCCTGATCATCCTCTTAAGAAAAATGAAATACTTGATATCTTTTATTATGGACTAACCGATGCTTCCAAGGACCACTTGGATAGTTGTGCTAGTTGTGTTTTCAGGGAAAGGACAGTCGTCCAAGCTGAATTGCTATTGAATAATATGTTGACTAATAAAATAATTGGACTCTTCCTGAGCCAATTCCTGAGCCAATTGAGCCAACTCCTGAGCCTATTCCTAGACCAACTCCGAAGAAGAAGGGTGTTCTATTTCTCAGTCCTGAAGATATGCAAGAGGCAAAGAAATCAATGAAAGAAAAAGGTATTAAAGCTGAAGATGTTAAAAATTTACCTCCTATTGAAGAAATTCATGGTCTTAATATACCACCTATTGGAGAAACTCATTGTCTTAATAACCCGACACAGGTAGTAAAGGTAATTTCTCTCTATAGATATGATAAAGTTGAAATCCCGTCTACTAAATTTTCTATCCAATGTTTAGATGAATTTGATGATTTTATGGCTAGACAAGAAAGTTTTAATGCTTATGTTGGTAGAGGATTAAAGAGTAATGCTGACATGATTGGACACTTGAGTGATTATATGGCTAGAGTTAAAGGCGAACTTAAACTCATTAGTAAATATGCTTCTATGGTTACCACTCAAGCAGAACAAGTACTTAAAGCTCAAAGTGATTTGCTCGATGAATTAAATAATAAACATGATTTTGCTGTTAGAGTGGCTACTAGAACTAGTAGAATGACTCAGGAACCTTTGTATCCTGAAGGCCACCTGTGACGCCCTCGATTCAATCGTACACTAATTATACACGCAAATGCGTACGATCAAGATCAAGGACTCACGAGAATATATCACAACACAACTCTAGACACAAATTAAAAATAATACAAGCCTTATATTACAAGCTAGGGGCCTCGAGGGCTTGAATTCATCAGCTCGAGAACACAAGAGTCAGTGGAAGCAACAATATCTGGGCACCGACATAAGTTAGACAAGTTTACCTTAAGAAGGCTAGCACAAAAGCATCTACGATCGAAAAGGCAAGGTCTCCTGCCTGGGAGCCTCCTAACTACTCCTGGTCGTCAGCGGTCTCCATGTAGTAGTAGGCACCGGCGGTGGCATCTGGCTCCTGGGCTTCGACATCTGGTTGCATCAACCGGAAAGAAGAAGAAAGGGAGGAAAGGGGCAGCAAAGCAACCGTGAGTACTCATCCAAAGTACACGCAAGCAAGCATCTGCAGTACATATGCCATTATCAAAGGAAGGCTGTATATGTGGACTGGGGTGCAGAAATGCCAGAATAGAGAGAAGGCCTAGTCCTACCGAAGACTAGCATCTTCTGGAAACCACCATCTTGCGGCAAACAGGAGGGAGTAGAGTAGCATAAAGTAAAGTAGTAGTACTGTTATCAACCTGCGAGAAAGCAATCCCACAGCCATACTACCCATTTCTCATCACAATCCAATTCTCATCACAAGTATCCAGTTCTAGTTGTATCGATCGGGATACAAGTCCAAGTGTCCGTTACCATAGGACAGGCTATCGATAGATGTTTTTTTCCCTGCAGGGGTGCACCAACTTACCCACCACGCTCGATTAACTCCGGCCAGACACACTTTCCTGGGTCATGCCCCCCTCGGCCAAACAATACGCCGCAACCCGACCTAGGCTTAATAGAGAGGTCAAGCACGCCGAACTAAACCTATGCCCCCAGGGGTCATGGGTCATCTCCTCGGGAACTCCTACACGTTGCGTGGGCGGCCGGTGAGCAGACCTAGCTACCTCCTTAAAAAAGGCAGGTGCTTACCAGTCCAACCCGGCGCGCGCCACTCAGTCGCTGACGTCTATTAAGCTTCGGCTGATGTATACGACGGAGAACGCCCATACTATGCCCACGTGATGGTTAGTGCTGTCAGGCCAGAGGCCCCTCGGATCAAATATCCAAATCTTAGTGGATTAGGAACGTGCGGTAACAAGCAGAGACTCACGAAAGATGTGACCCCGTTGCCCTGTCTCGAGGACTTGCGACAAGGCTAAGAATGCCCGGCCACGCCTCGTAATTATCTCGCGGGCACCTTCCAGGTCAACCCGACTCCACATCACTCGCAATTATGCTCGCGCGGGTACCCCTCACGGTCGACCCGTCTTTAGTAACATGGTTCAGTGTAAAGTCATAGTAATCATGGTAATTGTGTGTCTAAACATCAAGGGGAAAACCCGAGGAATCACCCCCGGTGAATTCCACTCGATGTAATCATCAAGGTGAACGTAAGAGGGACCACCCTCGAGGTTCACACTTGAGGGGTTGCACGACAGAGTCGTATCGGAAGTGGTTGAAGAGGAAATCACCCTCAAGGACCACGACTGAATAGCTACACTACAGGGTTAACATCAGAAGTGTTGTAGAGGTCTCACCCTCGGCACTCGATAGTAACCCAGTAGTGTCGAGCAACTAAGGGGAAAGTGATGTGCGGTGCCGGGGCCTGGTCTTCGATCCCATTGATCGGGTCTTCATTGATGAAGCAGGGGCAACAAGGACAAGGTGGGGGTCACTGATGGATCACTAACCAACCTATACTAAGTAGTTTAGGATAAGCAGGTAAGGTACAACAGCAGATACAAAAGCAAGCTATGCATCAGAATAAGAGCAATCAATAACAGAGCAAAATCTAATGCAAGCATGAGAGAATGGAATGGGCGATATCGGGATGATCAAAGGGGGGGCTTGCCTGGTTACTCTGACAAGGAGGGGTCGTCATCGACGTAGTCGATCACAGGGGCAGCATCGGTCTCGAGGTCTACCGAGAGAAGAGGGGGAAGAAACAGTAAATATAAAGCAAACATAGCATCACAAAGCATAACATGGCAACATGCAGTGCCAGGTGTGACCTAACGTTTGGCTACACGATAAAGGTGAAGGGGGAATTCAACCGGGAATGTTTTCCCGGTTCCGGACCTGTGTCATACAGATGACCGCGGGGGGAATGTTCCATGTTCAGATAGCTAGATTCATCTGACAGGTAACGGACCGCGCATTCGGATTCGTTGGATTTTTTTGAGCAACTTTCATATATAAAGTTTTTCAATCCAAGATACGGTTTATTTAATATGGATTTTTAAATATTAAAGTAACTTCTGGAATTATTCAAATTAACAGAAATTCATTATGATGTCAGCATTGCGTGGGGATGACGTCAGCAGTCAACAAACTCGCTGACCAGGGTCAAACCTGACATGTGGGTCTAGTGGGACCCACATGTCAGCCTCTGTTAGTCTAACAGGGTTTTAAACTAATCTAGTTGGGTTAATTAACTGGGTGGGGCCCTTCTGTCAGCGAAGGATTAGTGTTTTGATTAATTAATTTAACTAATTAACCGGCTTGTATTTATTGAAAAAGTTAAAAGGACGGGACCCATATGTGAGCGACACGGGGCCAGCCCGGTCAGCAGTTGACCCGGTCAACAATTCAGCCGGGCCCCAGGGGCCCATGGGCCAGCGACCCAGGGGGTGGCCCCGGCCGACCAGGTCAGCGGTGGTGCCGGAGCTAGCTCCGGCGACCAAATCCACGACGGAGGGCGCGGCCGTGCGTCGGGATTCGCCATCCAGCGGCCAAAATGGGCGCGGGCGGGCGTGTTCGAACGGGGAGAGCCCGCCACGTTGCGTGGTGAGGCCGGCCGGAGCTGGAGCTACTAGAAACGGCGCCGGCGAGGAGCTAAGGCGGCGGCGAGCTACGGGCCTCGTCGGGGACGGTGCTACGGAGCAAGGTAGGACGCCTGGGGGGGGGCGTTCGGTCTAGAGCGAGGAGCTGCATCGAACCGTGGCGGTGGCCGGGCCGGGCCGGCCATAGACGGCGCCGACATCGAGGTTTGCGGACGCCAGAGTCGGACGCGATGGGGAACGACTATGCTGGCCACGGCAGGACCAACGGATGGTCACTCCGGGTTCCTACAGCGATGCTGAGCATGATGATGTGCTCAAGCGTGGGCTGCGGTAGCTGTGCGCGCGGCGGTGACATGGACGGCGGTGACGAGATACGGCGACGATGGTGAGGCGAGCTAGAGCTCGAGATCGAGCTCAGATGAGATGGTTTTGAAGCGCAGGCTCACAATGCTCCTGCAGATGTGCTCAAGCATGCTCGAGGAGGGCTCGGTGCGATGGAATCAGCGGCGAAGCTCGTCGGAGCAGAGGAGGAAGACGGTGACGACGTGGGCGCTGCGGTGGCTCCGAGCTGCAACGCATCGTGCCAGTCGAAGTAGCGGAGGGCGGTGATCCCCGGGGACATAGTGGGACGGCGAGAGGGGCACAGTGGTCGTGGCTAGGTCGCAGTCATGGCGATGGTGGTGTTCGGGCGAGGTGGGGAAGGGGACCTGGTGGGAAGAGGGAGGAGAAGTGGATCTGGGAGGGGGGTGTCGAGGGGGAGTGAGGCCAGGGGGGCCAGGGGAGGCAGGCGTCGCCCTTATCCCTTCCCCGACGGGGACGGCGAGAGGGTTCGGTGGCGACCGGCGGGCGCGGTTGCTGGGTCGGGTGAACAGGGAGGAGGGAGGCGATCGGGGGAGGTGGGCTGCTGGGTTGCGCCGCCCAGATGACTAAGGCCCAGGGAGGTCAGGCGGGGGGAGGGTCCTTTTCTTCCTCTTTTTGCATTTCTATTTGTTTTCCTTCTTTACAGAAAATGCTTTGCAAATTTTTGGAGCTGCCAAAAGGATTCTGTAAAATGTGGGACTTATCCACATAATTACAATGCACTAGTTGGCACTGCCAAAAAGGATTGAGAGGATTTTTAAATTGTTTGCCCCCTTTATAATTTAAAAAGGCATTAAATCTATTTGTTTTAGCCACTGTTTTACCAGTTTAGGGCACTTAGACATTTTGCAAAAATGTTGGTTCACCACCAATATTTGTGATGAATTATTTGGCACAAGATGAACATTTTATATTTCATGTCTGACAAATAAGATTTTTTTTTGACTTTAGATTGGATTTGAATTAGAATTGTGATTTGGATCAAGTGAAGATTAGCAACGGTAACATGATGACATGGCACCATTAACAGGGGATTACTGTAGCATGACACTGGGGGTGTTACAAATCTCCTCCACTACAAGAAATCTCGTCCCGAGATTTAAGTGGGGAAATAAAGAGTATCTTTGGGTGAACTAACCCTTTTAGGGTTAATTATCTAGTGAACAATTCAGAGAATGTGACAGAAGTATCTCTCGAGTTGAAATTTAAGAAAATGTCGAGAGCAAAATATGAAGGTACAATAAGAAGTTTCAAGCGAATGGACAAACGATAGATACCTGAACAGAGTGTGAGAAGGGTTCAGAGCATTGGGAATAGATCATCTCTCGGAGGATGGCTCATGATAACACACAAAGCCAAGAGCATAAGATACTTCGGCATCAAGGTTGTACAGGAGAGTCAGGTTTCGATCATGTGGAACTGTGGGTTATGGCCCACCATGTGGGTTAAAAGCGGGAAGGGTGCTAACATTTTGCACGATCATGATAGCAAGGCAGGTCAGAGGATAGCCTGTTAATAATGTTGGCATCAACGTTGGTACCAAGGGAGAGGGACAAAGAGAACCATTTTCTTGCTCGTTAAGACGAGGCGGACCAATAGGCAAAGTTCTCATCCATCGGTGGTTACCGGAATGTCATCAACAATAGTAACAAGGTCTTACTGACAGAGCTTGTACACCGAGGTGTTTACATGGTCAGGGAATTATATCTGCTTATAACATATATAGATCACAAGAAAGGTTAAAAAACCAATGAAAAGGAAAATGTGTTTATACACAAGATTTAGGAGTGTAATTTTCCCCAAGGAAAAGTAGAGCATGATATACATGTTAGATCAACAAGTACCTCACCATTTGGATAAAGGGGCAAGGGAATTCATGATGTTATCCATACAACGGTGTTTGGATAATAGAGCAAGAAACATTTGGCAATGCACTTCCAATGTTCTTGTTGTTGTTCGGCGTACCACAGTCATGCTTCGAGGTAACATTAACATGGTGTTTCAAGCAAGATTGAATCTGAAGGTCACAAGAAGTACAAAGGAACAATTCCAAGAATGTCAAGGAATGTAAGATATAACCAAAACATGACCAAGTCTGTATTGGCAGGAAGTCAAGGATGCTGTCGATGACAACACGAATCATCGACGGGCAAGGATGGTATTTCGCCTCAAGAATTCGATTGATATCTTAGAACAAGGCAGTATATTGATGGTGATCACGACAAATTTTGTCGAGAGGATCTATGAAGATGCCATTGAGCACCAACGACATCAAGCAAAAGGAATTGTGAAGCAAAGGCTATTGGAACCACGGATAGGACACAAGCTCGGATTCAAGCTGGTTGTTCAAGGTGGAAAGATAAGATGAGGAAAATCGACGTAAGCTTCGCTCATCATCAAAAAGTTGTGCTCCGGGAATAAGGACCAGGTAGCACAGTTAAAATTAGCACGATAATTATATAGTCAATCAGGCTAGGAATGATGTGACGGAGTATGACTCCAATAAAAATTCACAAGAGGTAGTGCAATGACACAATATCCTCGAGATAACAGGGGCAATACTTGTAGGTAGATCGGAACATAGGTTGGACAGGTGAAATGATCTCAAGAGGACAAGTATTTTATCTTGTCCGGAATATGGAGTCAAGGAGAAAATATGGTTGAAACCACGATTGCAAAGGATCAATTCACAGATACAAGATAAACTTATACCAAAGGAATAATTATTTTTACGAGCAGCTTCCATGATAAGTTCTACATCGGGTCCATGGGCATGAACACAAAGTTCAAGGTCGACTCCTACTTCTTCAATGCATAACCTCTCATCTACTTCTCGCTTTTGACGAAGTTGTAGTGTAGAATTTTTTTATCTGGTGAAGCACCAGAAGAGTATGACTCACATCTCTTTCGAGTTCACACGGATTAGGGAAGGCATAGGTTCAACCCGTAGGGGTATCTTAGGAACATATACCACTAACTTCACTAGCATTTAACATCAGCTCAATAGCAGAGCATGGTTGACAATAAGCAGAGGATACAATTCACTGACGTCAATATGTATCAGGGGAAGAGCGCACGAGATTTTGAATATGAAGGACATTGCCGGATAATAATCCAACAAAGGATTCAGCGGTCCATAATGGATCTGATGTGAGTATCAGTACTCAATCGGAAGAAGGAAAGAATGCAAAGGCATCAGATTATAGAAACAGCTGAATAATTCGACATTCAAGTTGAAGGGAACCAGGTGGACAATCAATTACAACATGATTGGCCGGGATCCAACTCATGTCCAGAATGACGTATGAGTAGGAATGTCAAATTTCAGGGTTCGACTGATGATTGCGAGCAATCGCAACATAATGAATCAACAGGCTCAGGATGACAATGACAAAGGATGTTAATGAATATTGCCGTACATATGGATTTAACCATAATGCAGGCAGACAAGACTTTCGGGAGCACTAGGCTGCATAGGATCTTCGGGAGATTGAATGGTATTTCGGCAACTTTTGTGAAATACATGAACAACTGGGGAAAAACAAATCCTTGATATGTGTGAGGATTAATTTGTTGGTGTATTCAGGCGACAAGGAACTGCAAGGCAGTAGGCACAAAAGGATTCTCGGAACAACGGAGTGTATTATGAAGCATCTTGTAATAACAAGAGCAACTGGAATATGATGTAAGAACGATAGGTGTATGTAGCTATTCATAGGGGTTGACGGTGGAAGGGAATTGCAAAAGCGATTAGCACATGTTCGCGGGATAACATCGGAGAGTAACTTCAAAGTCTTCTGGTAAAGCAGGCGGTCATCTGGAATGAAGGGGCTCTCCGGGTGAAAGTGGTTACGAGATCCTAGAGCCAGAGTTAGCAAAAACCATTTAACCCGAATAGAGGAGAGATCAGAATCCTAGAGTAAAGACGGGGAATAAAAGATCCTAACACCACCCAATGGCGACGTGGGCCCATAGGACACACATCCAATGTTAGCGAAAGTTTTTCAGTGACTAGACTCGACTTCAGCCAAGGAGTTGGAAAGGGGGCTACCTACAGGCAGTTAGCTCTGATACCAACTTGTGACGCCCTCGATTCAATCATACACTAATCATACACGCAAATGTGTACGATCAAGATCAAGGACTCACGGGAAGATATCACAACACAACTCTAGACACAAATTAAAAATAATACAAGCCTTATATTACAAGCCAGGGGCCTCGAGGGCTCGAATACATCGGCTCGAAAACACAAGAGTCAGCGGAAGCAACAATATCTGGGCACAGACATAAGTTAGACAAGTTTGCCTTAAGAAGGCTAGCACAAAAGCATCTACGATCGAAAAGGCAAGGCCTCCTGCCTGGGAGCCTCCTAACTACTCCTGGTCATCAGCGGTCTCCATGAAGTAGTAGGCACCGGCAGTCGCATCTGGCTCCTGGGATCTGACATCTAGTTGCATCAACTGGAAAGAAAAAGAAAGGGGGAAAATGGGCAGCAAAGCAACCGTGAGTACTCATCCAAAGTACTTGCAAGCAAGGATCTACAGTACATATGCCATTATCAAAGGAAGGCTGTATATGTGGACTGGGCTGCAGAAATGCCAGAATAGAGAGAAGTCCTAGTCCTATCGAAGTCTAGCATCTTCTGGAAACCACCATCTTGCAGCAAATAGGAGGGAGTAGAGTAGCATAAAGTAAAGTAGTAGTAGTGTTATCAACCTCGGCCAGAGATCCTTTCTCGACTCCCTGCGAGAAAGCAATCCCAGAGCCATACTATCCATTTTTCATCACAATCCAATTCTCATCACAAGTATCCAGTTCTAGTTGTATCGATCGGGATACAACTCCAAGTGTCCATTACCGTAGGACAGGCTATTGATAGATGTTTTCTTCCCTGTAGGGGTGCACCAACCTACCCACCACGCTCGATTAACTCCGCCGGACACACTTTCCTGGGTCATGCCCGGCCTTGGCCAAACAATACGCCGCAACCCGACGTAGGCTTAATAGAGAGGTCAAGCACGCCAGACTAAACCTATGCCCCTAGGGGTCATGGGCCATCTCCCAGGGAACTCCTGCACGTTGCATGGGCGGCCGGTGAGCAGACGTAGCTACCTCCTTAAAAAAGGCATGTGCTTACCAGTCCAACCCGGCGCGCGCCGCTCTGTTGCTGACGTTTATTAAGCTTCGGCTGATGTATACGACGCAGAACGCCCATATTATGCCCACGTGATGGTTAGTGCTATCAGGCCAGAGGCCCCTCGAATCAAATATCCAAATCGTAGTGGATTAGGAACGCGCGGTAACAAGCAGAGACTCACGAAAGATGTGACCCCGTTGCCCCGTCTCGAGGACTTGCGGCGAGGGCTAAGAATGCCCGACCACGCCTCATAATTATCTCGCGGGCACCTTCCAGGTCAACCCGACTCCACATCACTCGCAATTATGCTCGCGCGGGTACCCCTCAGGGTCGACCCGTCTTTAGTAACATGGTTCAATGTAAAGTCCTAGTAATCATAGTAACTGTGTGTCTAAACATCAAGGGGAAAACCCGAGGAATCACCCCCGGTGAATTCCACTCGATGTAATCATCAAGGTGAACGTAAGAGGGACCACCCTCGAGGTTTACACATGAGGGGTTGCACGACAGAGTCGTATCGGAAGTGGTTAAAGAGGAAATCACCCTCGATGAGCACGACCAAATAGCTACACTACAGGGTTAATATCAGAAGTGCTGTAGAGGTCTCACCCTCGGCACTCGATAGTAACCCAGTAGTGTCGAGAAAATAAGGGGAAAGTGATGTGCGGTGCCGGGGCCTGGTCTTCGATACCGTTGATCGAGTCCTCAATGATGAAGCAGGGGCAACAAGGACAAGGTGGGGGTCACCGATGGATCACTAACCAACCTATACTAAGCAGTTTAGGATAAGCAGGTAAGGTACAACAGCAGATACAAAAGCAGGCTATGCATCAGAATAGGAGCAATCAATACCAGTAGCAAAATCTAATGCAAGCATGAGAGAATGGAATGGGCGATATCGGGATGATCAAAGGAGGGGCTTGCTTGGTTGCTTTGGCAAGGAGGGGTCGTCGTCGACGTAGTCGATCACAGAGGCATCATCGGTCTCGAGGTCTACAGAAAGAAGAGAGGGAAGAAACACTAAATATAAAGCAAACATAGCATCATAAAGCATAACATGGCAACATGCAGTACCAGGTGTGACCAAACGTATGGCTACATGATAAAGGTGAAGGGGAAATTCAACCGGGAATGTTTTCCCGGTTCCGGACCAATGTCAGACAAATGACCGCAGGGGGAATGTTCCATGTTCAAATAGCTAGAGTCATCTGACAGGTAAACAGACCACGTATTCAGATTCGTTGGATTTTTCTGAGCAACTTTCATATATAAAGTTTTTCGATCGAAGCTACGGTTTATTTTCTATGGATTTTTAAAGATTAAAGTAACTTCTGAAATTATTCAAATTAATAGAAATTCATTATGACGCCAGCATTGCGTGGGGATGACGTTAGCAGTCAACAGACTCACTGACCAGGGTCAAACCTGACCTGTGGGTCCAGTGGGACCCACATGTCAGCCTCTGTTAGTCTAACAGGGTTTTAAACTAATCTAGCTGGGTTAATTAACTGGGTGGGGCCCTTCTGTCAGCGAGTGATTAGTGTTTTGATTAATTAATTTAACTAATGAACCGGCTTTTATTTATTTAAAAACGTTAAAAGGACGGGACCCATATGTTAGCGACACGGGGCCAGCCCAGTCAGCAGTTGACCCGGTCAACAAGTCAGCCGGGCCCCAAGGGCCCACGGGCCAGCGACCCAGGGGGTGGCCCTAGCCGGCCAGGTCAGCGGTGGTGCCGGAGCTAGCTCCGGCGACCAAATCCACGGCGGAGGGCGCGGCCGTGCGTCGGGATTCGCCGTCCGACGGCCAAAATGGGCGCAGGCGGCCGTGTTCGAACGGGAAGAGCCCACCGTGTCTTGTGGTGAGGCCGGCCGGAGCTGGAGCTGCTGGAAACGGCACCGGCGAGGAGCTAAGGCGGCGGCGAGCTACGGGCCTCATTAGGGACGGCGCTACGGAGCAAGGTAGGACGCGTGGGGGGGGGGGGGCGTTCGGTCGAGAGCGAGGAGCTGCATCGAACCATGGCGGTGGCCGGGCCGGGGGCGGCCATAGCCGGGGCTGGCGTCGAGGTTCGCGGACGCCGGAGTCAGACGCGATGGGAACGGCTATGCTGGCCATGGCTGGACCAACGGATGGTCACTCCGGGTTCCTACGGCGATGTTGAGCACGATGATGTGCTCAAGCGTGGGCTGCGGTAGCTGTGGGTGCGTCGGTGACATGGACGGCAGTGACGAGATACTGCGATGACAGTGAGGCGAGCTAGACCTCGAGATCGAGCTCAGAGGAGAGGGG
This sequence comes from Triticum aestivum, assembly GCF_018294505.1. NCBI lineage: Eukaryota > Viridiplantae > Streptophyta > Magnoliopsida > Poales > Poaceae > Triticum > Triticum aestivum. The sequence goes on from NC_057807.1 coordinate 526,563,708, forward strand.
AATGAAGCGCAGGCTCACAGTGCTCCTGCAGATGTGCTCAAGCGTGCTCGTGGAGGGCTCGGTGCGGCGGAATTAGCGCCGAAGCCCGTCGGAGCAGAGGAGGAAGACGGTGACGACGTGGGCGCTGCGGTGGCTCCGAGCTCCAACGCGTTGCGCCAGTCGAAGTAGCGGAGGGAGGTGATCCCCGGGGACACAGTGGGACGGCGAGAGGGGCACGATGGTCGTGGCTAGGTCGCAGCCATGGCGATGGTGGCGTTCGAGCAAAGTGGGGAAGGGGATCTGGTGGGAAGAGGGAGGAGAAGTGGATCTAGGAGGGGGGCGTCGAGGGGTAGTGAGGCCAGGGGGGCCAGGGGAGGCAGGGCGTCGCCCTTATCCTTTCCCCGACGGGGACGGCGAGAGGGTTCGGTGGCGAGCAACGAGCGCAGTCGCTGGGTCGGGTGAACAGGGAGGAGGGAGGCGACCGGGGGAGGTGGGCTGCTGGGTTGGGCCGCCCAGATGACTAAGGCCCAGGGAGGTTAGGCGGGGTTGGGGGAGGGGTTCCTTTTCTTCCTCTTTTTGCATTTCTATTTCTTTTCCCTCTTTACAAAAAATGCTTTGCAAATTTTTGGAGCAGCCAAAAGGATTCTGTAAAATGTGGGACTTGGCCACATAATTACAATGCACTAGTTGGCACTGCCAAAAAGGATTGAGAGACTTTTGAAATAGTTTGCCCCTTTTATAATTTAAAAAGGCATTAAATCTATTTGTTTTAGCCACTGTTTAACCAGTTTAGGGCACTTAGACATTTTGCAAAAACGTTGGTTCACCACCAATATTTGTGATGAATTATTTGGCACAAGATGAACATTTTAGATTTCATGTCTGACAAATAAGATTTTTTTTTGACTTTAGATTGGATTTGAATTAGAATTGTGATTTGGATCAAGTGAAGATTAGCAACAGTAACATGATGACGTGGCACCATTAACAGGAGATTACTGTACCATGACACTGGGGGTGATACACCACCCTAAGAGAATCGAGCAGGATTCTCAGAGAAATAATTTAGATGCACCTAGTCCTTCTAAAAAGAAGAAAAAGAAAAACGATAGGACTTTGCATGCTTCTAGTGAACCGGTTATAGACACATCTGAAAATCCATTGTAGCCAGCTTTGTGCTTGCAAAAATCTCGGCGAATAGGTTTCCACACTACTACACCACAACATCGTCTCCGACCTCAACCTTGTTGGGGCCACAGGTGTTGTTACGTGTTGTGCTACAAATTCCCTTAACCAATGATGATAATAGGGAGCAAGTGGTATCCACGGTAGGAGGGTCCGTGCCTCGGTTGCCCTGCCTAGGCCTTGTCAGTGCCAAGCGACATGCTTGAACTACATAAGCAAAGAGTTTATTGTGATTTTTTTAGTTAACAATCAGTAACCATGGACTCGTGCACATGTTTTTTAATTATTTTTATCTGTAATTTTATTTTTGTCCATTATATTTTTTACTCGATCTATATGTGTTTAATATGTTTTTTCCATATTCTAAAAGACTGTAAAACATGAAAGAAAAATGCGAAGGGTTCCTAAAAATTATGAAACTGGCAACATCCGTTTAGATAACAAGGGAGTTAAGCTCCGCTGGTAAAATATTAATGTCTAGGGATATATTTAGTAACTGATAGAGAACCACGATTTGTTTGTATTCCGAGCTGTCATTTTTGTTTGGCTTGGACAATGAACAGTGGCAGAAATGAGAAGACATTGCTTAAATTATATTATTGACGAGGTGTGTAGTGGCGGGTGGCTCGGGCTCATTCTCTGTTGCTGGTAGTGGCGACTCCCAGATCCAGTTCTGGAGGTCTCTGCTTGCTACAGCAGTCCTGAATGGCTCATGGTGATACGAGTGAGCTGCCAAGCATTCGTGCTTTGGCGCAAATGGTGGTGACGCCCCACGGGCACCACTCTCCTCTTGAGGACGCTTCGTGGTTCTCCTCTCCATGCCAATTATCCGGGTGAAGACATTTGTCCATTTCGGTGTTGGCAGTTGCGACGCATTGCACTCACCCTCCTGGGGGCGTTGTCATGGAGCTTAGGTGTGGTAGGGTATGGTGTGGCATTGTCTTCAGACCTGCTCATATTTATTTTCAGCGGCATAGTCACGTACATTTTATGTTGTCCGGTTATACTCCCTCCGTTTTAAAATAGATGACTCAATTTTGTACTAAAGTTAGTATAAAGTTGAGTCATCTATTTTGAAACGAAAGGAGTACCTCTTAGAGGAACCCAATTGCTTGCGATATGGCAGACAACGCACTTCAGCACAAAAACACAGTTGTTAATGCGTAATTAGATTATGCTAGCATCTCCTGCTTTTCCTAGTTCAGGATATCAATAGTCTTTCTTTTGCAAGAACTTGAACTTATGCTGCACTATTTTCTTAGATCTGTGTTTGTATTTCTGTAGTGGTTGGGTTCCATTGTTTGTCGTAGAGCTGGTTCTGTTCTTGAAGGAAAAACTCATAGGGTAGGAACAAATCGAGCATGATAATGACAAATCTGTTAGGATTTAATCAGTTACTGTACTTGATTAAAGATTAATCCCTGCATTAATCCCCAATGTGCGGTTGCCATTTTGGCAACCGACACGACGGTTCCTCGCGTCTCTCCGAATAGACGCCTCCGAGAGATTGTGTCTTTCCCCGTTGTGTAAATATGTACTCCATCATGAATAAAGAGGATACTTGAATCATTTGCTTTGTCTCTCGATTTTACATTCAATAAAATCATCTAGCAGTTGGCTGCATGTTGGATGGTCAGAACGACTGTTTAATAAGTTGCAGTGTTTCTTTTGGTGATTATTAAGTTGCAATATTAATGGGAGTTGTAACTTGTATGTCTACTAGCAACTACTCCCACTGTAAACTAATATAAGAGCGTTTAGATTACTAAAATAGTGATCTAAACACTCTTATATTACTTTACGGAGGGAGTACTAGCTGTGACTATTGGTTGAAGGACACACGAGAGACATGCAAGCTTGCATAAGGGCATCTCCAGCCTCGCCCCCAATAAGGCCTCCCCAGGCGATTTTTTCGTGCCGGCGCCGAAAAAACGGCCCAGTCGCGCCCCCAGGACGCCGAAAATCGCCGGCTTGGGCCGAAAACAGCGCCGGCGGACACAGCCCGAAACCGGCGCGCTGGGGGGCGCTCGGGGGCGCCGGGGCGAGTTGTTTTGGCGTGAAGAAGCCGCGGGCCAGCCGCGTCAGCGACTCGGCGCCTCGTCTCCCCCAACGGCCTCGGTTTTCGCGGGGAATCAATGGCAAGGCTGCCGCCGGTCAGCCTTGCCATTGATTCCTTCACGGGCGGCGCTTCACGGGGCGGCGCCGACGCCTCCCCTCCCTCGCACGCGTACACACGGGCGCGACCCGGCTATAAAAGCCGGCGGCCTCCACTCCACTCTCCTGTGCCCACACCAGCCCCGCCCGCCCCTCGCCGCCGTCCAGCCCCTCCCTCTCGCTGCCTCTCCCGCGCGCCATCGCCGTCGCCATGGCAGAATGCTTCCCCGGGGACGAGGCGGCGGCCAACGGCTTCGGCCGCCGTTCGCTTCGCCTTCTGGAGTCCTGGCTCCTGTTCCAGGCGAACATCCCGGCGCCGCCGGACATGCGCGCCGGGCCATCGGGGTGGAGGCTCAGCGCCGGGGGAGTACCCATTCCCCCGTTGCCCGACGCCGCGGCGAAGCCGGAGTACCCATTCCCCCGTTGCCCGACGACTTCAGCCCCTTTCTTTTTTTGGATTAGCTTAATAATGTAATGAAAATGGGCGAATTTGGCCGAAATTCGTCATGTTTCAGACGAAATTTAACTACTCTTTGTCATAACTTCGCCGAACGCCCCCCCTTTTTTTTACACTTGCCTGTAGGCGGCCCTTGGGGCCGACGGCTGGGCGACGACTCGCCCCCAGGGCCTTTTTTTCCGCCGGCTCACCCCCAGGCGGCGCTTTTAGACTCCCCCTGGCAGGCCAACGGCTGGAGATGCCCTAACGCGCCTTTATAAAAGCAGCATGAGATCCTTTAAAAAAAAAGCAGCATGAGATAGAGCCCCACGCCGGTGTGGGTAGATGAAAGGGACACAAGCTGATGGAGGACATGCACAATGGTGCGCAGCAAAGTAGCTAGTTAGGGTCAGGACATCGTGCAAACTCCCCTCGCGTCGCCTCGCCTGAGGCGACCCGGGGGCGAACCCTAATCCCCTCCGCGCCTCCCCCTCCCTATCCCCTCCCTCCGCCACCGCCTGAGGTGCTCGCCGGCCCGGCCGCACGACACCTATGAAGGTGGCGGCGGGGATCTGGTGGCTTCGCCTTCGCGGAGGGCCACGGCGACCGGGGCGGCGGCTCCGATGGGCGGTGTCCGGCGTGGCCGGTGCGGCGGGCTGCGCCGGTAGGTGCTGGCGGGCTGCCTCCCTGGCCGTGCGGTCGGCGGGGGGGGGGGGGGTGGCGGGCGATGGCGAGGCGGCGCCCCCGCGTGGGTCGTCCTGCGCTCCTGGAGAAGCTCCGTTCCCGCCCGTGATCTGCTCCGATCTGCGCCCTGCTCCAGCCCCTGGTGGCTTCGTCGTCGTCTTGGGGGATCTGGACGGACGGATCTGGTGGTTGGGCATGATTCCAGGGGAAAACCCTGGCCGGCGCGGCAGCCTCACCAAAGGCGACGTCTTCGGCGCCGTGGTCCTTCTTGGAGGCTTTGGTGTGGTTCTCCCCTCCCACTCTTCCCTCGAGCACAGGTGAAGACCTGCCCTCCCCTTGCATGGTCGATGGCGGCATCCGGTGCCGTGATCCTTCTTGAAGGCGTCTTCCGAGGATTGCTCGTGTGGGGTGGAGCTGCTGGTGGCGTGGTGACGGTGTGAGGTAGCCTGTTCTTCTCAGTGGCGGCTGCCGTGGTCCCTGACCACTGCTTTGGCTATGCCCCTTTTGGCCTTCTCCATGGATCTTCGCCTTCGTCCGATGACTTGCGGTTGTGAGCCGTTTCTCTTAGCACTAATGTACTTGCCGTGGTGGAGCGGTACTTCATCTCACTCATTGATGGCGGCGAGGATCGGCGGCATGGCGCTGTGGAGGTTCGCCGTCCGATGCGCGGAGATGGACTCGCGCAGGAGGAGGTTGCTGTCTGGCGTCATGGTGACGCCGATGGCTGAGTGGCCAGACAAGGTAGAAACCTCAATATGATCTGAAGATGGACCTGCGGAAGATGGTGGCGACGACACACGAGTGCGTCTGACCGGATTGTGCCCCAGACACGGTATGTGGCTCGGCTGGGGATTCCGAATATGTTTCGGTTTCCGGCTTTTGATGTTAGGCTTAGGTGAGTGGTTTGGGTAGTGGCCCAGCTAGCATCCCTTCATCATTTTGGGTAGGAGTAGTGGCATGTGTTGCCAAGATGGTGGATTCAGACTTATTGTTGTAATACTTTGTAAGGTCCTCGACAATAATCAATAATATGGCCGTATGCATCTTCCGGATGCAGAGGCCGGGGGTCATCCCTCTTTTCTAAAAAAAAAAGGTAGGATACTAGCATCGGGAGGCAATGGGAACTTGCATGCATATTTGAGTGAACCAATTCGCACAAGAGTTCTGAAAATGTCATCAACGAGGCCGGTGCAGATGGAGAGAAGGAGCTCGAGCTGATCAAGGGTTATCTATGCGCGGACCTGGATGAATTGTGGGGCTCGGCAACGTAGCTAGAAATGTGGGAACTTAGATGCGTAACTTAGAACCACAGGACGGCTCCGTCAATACAGCGAACTTGGGTATGATACGCAGGCAAGGCCAATGATTTAGCGGCAATTTCGGAATTCGATTTGGAATAATGCATGTTGCTTCTCTAATATCCGTTCGAATTAAACACAAGTCTATGTTCTAGTAACTCCGGATCTATGTTGAGACAGAACTAGTGTGGTCAAAAACTTCTGTGAGAAATCAGCCCAAGGCATTAGAGCAACTCCAACGGGCCGACCCAAACGGACGGCGCATTTGTCCGCTTTATGTCCGTTTGGGTCGGCCGCCCGCCCGGTGTCCGCCTTGTTTTGCATTTGGGTCAGCTGTGCGCCCAACGTGCCGACCCATTTTCATGTCCGCACTCAAATTTTTAAAAAGGCCCGCGGCCATAGATCATGCCAGCAGCCATGTCTCATGCCAGCATCATGCCAGCGCCGACATACATTGCCGGCTACAAAAAGTGCACCACACAGTTCATGCTGGCGCACTCACCAGCGGCAGGCACACATGTCAGCACACAAAAAGGGGTGAGACTTGAGTTCGACCACGCCATCACGGGCCCGTGGTCATGCCAGCGCACAAGCCGGCATACAAAAAAGAAGGCGCTCGCGGCCACGAGATCACTCGTCGGTGAACTTGGGCATGTCGGCCTGCATTTTCTCCAACCATGGCCTCTTCCTTGGCGACACGGTGTTGAGATTCACCTTCATGATCTCCACCTCGGTCATCATGCTTACAAGAGCCACTTCTTTGGCCTTGGTCTTGGCTTTGGCGGCCTCGATCTCGAGCATCTTGACTTGCTTCTCCGCCTCCAACTCAAGCATCTTGGCTTGCTTCTCCGCATCCATCTCTAGCCTCCTCCTTTGGATCTCCAAGAAGGCGTTCATTTGCTCCTCTTTCAAACGCCATCGCTCCTCCTCTCTTGAGTCCTTCTTGTTCATCATGCCCTCCACGCTTGCGATCAAGGCGTTCGATGCCGCATTCCGCTTATCCTCCTTCTTGGAGTTGGTCTTCCCCCGCGGCCGAGCCGGCTCACCGTCCCCAACCTCCTCCAGTCCTTCCTTTCCCCCGCGCGACTTGAGGGCGGCATATTGCGCCTTGAACTTCTCCTCATCTTTGTTGACCCTATAGCAATGGGAGAGGTTGAAGCACTTGCCATTGTGTTGGACCTTGAATGCCTCCAAAGCTTGAAATGCCTACAAAAGTTTTCATGCAAGCATGTTGGCACAAATGGGATGCAAATGAACACGCAAGCATGAACTTGATGACACAAAAGAGGGCGGCTTGCTACCATACCATGTCTTGCATGACGATGCCGTTCACGAGGCGGGCCTTGACACTCTCAAGAGTGGAACCAAACTTGTTGCACTCTTGTTGGATCACTCTTCATCGCTTCGAAATGGACACCTACCCACGCGTGCTCACAATTTTGTAAGGAGGAAACTTCTTGCGCTCATGAAACTCCCGGTGGACACGAATCCAAAAAGTTGAAATCTTTTGTTCGGCGCCGGTCTTGGGGTCTTGTCCAATGTCCCTTCAACACTCGCAAAGAAGCTTGTCCTCGACCACCGTGTATGCATTCATGCGCTTGCTCTAGCGCTTCGGCTTTGGCCCGGTGGCTTGGTTGGCGAGCTCGTCCTCAAACAAAGGCTCTAGTTCAATGTCGCACTCGTCTTCTTCCTCTTGCTCGTAGTCATCCGAAAACTCATGGTCAAGTGGGAAGCCGTCCAGGTCCATGCCGACCTGATCACGCATGAAGGTCGACTGATCATAGCCAGCGCCCGACGCGAACACCCCACGGCCGTCCTCGCTTTGTGTCCCGTCGGGGTCATAGACAGCGGTCGGCGCACCGCCCTCGAAGATGAGGTTCTGCATGTAGTCCTCGTCGCCGGCAGTCGGCATTTCGTCGAACAGATTGCGGACGTCCGGTAGCATGTTGGCCGGCATCTGCCGCGCCCATTTCCTCGCGCCTCCAGATGACGAGCCACCAGCTACCGGTGTGGTGTTGAGGTCGATGGGCCCAGGCGCGGGCGTGGAAAGCGCCACCACGCTCACGTCGGGCGAGCACTCTCCGGAGAGCCGCGAGGCCTACAGAAACACATGGAAGTCGAGTATCGGGGTGCATGTGACGCGTGGGGCGAGTCGGGTAGCACCATCCAAGGGAACGCGGACACTAGTAGAAAACCACCCATTAGTCCCGGTTCGTAAGGGCCTTTAGTCCCGGTTCATGAACCGGGACTAATGGGTCGTTACTAATGCCACCACCCATTAGTCCCGGTTCAAACACGAACCGGGACCAATGTGGCTCCACGTGGCCCTGTGCACCGAGCCCAGTCAGAGGGTCTTTGGTCCCGGTTGGTGGCTCCAACCGGGACCAAAAGTCATTTTTTTTAAAAAGTGGCTGCTTTAGGGGTTTTGGGGTTTATTTTTAGGTTGTTATTATAGCTAGCTAATAGAGAGAAGTGTCCTCTCTTATCTTCGTCCTTGGTTTATCAACGCTGCTGCTATATGTTCATTGCACCCGCAGATATGACATGGCTCATGCATGCTTTGCATCATACATCATCATATATATGTATATAATAAAGTCCTACTAATCATGCATCATCATACTACTTCTACTCGTTATTAATAATAAGTCATACGATCATCATCCTCATATATAGTCATCGAACCCAACCCTACATAATTGTTCTTAGCACATGATCATCAGTACCAGGTATAGGACCTAAACACCCTTAAGGTAAAATAGCATAAAACAATATAGACCCTGACTCTCCATTATGAAGAATGACGATCATCCTGTCTTCAATTCTTGCCTTTCGCTGCTTATTGCTTCCAAGAAGCTCCTTACGACTGTCCATACATTTTTTCCATTCTTTGATTGTTATGTCTCCACTTTTTTTAGAAACCCGGTATGGACAGTTGAGATTCGTAGGACGACCTGGTAGTATGTTCAAAACATGAAGGCTACCACGCGTATACATCAGATGAGGCACACACTCATTCGGGATTATCTGTTGAAAAACATAGTAATAACTTCGTAGTTAGCAATGATGTACTAGTTTTAGAAGTGTGCAAAAAGATGCACGGATGTTGTAATAGTAAAAAATAATCTTACCAAAGTATCTCCATGGTAGTTACCGTAGTTCAACACGTGCACTAGTGGCACATATTGACCATAATGTTGAGGAGTTTGATTGTAGATATTGTAATTCTCAAGATCTCTACAAAATCCGACCAGATGTCATTTCTCCTGATAAGTTAATTCGCAGCCTTCGGTGTAGTACGTTCTGTCTACCATCTTCCGCACATTCTTTGAAGAATGAAAATAAGTTGTCAATGGAGATAAGTTGTCAACTATATATTTTGAAATAAACAATATAAATTACTTAATAACTATGTTTAGCTCACATGATGGAAGAACTGGAGGTGTATGCACAAAGACCCAAATCGTAGGTGTCTCTTGCTCGATTGTAGGATCACCAAGATCCATGGTGACAATCATACCCTCATCAAGACCATACATCTTGCAAAATGCATCCCAATTTTTGCAACCAAAATGGGTTACACTCTGAGCATTGTACAGCTTTACTTGAAAATCCACATCATGTTCGGTACTTAGGACAATTTTTTTGGTTTCGAAATTTTCATGGTCTTCAAAATCCATCCTCTCCAAGACATAGCGTCTTGCAAAGCATGAGATAAGCTAGTCGAATTAGAAAAGATGAAAAATACACGTTAAAATAGTTGAAGTCGTGCTTAATTACGAAAAAAAAACTATTGTCGTCGTTGCGTACCGTATGAACATCTCAAGTCTCCTCGAGCTTAATGCTGAAGCGCCGATCTTCCTCCAGCTCAATGAATCTGTCGCACATACCTCGGTCATCGTGGCACCAGTCGCACTCCCCCGGGCGATTTTCGTCGTCAGATGAGTACGACATTTCCGGCCTACGTTCATAATTCAAATATTAAACTAGATCATTATTATAAATCACGGGTTGACTATCGATGATCGATGTACGTACGGGTTGAATATTATACCAAATTGTCTAGCACACGGGAATGAAGGAGAACTTATCCAATATGAGCATTCAATAAGCAAAACCAAATCACAAAATAAAGTATATTATTCAAATTAGCATGCATTCAATAATTATAAGCAAAAGTACATCATCTCTTGGTGTCCGTACATCATCGAATATTATCACTAATAAAACTAGAACCGTAGCGCCCGACGGGTATCGACGCGGGCGGTGGACACCCAAAGATAAGGAACCATCACAGGATCATAGCTCCAGTGAGATCCCTGAAGAACCTGCCAGGTATTGTCGAACCTTCCCTCCAATGCAACCATGTAGCGACGGACGTGCTCGTCCTCCTCGCTGACACGATGACGTACCACCTCCGCGGTGTCCGGATGCCTCACCACCGTCACTGGCCCACGCGACCGCCACCAAACAAGGATCGGGTCAACAACGGGCTGCCTCCTCACCAACCTACGTCCCCCGAAAGGTAGCACCTCCCAATACCAACCCGGCGGAGCCCAGTCCCGAACATGACCCTGATCAAGCAGGCCTCCATCGCCGACTCGACGACGACGAGGATGCGGGATAGGCATCGCCGACGTCGACGCGGGAACTACTTCTATATATAGTTAAATAAAAGTAGTCTTATTAATTAAATCTATCTAGTTCAACTACTAAACACTTACTATAAATAAATAACTAGTACTTACTAAAAACAAACTACTTCATATATAAACTACTTCTTTTTTTCCTTTTTCTAAATTACTACACATCTAATCCTACATAAATATCTAAATTACACAATATGAACAAATTTTACAGAAAAAAATCTAACATAAAAAGTCTTTTTACAGAAAAAAAATCTAACATAATATAATACATATCTAAATTACTACACATCTAATCCTACATAAAGATCTAAATTACACAATATGAACAAATTTTACAGAAAAAAATCTAACATAAAAAAACTAACATAATATAATACATATCTAAATTACTACACATCTAATCCTACATAAAGATCTAAATTACACAATATGAACAAATTTTACAGAAAAAAAATCTAACATAAAAAAACTAACATAAAAAATCTTTTTACAGAAAAAAATCTAACATAATTTGAACAAATTAATTACACAATCTACATTAACTACATATCTAAATTACACAATCTAATCTAACAAAAAAATCTATGAACTACAAAAAAAATCTAAAAACAAATCTAACAAAAATTAAAAAAGGAGGCTCACTGCCGGCGACGGCGACGGCGAGGTGCGGCGCGGGGCGGCGACGGCGTCGAGGCGGCGCGGGCCGGGGCGGCTGCAGCGTCGGGGCGGGGCGGGCGGCGACGGCGCGCGGGGCGGCCGGGGCGGCACGGGGCGGCGTCGGGGCGGGGCGGGGCGGGCCGGGCGGCGACGGCGTCGGGGCGGGGCGGGGCGGCGACGGCGTCGGGGCAGGCGGGGCGGGGCGGCGACGGCGTCGGGACTGGGCGGCGTCGGCGTCGGGGAGGAGTAGAGGCCGGAGAGATCGAAAAAGATGCTAAGTGCTGTATATATAGCAACCGCATTGGTCCCGGTTCGTGGCACAAACCGGGACCAATGCCTCCTTTAGTCCCGGTTGAAGCCCCCAACCGGGACCAAAGGCCTCTTTTCAGCAGCCCAAAGGGCGGGAAACGAAGACCTTTGGTCCCGGTTGGTGGCTCCAACCGGGACAAAAGAGGGGCATTGGTCCCGGTTGGAGCCACGAACCGGGACCAAAGAGGTGCATTGGTACCGGTTGGTGCCACCAACAGGGACCAATGGACCCGTCTAACTACTTTTTTGTCTCTGCAGCTGTTTTTTTGTTGATTCTTCCAGCAGCTTTCGTTTTAGTCCCACCTCGCCAAGCGAGAGGCACTCGCAGCTGTTTATAAGCCCTGAGTGCAGATACAATGACGAAGAGGCTCAATGCTCCTGCACGTTGGTTGGCTTCAAGCCTTGCGGGATACGGTAGACTGCACAGAGCTATTTGCAGTGCAGTTGACACTATCCCGAAAGGCTTGAAGCAGATTAACGAGCATTGCGACTCTTTTTTATTTTTAATGACTTATTACAACTGGAAAAAAAAGAAAAAAAATTAATGTAGCAGAAAAGAAACAAATATATAAAAAACCACTCAGAAATAAATAGAAGAAAAAATATAACAGAAAAGAAAAAATATATAGAAAACTATCAGAAATGAATTGAAGCAAAAAATAGTTGTGATTAACTGTACTAAAAAAGGAGCATATATGCTTATTTTTAATGGCTTATTACAACACAGAAATAAATAGAAAAAATAATATAGTAGAAAAAGAAAAAAAACTATATAAAAAACTACTCAGAAATGAATAGAAGCCAAAAATAGTTGTGATTAACTAAACTAAAAAAGGAGCATATATGCTTATTTTTAATGGCTTATTACAACTCAAAAATAAAAAGAAAAAATAATATAGCAGAAAAGAAATACTATATAAAAAACTACTCAGAATGAATAGAAGCAAAAAATAGTTGTGATTAACTGTACTAAAAAAGGAGCATATATGCTTATTTTTAATGGCTTATTAGAACTCAGAAATAAAAAGAAAAAATAATATAGCAGAAAAAAATACTATATGAAAAACTACTCAGAAATGAATAGAAGCAAAAAATAGTTGTGATTAACTGTACTAAAAAAGGAGCATATATGCTTATTTTTAATGGCTTATTACAACTCAGAAATAAAAAGGAAAAAATAAATATAGCAGAAAAAGAAAAAAAAACTACTCAGAAATGAGTACAGATGCGCTTATAGAGGAAATTCAACTTAAATTCATAACGAATTTCAAGAGAAATCCGTATGAATTTATGCTAAATTACCTATATAAGGGCATCTATTTTCATTATCGGAGGAGCTCAATAAAGTAGAGAGGGAGGGGCTTATAAACCAGTCCCGTTCCCCTTCGGTTAGCGAGGTGGGACTAAACTCTGGTCGCAACGGGTACCAACCATTTAGTCCCGGATGATGGCTCGAACCGGGACTAATGGGCAGCCTTTGGTCCCGGTTCAAGCCACCAACCGGGACCAATGGGGGTGGGCCAGGAGCGAGGACCATTGGTCCCGGTTCGTCCCACCAACCGGGACCAATAGGTCCAGATGAACCGGGACCAATGGCCCACGTGGCTCGGCCGGCCCCCGGGGCTCACGAACCGGGTCCGATGCCCCCATTGGTCCCGGTTCTGGATTGAACCGGGACTAATGGGCTGGACCGGCCTGGACCATTGGCCCCTTTTCTACTAGTGGGAGGAGCCGGTGCTGCCGCGGCGGCCCCGGCGGCGTTGGATCGATGGCGCGCGTGCTATATGTGTGTGCACATGCGCCTGAACCGCTAGGGCGGCCTGCAGGAGCTCAAACTTCTCCCCCATTTCCCGGCATGTATTCATCTAATTTGTTGTTCCTCTTCTAGCCCGCATCATCGCACCGTCAGGGGTTCCAGGATCCAGGTGCGTGTCTCCACATTCCTTTATGCTGTGGCATGGTGGGCGAATCATGTCTTATTAGTGTGTGATTTGATTGGCACTGGAATCTGGATTGCACAGCTAGACGAATTTGTCGAAGCAGGGAGCAGGTTTAGGTTTTGTTAGGGCTCCGACTGTGGCTTCGTGCTATATACCTGGATTGCACAGATTAGCTAGCATCACTTAGAGTATCTCCAACAGGCGCGCAACCGCGCGGCGCGCTAAAACCATATTTGGGTGCAGAAATAGCTACTTTTTGCGTGCGGCAGAGCGATGGCTCCAGCGGCTGCCGTAAAATCTGGCGCGCGCGAACCGCTCCAGCAAACGCGCTAACTTACAGCGCGCGCGAGCAGCCGGCGCTTGCAAATAAGATTTTACATGTTCATTTGTCAATATGATGATGTTTCAAGCATTAAAGATATGTGCAAAATAAAGACATAGCATAGTTCAATTGCACGGCACATCAACAATCATGCCACATCATCATTCAACCAAGTCCAAAATCAACCAACCAAGTCCATGACACAAAAGTTCACACAAACAAATGGCACATCAACAATCATGCCACATCATCATCGTCCTCCGATTCTTCATCCTCATCCAAAGTCGATTCTTCATCCTCCTCTTCATTGTCGTGCCCCGCATCATGCGAAGGTATGTGAGGCAAACCGAAAGACATGCGTCCACCCATGTCACCTGGAGGTGCTTCCTGAAGAATATGCCCTAGAGGCAATAATAAAGTTATTATTTATTTCCTTATATCATGATAAATGTTTATTATTCATGCTAGAATTGTATTAACCGGAAACATAATACATGTGTGAATACATAGACAAACATAGTGTCGCTAGTATGCCTCTACTTGACTAGCTCGTTTATCAAAGATGGTTATGTTTCCTAGCCATGGACAAAAGAGTTGTCATTTGATTAACAGGATCACATCATTAGGAGAATGATATGATTGACATGACCCATTCCGTTAGCCTAGCACTTGATCGTTTAGTATGTTGCTATTGCTTTCTTCATGACTTATACATGTTCCTATAACTATGAGATTATGCAACTCCCGTTTACCGGAGGAACACTTTGGGTGCTACCAAACGTCACAACGTAACTGGGTGATTATAAAGGAGTACTACAGGTGTCTCCAAAGGTACATGTTGGGTTGGCATATTTCGAGATTAGGTTTTGTCACTCCGATTGTCGGAGAGGTATCTCTGGGCCCTCTCAGTAATGCACATCACTATAAGCCTTGCAAGCAATGTGACTAATGAGTTAGTTGCGGGATGATGCATTACATAACGAGTAAAGAGACTTGCCGGTAACGAGATTGAACTAGGTATTGGGATACCGACGATCGAATCTCGGGTAAGTAACATACCGATGACAAAGGGAACAACGTATGTTGTTATGCGGTTTGACCGATAAAGATCTTGTAGAATATGTGGGAGCCAATATGAGCATCCAGGTTCCGCTATTGGTTATTGACCAAGAATAGTTCTAGGTCATGTCTATATTGTTCTCGAACCCGTAGGGTCCGCATGCTTAAGGTTTCGATGACAGTTATATTATGAGTTTATAAGTTTTGATGTACCGAAGGAGCTCAGAGTCCCGGATGAGATCGGGGACATGACGAGGAGTCTCGAAATGGTTGAGATGTAAAGATCGATATATTGGACGACTATATTCGGAGTTTGGAAAGGTTCCGAGTGATTCGGGTATTTTTCGGAGTACCGGAGAGTTACGGGAATTCGCCGGGGAGTATATGGGCTTTATTGGGCCATACGGGAATAGAGGAGAGAGGCCGAAAGGAAGGAGGGGCGCAGCCCCCCTCTGGTCCGAATTGGACAAGGGGTGCGGCCCCCTTTTCCTTCCTCCTCTCCCCCTCTTTCCCCCTTCTCCTACTCCAACAAGGAAGGAGGGAGTCCTACTCCCGGTGGGAGTAGGACTCCCCTTGGCGCGCCCCTCCTAGGCCGGCCGCCCCTCCCTCCTTGCTCCTTTATATACGGGGGCAGGGGGGCACCTCTAGGCACAACAACAATTGATCCCTTGGATCTCTTAGCCGTGTGCGGTGCCCCCCTCCACCATAATCCACCTCGATAATATCGTAGCGGTGCTTAGGCGAAGCCCTGCGTCGGTAGTACATCAAGATCGTCACCACGCAGTCGTGCTGACGGAACTCTCCGTCGACACTCGGCTGGATCGGAGTTTGAGGGACGTCATCGAGCTGAACGTGTGCTAGAACTCGGAGGTGCCATAGTTTTGGTGCTTGATCGGTCGGGCCGTGAAGACGTACGACTACATCAACCGCGTTGTTCTAACGCTTCCGCTTACGGTCTACGAGGGTACGTGGACTATACTCTCCCCTCTCGTTGCTATGCATCACCATGATCTTGCGTGTGCGTAGGAATTTTTTTGAAATTACTACGTTCCCCAACACTTCCATGCCTTCCACGAGAGACCCAAAACTCATGCCTCCCATGGTAGCTCCGAAGCCACCCATGGTAGCTCCGAATCCACCAATGCCTCCCATGCCGCCCATGGTAGCTCCGAAACCACTCATGCCACCGAGGCCTCCCGTAGATGCTCCCATACCTTCCATGGTAGCTCCAAAGCCAACCATGCCTTCCATGATAGCTCCCATGCCTCCCATGGCCATGGATCTTTTTTGCACCAAGACTTCTTCACGGGCAAGATTGACGTACTCCTTTTGCTTCTCATCAAGGGTAGATGTGTCCATAAAGAACAAGTACTTCTCCCATTCCAACAATCTAGATCGCTCCTTCATGGCCAATTTCTGCTTCTCCAATGCCACCTTCCTCTCCTCGGCCGCCACCCTCCTCTCCTCGGTCGTCAACCTATTCTCCTCGGCCGCTGCATCTTGGTTCCTTGCCATCATCCTCACCTCGTTTGCTTCCTTTCTTGCCTTCACAATAGCTTCCGTGGCATTCTTCAAATCATCATCTCCTCTTTTTTTTGCATCTTTCTTGCCTCCATTTGGTCTTTTTGGCTTGAAGTAGGCAACCGAGTTTAGTGTAGGGCTTCTCTTGCCGCTATCACTTGATGCCTCCTCCTCGTCATCATCCAAATCAATAGTTGCCTTGCTTTTCTTGCTCTCTTCTTCTTCATCAACGGGCTTCCATTTCTCTTCATCCTTCAACGCATTGTAGCAATGGGCAAACACGAATGGTCTCTCTTTCTTGGTTTTCTTCTCTTCTCCTTGAAATAAGTTTTGTGCAATAGTAAGCAACAAACAAAAGAACAAGTTAGCATTTCAAACAAAAAAAGCATGAGCATGGAAGGAACATAAAGAAATGGCACTTACCCTATCTCTATCATTGGAGCCACTTGGGTTTATCGTGTCGACCGCCTTAAGTGCCGCCGCCCACCTTTGACAATCTTTGTTGATTGTCGACCATCGGGAGCGAAGAGATCTCTCCGTGCAGTCAATACCACTCGTGTTGTGTACATCAAAGTGCACCTTCATCCGGATCCAATATGCATCTCTACTTTGGTCCCCTCCAACGTTGGCATCCATAGACACTTGCAACCATGTACTGCATAGCAAGATGTCTTCCTCCATGGCGTAGTTGCCCGCTCTTCCTTTTGGTGCATCGACGATATCCTCACCATCCTCGTCCACCTCAAAACACATGATCATCTAGATGCACTTCATTGGTATGAGACCAATGGGAATTGTTGGATCCAACACCCATAGTTGACATATATGTCTCATCATTGAAACTACGAAGTATGTACAAGAAAACTAAGCTATCCATATGTATCCATTCATGCAAAAAACAACAACGCAAAAGGGGAGTGAAATCATACCTTGTGGGCATTTCATCAAACACCTTGTGCGCATCGGCCGCCGGTGCAACAAGCGGGCTCGCCGGCGCTTCAATCGGCGTCGCATCCGCCACACGCCCTGCAAGCTTCTTCCTCGGCCTCCTAGAAGAGCCGTCCGCCGCTTTGTTCTTCTTCCCGGACACCTTTCCCGCCTTCGCCGCCGTCGCATTTGGTCGCTTGGAGAGGGGGTATTGTGGCTTCATGGTGGGCGCCGATGCGACTCCACCCGCCGAGGTCGTCCGTGTCGCCATGAAAAGGCCACGCGCGAGACCGGTGCTTGGAGGAGGGCCGGCGGCGGCGAAGCCAAAGCTCAACCCCGCGCTAGGGTTTGCGCCGCCAGCAGCGGTGGCGGCGGAGGTGTCGCGGGTGTAGGGAGGGGTTGAGGGGGACGTCTGTGCGGCCTTCCATCAGTCGAATTTCGCTGGTGGCGGCGCAGGCGGGGCGGCCGGAGAGGGTGGCGGAAGTGCGTCGCTGACGCTCGAGTGTCCACCACGCGGGAGCGGACACATGATATAAGCGGCGCGCGATGCCGTTTTGCTCCACGCGCTGAACCAACTATGCCGCGCGCGCGATTTTTACTTGTCCGCTGGAGTGCCCTGAATGGCTGTGCGCACGCAAAAAGACGATTTTTCCTGCCCGGCGCTAAAATCGCGGGCTTGTTGGAGATGCTCTTACCCATACAAAAATATCAGTAGACGTACATACATGCAGATTCAGGAATTCCTCAGGTCCCTTGCATGATATGCTACACATCTCCCACTCACAGCCTTGTCAAATGGTGCTCCCAACACCAACAGTACGCTAATTTTTGCCCTTTGTTATATTTCAGGGTAGCAAAATATCAGTTTCGGCAACAAATCATGGATCAGCACAGCATTGGCATGCGACAGCAAGGCCACGGCTCAGCAGAGGCATGTCTGCAGGGTTGTCCAGCAGTCGAGCAAGAGCAAGGTTTTGGTCGTGCCACTCGACCTCGGGAGCGCCAAAGAGCCGCCGCTCAACACCTACAAGCCCAAGGTGCCTTACATGGTCACCATCGTCTTGGTCGAGCAGCAGGTGGTAGGAACTAACGCTCTGGGAGAGACGTGCGGCAATGTGTCATACTGGGAGGGCAGAGCTATGGGATTATTTCTCCGGTAAGCGTCTTGCCCTTCCACCATCCTCAGTTCCGTCCTTTGTTAGAATGCTGGACAGGGAACTCTTGGTGTTATTAAATAGGAAGATAAACATAACAAGTTATCACGTACTGAAAGAAATTATGTTCAAAACTGTATACATTGATTTGAGTTTACTGAACAGGGGACTCTTCGTTTTACAAAATATAAGAGGACAAACATACCAAATTGTGTTGTACTGAATGAAATTATGTTTAGAGTTATAGACATTTATTTGAGTATGCTGTTTCACTTTATTTATAGGAGTATTACTTTAGGTTAGCTCAAGTACCGAATAAATATACATATGCTATGGTCCATGTTTTCACCATATATCTTCGTCGCTCGCTGAACCTTGTGTGCATCTGTCAGGGAGATAACCCAAAGAAGCTTGGAGACCCGCAGAATGTCCGTCTGTATTCGATTGCGTTTACTAGGTATGGGGATTCATTTGGCAGAAAGACCTCCAGTTTATGTGTTCGCCGTGCAGTTTATTATTATCCTGAAACTGGCAAGGAAGACTCTCAAAGAATGGTGTCTGCTGTAATTTCTTATGCAACTCAAAGCCTGGGGACAAGATTCAGCTGACAGGTCAGTTGATTTATTTTAGATGGATGTAAGGGCTTTCCCATGTGTTGGCAGTGTTCTATGATTGTCTCTATCTAAGTCTAGAGAGACTAAGTTTTCTTAGTTAAGTTTTTCTAAAAAAGGTGTTAGTACATAGCACATCGCACAGAATGTAAATTAAGACGGAACAACGAGTAACCATTCTTCCTAAACATTAAGAAAGAGGGGAGTGAGGGGAGTTTTTCACAGTGCCACTGGTTTACAGTGTACATTCTTACTAAGATCAACTTCTTATGCACTAGCCGAACAAATAACGAAATCTTTGTATCCAAGAGCCTCTTACAGTATGGCTATCGCTAACACTAATATGGCTATCATCTTTCTATCATGTTGCCAACTGGATCTGATCACTGTAGCCATCGGTGGTGTGGGATAATTGCCATGCACATACTGTAATGTAGGCTGTTGAGTTCTCTTGATTAATTCAAAGATACTGAGTCTTTTGTATGTTTCACGAAAGAATATTAACGCAAACAACTAATTCATGATAATTATTGGATCCTTTGTTTTTGAAAAACTTTTTTTATTTGAGAAACAGTATTTATATCATTTGGATCCTATAAATGACATGTATATCATCTTCATCTGTTTCTATCAATACAAAAGCTACGCTTGATAATGTTCTCCGCATTGGCTTAACAAGTGAATGCTTCGTTGTTGTCTGCTTAGGACTTATGAGATGCATGGATCGAGGAAGAAGCAAAAGGAGCAATGGGATGGTGACAGGGACATCGATCTAGCTTGGATATTAATGATGAGAAAATAGGCAGTTTTTCGATTAAATTAATCCACGAGTAAATCACTAGCATGATATTGACTAAGTTGATGACGTACTGACTTTGATCTAAACATGCACGTACTAAGCAAACAGTAGACAAATCTACACATACTGCTAGTACTGCTAATATGAAATTAATCAGGAGCGGGATAAACGAGTTATACCCTCCAGTAGGCCATGCAGAGGCCGCGGCTTTGGTGGCAGCAGCGGCGTCCTCGGCGGCCTTCTTGTCGGCTTCAGCTTTCTTGGCGGCGACACAGTCGGGGTCGGTGGACATGGTGATGATGAAGGCGACGCGGACGTAGAGGAAGTAGACGATCGAAAGCGAGCAGTCGCGTAATCGCTGCCCAAAAACCTATTCGCCCCTCACCCCGTACAGGAACCAGAAGGGCGTGGTTTCGGAGACCTGCTCTCCCGTCGACCGTGTACGCGGTGAACGGGATGGAGTCGCCGGCGGCAGCAGCAGCAGAGGAACGACGTGGGCGTGGAGGCGGAGATGCGTTCTGTTTTCGCGGCGGCTAGGGTTGGCAGCGCCCGACATATATATGTGCGGCCGCGCGTGGAGAGACGTGGGCTGAACCCACGTCCAAGTCGGTAGCCCACGATCCGACGTCTCAGATCGTGGCCCTACCTGTCAAAGACTCTCCATTCCTTACCGGCAAAAAGAAGCGCATAGGAGCGAGCTCGGCTCGGCTGAATCCCGCAACCCGCGGCGCGGCGCGTCATGACGAGGCGTGGCGTGGCGAGGCGAGCAGAGGAGGAGGAGTGCGCGAGGGCCTCTTCTCTTCTCAAGCTCCAATAGCATGTAGAAGAGCCACCCTTATAAACCAGTCCAACTTTCCTTCCACTAGCATGGTGGGACTAAACTTCCCACCACCTTGTCATGCCACCTACATGGGCCCTTAGAGATCAAATCTGAAATTGTCATATGGGCTCTAGGCCCATCTCACATTTCAACAATCCCCCACCAGATCTCAGGGGCCCACTTTGTCCTTTGTTCCGAACGCTGTTTTGATATACTAGTGTTTCAATGAAGACCTGTTAAGGTTGAGCTTCACCTAGAACAAGTAGCTACACTCCTTCACAACTGAACAATGGACTATGCCTTGAATTGTCAGTTTGGCGTAAAGAAGTTTCACCACATGTCTTACTAGTACTGGGCTGCCGAAGGCTGACCCCTCGGGTGGAGCATATAAGTCACACTCCTGGCCTATTCATGAGCTTACTAGAGATCACCCCAATCTCATAGACTGTGACTAGCAGTCGGGCTCACATAGGTGTGTTCCTCCAAAGATCGCTCTGTAGGATAGCATCTTGCTTATACATATAAGCCTTGGAACACATTAAGACAGTAGTCATCCTTCCATACAGTTTCCGAGAGTATTGCATCTCCAACGGAGTGGGTTAGTAAAGTTACTCTCCTTAGTTCATCACTCGCTTGTTTCCCAGGTCCTACTTGACGGGATCTCCGATCACATAGGTTGGGTTACCACCATGGCAACTCATGTGGGTCTTATACCCATCTCCCTCGATGCACTATCTATCACTACACGTGATAGCCCTTTCGTAAAGGGATCTGCCAGATTCTTAGCCGTATGGACATAGTCCAGCACTATCACTCCGGAGTTTCTTAATTTTCTGACAACTTTTAATCTCATTCTTATGTGTTTATTGGACTTCATGTTGTCCTTTGAACTCTTCACCTTGGTGATGACAGTCTGATTGTCACAGTTCATAAGGATAGCCGGAACCGGTTTATCAACCAGTGGCAAGTCCATCAAAAGATCTCGAAGCCATCCTGCTTCAACACCAGAAGTGTCTAATGCTGTTAATTCTGCTTCCATTGTCGATCTCGTTAAGATCGTTTGCTTGCAAGACTTCCAGGAAACAGCGCCACCTCCAGGAGTAAACATATACCCAGTTGTGGCCTTCATCTCATCAGCATCAGAGATCCAATTCGCATCACTATACCCTTCAAGTACCGACGGGTCTCCGGTATAGTGAAGTCCATAGTTCATAGTACCTTTCAGATAGCGCATAACTCTTTCAACAGCATGCCAATGTACATCACCCGGTTTGGAAACAAACCGGCTCAGTTTGCTCACAGCAAACGCGATGTCAGGCCTCGTTGCGCTCGCTAGGTACATCAGTGAACCAATGATTTGAGAGTATCTCAATTAATCTTTAGCCATGCCTTTGGACTTTCGAATCAACACGCTAGGATTATATGGTGTTTGAGATGGTGTGCAGTCCGAATATCCAAAACGACTCAACACCTTCTCAATATAATGGGATTGCAGAAGTGTGATCCCACAATCATTATCTCTCATTAGCTTGATGTTCAAGATAACATCAGCCACACCAAGGTCTTTCATCTCAAAGTTCTGAGATAGAAACGATTTGACCTCCTCAATGACTTTGAGGTTTGTTCCGAATATCAGTATGTCATCAACATACAAGCACAGTATAACTCCTTCGCCCCCACCATGGCGATAGTATACACATTTGTCAGCCTCATTAACAACGAAACCAACAGATGTCAGAGTTGTATTGAACTTATCATGCCATTGCTTAGGTGCTTGCTTCAGGCCATATAAAGATTTCAGCAACTTACACACCTTCCTTTCCTGACCATCTATCACAAAGCCATATGGCTGTTGCATGTAGATTTCCTCATTTAGCTCTCCATTCAGAAAAGCCGTCTTAACATCCATTTGATGGACGAGAAGACCATGTGAGGCCGCCAACGAGAGTAATACTCGAATGGTGGTCAGTCTAGCCACAGGTGAATAAGTATCGAAGAAATCTTCATCTTCTTTCTGGTCATAGCCCTTGGCCACAAGCCTGGCCTTGTACTTTTCAATCGTACCATCGGGCCTAAGCTTTTTCTTGAACACCCACTTACATCCCAATGGTTTGCAACCATAGGGACGCTCAGTGATCTCCCATGTCCCGTTAGCCATGATGGAATCCATCTCGCTACGGACCGCATCCTTCCAGTAGTCAGCTTCTGGAGAGGCATACGCTTCTGAGATAGAAGTGGGAGTATCATCCACGAGGTAGACGAAAAATTGCTACACATAATAGGTTTTTCAATTGTTGAGTAAATAGGCAATTTCTCGATTAAATTAATCTACGAGTAAATCACTAGCATGGCATTGACTAAGTTGATGACGTACTGACTTTGATCTAAACATGCACGTACAAAGCAAACAGTAGACAAATCTACAACTACTGCTAGTATTGCTAATATGAAATTAATGAGGAGCGGGATAAACGAGTTATACCCTCTAGTAGGCCATGCAGAGGCCGCGGCTTTGGTGGCAGCAGCGGCGTCCTCGACGGCCTTCTTGTCGGCTTCAGCTTCCTCGGCGGCGGCACGGTCGGGGTCGGTGGACATGGTGATGATGAAGGCGACGCGGACGTAGAGGAAGTAGACGATCGGAAGCGAGCAGTCGCGTAATCGCTGCCCAAAAACCTATTCGCCCCTCACCCCGTACAGGAACCAGAAGGGCGTGGTTTCGGAGACCTGCTCTCCCGTCAACCGTGTCCGCGGTGAACGGGATGGAGTCTACGGCGGCAGTAGCAACAGAGGAACGACGTGGGCATGGAGGCGGAGATGCGTTCTGTTTTCGCGGCGGCTAGGGTTGGCAGCGCCCCACATATATATGTGCGGCCACGCATGGAGAGACGTGGGCTGAACCCACGTCCAAGTCGGTAGCCCACGATCCGACGTCTCAGATCGTGGCCCTACCTGTCAAAGACTCTCCGTTCCTGACCGAAAAAGAAGCGCATAGGAGCGAGCTGTTGGGCAACGTAGTAATTTCAAAAAAATTCCTATGCACACGCAAGATCATGGTGATGGCATAGCAACGCGAGGGGAGAGTGTTGTCCATGTACCCTCGTAGACCGTAAGCGGAAGCGTTATCACAACGCGGTTGATGTAGTCGTACGTCTTCACGACTCGACCGATCCAAGCACCGAACGTACGGCACCTCCGTGTTCAGCACACGTTCAGCTCGATGACGTTCCCCGGGCTCCAATCCAGCAAAGCGTCCGGGATGAGTTCCGTCAGCACGATGGCGTGGTGACGATGATGATGTTCTACCGGCGCAGGGCTTCGCCTAAACTCCACGACGATATGACCGAGGTGGAATATGGTGGAGGGGGGCACCGCACACGGCTAAGGAACGATCCGTAGATCAACTTCTGTGTTATGGGGTGCCCCCCTGCCCCCGTATATAAAGGAGCAAGGGGGGAGGAGGTCGGCCCTAGGAGGGGGCGCGCCAAGTGTGGAGTCCTACTAGGACTCCCTTGTCCTAGTAGGATTCCACCTCCCTTGTTGGAGTAGGAGAAGGGGAAAGAGGGGGAGAGGAAGAAGGAAAGGGGGGCTGCGCCCCTTGTCCAATTCGGACCAGAGGGGGGGCGCAGGCCTCCTTCCTTTTGGCCTCTCTCCTCTATTCCCGTATGGCCCAATAAGGCCCATATACTTCCCGGCGAATTCCCGTAACTCTCCGGTACTCCGAAAAATACCTGAATCACTCTTAACCTTTCCGAACTCCGAATATAGTCGTCCAATATATCGATCTTTACGTCTCGACCATTTCGAGACTCCTTGTCATGTCCCCGATCTCATCCGGGACTCCGAACTCTTTCGGTACATCAAAACTCATAAACTCATAATATAACTGTCATCGAAACCTTAAGCGTGCGGACCCTACGGGTTCGAGAACTATGTAGACATGACCTAGAACTATTCTTGGTCAATAACCAATAGCGGAACCTAGATGCCCATATTGGCTCCTACATATTCTACGAAGATCTTTATCGGTCAAACCGCATAACAACATACTTTGTTCCCTTTGTCATCGGTATGTTACTTGCCCGAGATTCGATCGTCGGTATCCAATACCTAGTTCAATCTCGTTACCGGCAAGTCTCTTTACTCGTTACATAATGCATCATCCCGCAACTAACTCATTAGTCACATTGCTTGCAAAGCTTATAGTGACGTGCATTACCGAGAGGGCCCAGAGATACCTCTCCGACAATCGGAGTGACAAAACTTAATCTTGAAATACACCAACCCAACATGTACCTTTGGAGACACCTGTAGTACTCCTTTATAATCACCCAGTTACGTTGTGACGTTTGGTAGCACCCAAAGTGTTCCTCCGGTAAACGGGAGTTGCATAATCTCATAGTTACAGGAACATGTATAAGTCATGAAGAAAGCAATAGCAACATACTAAACGATCAAGTGCTAGGCTAACGGAATGGGTCATGTCAATCACATCATTCTCCTAATGATGTGATCCCATTAATCAAATGACAACACATATCTATGGTTAGGAAACATAACCATCTTTGATTAATGAGCTAGTAAAGTAGAGGCATACTAGTGACTATATGTTTGTCTATGTATTCACACATGTATCATGTTTTCGGTTAATACAATTCTAGCATGAATAATAAACATTTATCATGATATAAGGAAATAAATAATAACTTTATTATTACCTCTAGGGCATATTTCCTTCAGTCTCCCACTTGCACTAGAGTTAATAATCTAGTTCACATCGCCATGTGATTTAACACTAATATTCACATATGTATGTGATTAATACCCATAGTTCACATCGTCATGTGATCAACACCCAAAGGGTTTACTAGAGTCAATAATCTAGATTACATCGCTATGTGATTAACACCCAAAGAGTACTAAGGTATGATCATGTTTTGCTTGTGAGAGAAGCTTAATCAACGGGTCTGTCACATTCAGAGCCGTATGTATTTTACAAATATTCTATGTTTCAATGCTCTGCATGGAGCTCCTCTAGCTTAATTGCTCCCACTTTTAATATGTATCCAGATTGAGACTTCGAGTCATCTGGATTAGTGTAAAAGTTTGCAGCGATGTAACTTTTACAACAAACTCTTTTATCACCTCCATAATCGAGAAACATCTCCTTAGTCCTCACTAAGGATATTCTTGACCGCTGTCCAGTGATCTACTATTAGATCAAAATTGTATTCCTTTGTCAAACTCAGAGCAAGGTATACAATAGGTCTGGTTCACAGCATAGCATACTTTATAGAACCTATGACTGAGGCATAGGGAATGACTTTCCATTCTCTTTCTATTTTCTGCCATGGTCGGGTCTTGAGTCTTACTCAACTTCACACCTTGCAACACAGGCAAGAACTCTTTCTTTGACTGTTCCATTTTGAACTACTTCAAAATCTTGTCAAGGTATGTACTCATTGAAAAATCTTATCAAGCGTCTTGATCTATTTCTATAGATCTTGATGCTCAATGTGTAAGCAGCTTCACCAAGGTCTTTCTTTGAAAAACTCCTTTCAAACACTCCTTTATGCTTTCCAGAAAAATTCTACATTATTTCCGATCAACAATATGTCATTCACATATACTTATCAGAAATGTTGTAGTGCTCCCACTCACTTTCTTGTAAATACAGGCTTCACAGTAAGTCTGTACAAAACTATATGCTTTGATCAACTCATCAAAGCGTATATTCCAACTCCGAGTTGCTTGCACCAGTCCATAGATGGATCGCTGGAGCATGCACATTTTGTTAGTACCTTTAGGATTGACATAACCTTCTAGTTGCATCATATACAACTCTTCTTTGAGAAAACCATTAAGGAATGCAGTTTTGACATCCATTTGCCAGATTTCATAAATTGTGGCAATTGCTAACATGATTCGGACAGACTTAAGCATCGCTACAGTTGAGAAAATCTCATTGTAGTCAACACCTTGAACTTGTCAAAAACCTTTTTGCGACAAGTCGAGCTTTGTAGATAGTAACACTACTATCAACGTCCGTCTTCCTCTTGAAGATCCATTTATACAATATGGCTTGCCGATCATTAGGCAACTCCACCAAAGTCCACACTTTGTTCTCATACATGGATCCCATCTCAGATTTCATGGCCTTAAGCCATTTTGCGGAATCTGGGCTCATCATCGCTTCCTCATAGTTCGTAGGTTCGTCATGGTCAAGTAACATGACCTCCAGAACAGGACTACCGTACCACTCTGGTGCGGATCTTACTCTGGAAGACCTACGAGGTTCTGTAGTAACTTAATCTGAAGTTTCATGATCATCATCATTAACTTCCTCACTAATTGGTGTAGTAGTCACACGAACAGATTTCTGTGATGAACTACTTTCCAATAAGGGAGCAGGTACAGTTACCTCATCAAGTTCTACTTTCCTCCCACTCACTTCTTTCGAGAGAAACTCCTTCTCTAGAAAGGATCCATTCTTAGCAACGAATGTTTTGCCTTTGTGATAGAAGGAGTACCCAATAGTTTCCTTTGGGTATTCTATGAAGACGCACTTCTCCGATTTGGGTTTGAGCTTATCAGGATGAAACTTTTTCACATAAGCATCGCAACCCCAAACTTTAAGAAACGACAACTTTGGTTTCTTGCCAAACTACAGTTCATATTGTGTCGTCTCAACGGACTTAGGTGGTGCCCCTTTTTAACGTGAATGCAGCTGTCTTTAATGCATGACCCCAAAACGATAGTGGTAAATCGGTAAGAAACATCATAGATTGTACAATATCCAATAAAGTACGGTTATGACGTTCGGACACACCATTACGCTGTGGTGTTCCGAGTGGCGTGAGTTGCGAAACTATTCCGCATTATCTCAAATGTAGACCAAACTTGTAACTCAAATATTCTCCTCCACGATCAAATCGTAGAAATTTTATTTTCTTGTTACGATGATTTTCAACTTCACTCTGAAATTCTTTGAACTTTTCAAACGTTTCAGACTTATGTTTCATTAAGTAGATATACCCATATCTGCTCAAATCATCTGTGAAGGTCAGAAAATAATGATACTTGCCGCGAGCCTCAACACTCATCGGATCGCATACATCAGTATGTATTATTTCCAATAAGTCAGTTGCTCGCTCTATTGTTCCGGAGAACGGAGTCTTTAGTCATCTTGCCCATAAGGCATGGTTCGCAAGCATCAAGTGATTCATAATCAAGTGATTCCAAAATCCCATCAGCATGGAGTTTCTTCATGTGCTTTACACCAATATGACCTAAACTGCAGTGCCACAAATAAGTTGCACTATCATTATTAACTTTGCATCTTTTGGTTCCAATATTATGAATATGTGTATCACTACGATCGAGATCCAACGAACCATTTTCATTGGGTGTGTAACCATATAAGGTTTTATTCATGTAAACAGAACAACAATTTATTCTCTTACTTAAATGAATAACCGTATTGCAATAAACATGATCAAATCATATTCATGCTCAACGCAAACACCAAATAACACTTATTTAGTTTCAACACTAATCCCGAAAGTATAGGGAGTGTGCGATGATGATCATATCAATCTTGGAACTACTTTCAACACACATCGTCACCTTGCCTTTTTACTATTTTCTGTTTATTCTGCAACTCCCGTTTCGAGTTACTACTCTTAGCAACTGAACCAGTATCAAAATGCCGAGGGGTTGCTATAAACACTAGTAAAGTACACATCAATAACATGTATATCTAATATACCTTTGTTCACGTTTGCCATCCTTCTTATCCGCCAAATACTTGGGGCAGTTCCACTTCTAGTGACTAGTCCCTTTGCAGTAGAAGCACTTAGTCTCAGGCTTAGGACCAGACTTGGGCTTCTTCACTTGAGCAGCAACTTGCTTGCCGTTCTTCTTGAAGTTCCACTTCTTCCCTTTTCCCTTTTCTTGAAACTAGTGGTCTTGTCAACCATCAACACTTGATGCTTTTCTTGATTTCTACCTTCATCAATTTCAGCATCACGAAGAGCTTGGGAATCGTTTTCGTCATCCCTTGCATACTATAGTTCATCACAAAGTTCTACTAACTTAGTGATGGTGACTAAAGAACTCTGTCAATCACTATCTTATCTGGAAGATTAACTCCCACTTGATTCAAGCGATTGTAGTACCCAGACAATCTGAGCACATGCTCACTAGTTGAGCGATTCTCCTCCATCTTTTAGCAATAGAACTTGTTGGAGATTTCCTATCTCTCAACTTGGGTATTTGCTTAAAATATTAAATTCAATTCCTGGAACATCTCATATGGTCCATGACATTCAAAACGTCTTTGAAATCCCGATTCTAAGCCGTTAAGCATGGTGCACTAAACTATCAAGTAGTCATCATTTTGAGCTAGCCAAATGTTCATAATGTCTGCATCTGCTCCTGCAATAGGTCCATCACCTAGCGGTGCATTAAGGACATAATTCTTCTGTGCAGCAATGAGGACAATCCTCAGATCACGGATCCAATCCGCATCATCGCTACTAATATTTTTTTCAACACAGTTTTCTCTAGGAACATATAAAAATAAACATATGAAAGCAACAACGCAAGCTATTGATCTACAACATAATTTGCAAAATACTACCAGGACTAAGTTCATGATAAATTTAAGTTCAATTAATCATATTACTTAAGAACTCCCACTTAGACAGACATCTCTCTAGTCATCTAAGTGATCACGTGATCCAAATCAACTAAACCATAACCGATCATCACGTGAGATGGAGTAGTTTTCAATGGTGAACATCACTATGTTGATCATATCTACTCTATGATTCACGCTCGACCTTTCGGTCTCCGTGTTCCGAGGCCATATCTGCATATGCTAGGCTCGTCAAGTTTAACCTGAGTATTCCGCGTGTGCAAAACTGGCTTGCACCCGTTGTAGATGGACATAGAGCTTATCACACCCGATCATCACGTGGTGTCTGGGCACGAGGAACTTTGGCAACGGTGCATACTCAGGGAGAACACTTCTTGATAATTAGTGAGAGATCATCTTATAATGCTACCGTCAAACAAAACAGAATAAGATGTATAACAGATAAACATAATATGCAATCAAAATATGTGACATGATATGGCCATGATCATCTTGTGCCTTTGATCTCCATCTCCAAAGTACTGTCATGATCTCTATCGTCACCGGCACGACACCATGATCTTCATCATCTTGATCTATATCAATGTGTCGTCACATGGTCGTCTCGCCAACTATTGCTCTTGCAACTATTTCTATCGCATAGCGATAAAGTAAAGCAATTATTTGGCACTTGCATCTTATGCAACAAAGAGACAACCATAGAGCTTCTGCCAGTTGCCGATAACTTCAACAAAACATGATCATCTCATACAACAACTTATATCTCATCACGTCTTGACCATATCACATCACAACATGCCCTGCAAAAACAAGTTAGACGTCCTCTACTTTGTTGTTGCAAGTTTTACGTGGCTGCTACGGGCTGAGCAAGAACCGTTCTTACCTACGCATCAAAACCACAACGATAGTTCGTCAAGTTGGTGCTGTTTTAACCTTCTCAAGGACCGGGCGTAGCCACACTTGGTTCAACTAAAGTTGGAGAAACTGACACCCGCTAGTCACCTGTGTGCAAAGCACGGCGGTAAAACCAGTCTCGCGTAAGCGTACGCGTAATGTCGGTCCGGGCCGCTTCATCCAACAATACCGCCAAACCAAAGTATGACATGCTGGTAAGCAGTATGACTTGTATCGCCCACAACTCACTTGTGTTCTACTCGTGCATATAACATCAACGCATAAAACCTAGGCTCGGATGCCACTGTTGGGGAACGTAGTAATTTCAAAAAAATTCCTACGCACACGCAAGATCATGGTGATGGCATAGCAACGAGAGGGGAGAGTGTTGTCCACGTACCCTCGTAGACCGTAAGCGGAAGCGTTATCACAACGCGGTTGATGTAGTCGTACGTCTTCACGACTCGACCGATCCAAGCACCGAACGTATGGCACCTCCGTGTTCAGCACACGTTCAGCTCGATGACGTTCCCCGGGCTCCAATCCAGCAAAGCGTCGGGGATGAGTTTCGTCAGCACGACGGCATGGTGACGATGATGATGTTCTACCGGCGCAGGGCTTTGCATAAACTCCGCGACGATATGACCGAGGTGGAATATGGTGGAGGGGGGCACCGCACACGGCTAAGGAATGATCCGTAGATCAACTTCTGTGTTATGGGGTGCCCCCCTGCCCCCGTATATCAAGGAGCAAGGGGGGAGGAGGCCCGCCCTAGGAGGGGGCGCGCCAAGTGTGGAGTCCTACTAGGACTCCATTGTCCTAGTAGGATTCCACCTCCCTTGTTGGAGTAGGAGAAGGGGAAAGAGGGGGAGAGGAAGAAGGAAAGGGGGGCTGCGCCCCTTGTCCAATTCGGACCAGAGGGGGGGCGCAGGCCTCCTTCCTTTTGGCCTCTCTCCTCTATTCCCGTATGGCCCAATAAGGCCCATATACTCCCCGGCGAATTCCCGTAACTCTCCGGTACTCCGAAAAATACCCGAATCACTCGGAACCTTTCCGAACTCCGAATATAGTCGTCCAATATATCGATCTTTACGTCTCGACCATTTCGAGACTCCTCGTCATGTCCCCGATCTCATCCGGGACTCCGAACTCCTTCGGTACATCAAAACTCATAAACTCATAATATAACTGTCATCGAAACCTTAAGCGTGCGGACCCTACGGGTTCGAGAACTATGTAGACATGACCTAGAACTATTCTTGGTCAATAACCAATAGCGGAACCTGGATGCCCATATTGGCTCCTACATATTCTACGAAGATCTTTATCGGTCAAACCGCATAACAACATACTTTGTTCCCTTTGTCATCGGTATGTTACTTGCCCGAGATTCGATCGTCGGTATCCAATACCTAGTTCAATCTCGTTACCGGCAAGTCTCTTTACTCGTTACGTAATGCATCATTCCGTAACTAACTCATTAGTCACATTGCTTGCAAGGCTTATAGTGATGTGCATTACCGAGAGGGCCCAGAGATACCTCTCCGACAATCGGAGTGACAAAACCTAATCTCGAAATATGCCAACCCAACATGTACCTTTGGAGACACCTGTAGTACTCCTTTATAATCACCCAGTTACGTTGTGACGTTTGGTAGCACCCAAAGTGTTCCTCCGGTAAACGGGAGTTGCATAATCTCATAGTTACAGGAATATGTATAAGTCATGAAGAAAGCAATAGCAACATACTAAACGATCAAGTGCTAGGCTAACGGAATGGGTCATGTCAATCACATCATTCTCCTAATGATGTGATCCCATTAATCAAATGACAACACATGTCTATGGTTAGGAAACATAACCATCTTTGATTAATGAGCTAGTCAAGTAGAGGCATACTAGTGACTATATGTTTGTCTATGTATTCACACATGTATCATGTTTCCGGTTAATACAATTCTAGCATGAATAATAAACATTTATCATGAAGAAAGGAAATAAATAATAACTTTATTATTGCCTCTAGGGCATATTTCCTTCACGAGATCGGCTCGGCTCAATCCCGCAACCCGCGGCGCGTTGTGACGAGGCATGGCCTGGCGAGGCGAGCGGAGGAGGAGGAGTGCGCGAGGGCCTCTTCTCTTCTCAAGCTCCAATAGCATGTAGAAGAGCCACCCTTATAAACCACTCCAACTTTCCTTCCACTAGCATGGTGGGACTAAACTTCCCACCACCTTGTCATGCCACCTACATGGGCCCTTAGAGATCAAATCTGAAATTGTCATATGGGCTCTAGGCCCATCTCACATTTCAACAATCCCCCACCAGATCTCAGGGGCCCACTTTGTCCTTTGTTCCAAACGATGTTTTGATATACTAGTGTTTCAGTGAAGACCTGTTAAGGTTGAGCTTCACCTAGAACAAGTAGCTACACTCCTTCACAACTGAACAATGGACTATGCCTTGAATTGTCAGTTTGGCGTAAAGAAGTTTCACCACATGTCTTACTAGTACTGGGCTGCCGAAGGCTGACCCCTCGGGTGGAGCATATAAGTCACACTCCTGGCCTATTCATGAGCTTACTAGAGATCACCCCAATCTCATAGACTGTGACTAGCAGTCGGGCTCACATAGGTGTGTTCCTCCAAAGATCGCTCTGTAGGATAGCATCTTGCTTATACATATAAGCCTTGGAACACATTAAGACAGTAGTCATCCTTCCATACAGTTTCCGAGAGTATTGCATCTCCAACGGAGTGGGTTAGTAAAGTTACTCTCCTCAGTTCACCACTGGCTTGTTTCCCCAGGTCCTACTTCACGGGATCTCCGATCACATAGGTTGGGTTACCACCATGGCAACTCATGTGGGTCTCATACCCATCTCCCTCGATGCACTATCTATCACTACACGTGATAGCCCTTTCGTAAAGGGATCTGCCAGATTCTTAGCCGTATGGACATAGTCCAACGCTATCACTCCGGAGTTTCTTAATTTTCTGACAGCCTTTAATCTCATTCTTATGTGTTTGTTGGACTTCATGTTGTCCTTTGAACTCTTCACCTTGGTGATGACAGTCTGATTATCACAGTTCATAAGGATAGCCGGAACCGGTTTATCAACCAGTGGCAAGTCCATCAAAAGATCTCGAAGCCATCCTGCTTCAACACCAGAAGTGTCTAATGCTGTTAATTCTGCTTCCATTGTCGATCTCGTTAAGATCGTTTGCTTGCAAGACTTCCAGGAAACAGCGCCACCTCCAAGAGTAAACATATACCCAGTTGTGGCCTTCATCTCATCAGCATCAGAGATCCAATTCGCATCACTATACCCTTCAAGTACCGACGGGTCTCCGGTATAGTGAAGTCCATAGTTCATAGTACCTTTGAGATAGCGCATAACTCTTTCAACAGCATGCCAATGTACATCACCCGGTTTGGAAACAAACCGGCTCAGTTTGCTCACAGCAAACGCGATGTCAGGCCTCGTTGCGCTCGCTAGGTACATCAGTGAACCAATGATTTGAGAGTATCTCAATTGATCTTTAGCCATGCCTTTGGACTTTCGAATCAACACGCTAGGATCATATGGTGTTTGAGATGGTGTGCAGTCCGAATATCCAAAGCGACTCAACACCTTCTCAACATAATGGGATTGCAGAAGTGTGATCCCACCCTCATTATCTCTCAGTAGCTTGATATTCAAGATAACATCAGCCACACCAAGATCCTTCATCTCAAAGTTCTGAGACAGAAAGGACTTAACCTCCTCAATGACTTTGAGGTTGGTTCCGAATATCAGTATGTCATCAACATACAAGCACAGTATAACTCCTTCGCCCCCACCATGGCGATAGTATACACATTTGTCAGCTTCATTAACAACGAAGCCAACAGATGTCAGAGTTGTATTAAACTTATCATGCCATTGCTTAGGTGCTTGCTTTAGGCCATATAGAGATTTCAGCAACCTACACACCTTTCTTTCCTGACCATCTATCACAAAGCCATCTGGCTGTTGCATGTAGATTTCCTCATTTAGCTCTCCATTCAGAAAAGCCGTCTTGACATCCATTTGGTGGACGAGAAGACCATGTGAGGCCGCCAACGAGAGTAATACTCGAATGGTGGTCAGTCTAGCCACAGGTGAATAAGTATCGAAGAAATCTTCCTCTTCTTTCTGGTCATAGCCCTTGGCCACAAGTCTAGCCTTGTACTTTTCAATCGTACCATCGGGCCTAAGCTTTTTCTTGAACACCCACTTACATCCCAGTGGTTTGCAACCATAGGGACGGTCGGTGATCTCCCATGTCCCGTTAGCCATGATGGAATCCATCTCGCTACGGACCGCATCCTTCCAGTAGTCAGCTTCTGGAGAGGCATACGCTTCTGAAATAGAAGTTGGAGTATCATCCACGAGGTACACGAAGAAATCATCACCAAAGGTCTTTGCAGTCCTTTGTCTCTTGCCCCTACCAAGGGTTTCCTCGTCATCCTCCTCGGGATTTTCATCATGTGTTTGTTCATAATATTCCATAGGGATGGCAGGTTCAGGAGTCTCCTCAGATTCCTGTCTAGAAGTGCTTTGCATATCTCTCATAGGAAAAATATCCTCAAAGAATGTAGCATCCTTAGACTCCATAATTGTACCGATCTTCTGGTCAGGTACCTCAGATTTCACTACTAGAAATCTATAGCCAACGCTGTTCTTAGCGTAGCCCAAATTAATGCAGTCCACGGTCTTATGTCCAAGCTTACGCTTTTTGGGGATCGGCACGTTGACTTTCGCCAAACAGCCCCAAGTGCGCAAGTACGAGAGTGTCGTCCTTCTCTTTGCCCATTTCTCATAGGGAGTGATCTCACTATCCTTTGTCGGAACTTTATTCAGGACATGACATGCCGTCAATATAGCCTCCCCCCACCATGCCTTGGATAAACCCGATGTATCTAACATGGCGTTAACCAAATCAGTTAGAGTACGGTTTTTCCGCTCGGCAACCCCGTTTGACTGGGGTGAATAGGGAGGCGTCCTCTCATGAATAATGCCGTGTTCCGCACAGAAGGAATCAAACTCACTCGAGAAGTACTCTCCACCACGATCTGACCGGACTCGTTTAATTTTCTTTTCAAGTTGATTTTCAACTTCTGCCTTATAGATTTTAAAGTAGTGTAGAGCCTCATCTTTAGTATTTAACAGATACACATAGCAATATCTAGTGGAATCATCTATCAATGTCATGAAGTATCTCTTTCCACCTTTAGTCAACACACCATTCATCTCACAAAGATCAGAATGTATGAGTTCTAATGGTGCCAGGTGTCTCTCCTCCGCGGCCTTATGAGGCTTGCGAGGTTGCTTAGCTTGCACACATGAAAGGCACTTAGAACCTTTGGCTAAAGTGAAACTCGGGATTAAATCCAACTTGGCTAGCCGCGTCATAACACCGAAACTTATGTGACAAAGACGTGAGTGCCAAACCTCAGATTCATTAATACTCGAATGAATATGGTTCACGACTTTATTACAGAAATCTGCGAGGGAAAGGCGGAACATCCCTCCGCTCTCATAACCTTTTCCAACAAATAGTCCATACTTAGTAACAACTAATTTATTAGACTCGAATACCAACTTAAACCCTTCTCTACATAGAAGGGAGCCACTAACGAGGTTCTTCTTGATGGCGGGGACATGCTGCACGTTCTTCAGCTGCACGATCCTTCCCGAAGTAAACTTCAGATCGACCGTGCCAACACCATGAACAGAAGCACTCGCGCCATTCCCCATCAATACGGACCCGTGGCCTGTGACCTGGTAAGAAGAGAACAATGAAATGTCAGCACACACATGAACACCTGCACCTGTATCCACCCACCAATCGGTAGGCTGAAACACTGAAAAAACAGTAAATAAATTACCGTACCCAGATGCACCATTCTCATTGTTGCTCACAATCATGTTGACAGACTTGGAGTCCTGTCCTGACTTCTTAAACTTGTTTGGGCACTTGTTGGCCCAATGTTCAGCCGAACCACAAGTAAAGCAGCCCTCATCCTTCTTGTTCTTCTTGAAGGTCTTCTTACCCTTCTTCTTAAAGTCGGCAGTCTGTTGGACACCGTTCTTTCCCCTGGGCTTGTGGGAATTGGAGTTCTTCTGATGCACCATATTGGCCACAGAAGTTCCTTCGACCCCTTTTCCGTGCGAGTCCTTTGCCCTTGAGTTCTGCTCAACACTCAGATGGCCAATGACATCCTCCACAGAGAATTCACGCCTCTGATGTTTCAGAGTGGTGGCAAAGTTCCTCCAGGAATTGGGGAGCTTAGCGATTATGCAGCCCGCGACAAATTTGCCCGGTAACTCGCACTTAAGAAGCTCAAGCTCCTTAACAATGCATATTATCTCATGAGCCTGCTCCAATACAGGACGGTTTTCAACCATCTTGTAATCGTGGAACTGCTCTATAATATACATCTCGCTCCCTGCATCGGCAGCCCCGAACTTAGATTCGAGCGCCTCCCACAAGTCCTTGGCAGACCGCATATGTAAATATGCATCAACCAGCTTATCTCCAATCACGCTCAGAACTGCCCCGAGGAACACCACGGTGGCCTCCTTAAACGCCTTCTCCTGTTCAGGAGCGATCGTTCCTGTAGGAGTCACACCGGCGACCCAGAACACGTTCATGGCCGTGAGCCATAAGGTGGTTTTAGTCTGCCAACGCTTAAAGTACGTCCCCGTAAACGGGGACGGTTTCAGTGCAGCAGCAAAACCAGAATTCGAAAAACTCCTACAGATATTAGGTTTTTGGATTGATGAGAAAATAGGCAGTTTTTCGATTAAATTAATCCATGAATAAATCATGAGCATGACATGGACAGCATTGATAACATACTGATTATGATCTAACAGAGCATGTACTACGCATATAGTAGAGACATCTACGCATACCGCTAGTACTGCTACAACAGAAAGAAACACGAGAGGGATAAGCGATGTATACCCTCCAATCGGCCACGCGGTGGCGGTGGCGGTGACAGCAGCCGCGGCATCCTCGGCGGCCTTCTTGTCGGCCTCGGCTTTCTCAGCGGCGGCACGGTCGGTGTCGGTCGACATGGTGATGATGAAGGTGATGCGGACGTAGATGAACAGAAGCGAGCAGTCGCGTAGTCGCTACCCAAAAACCTAATCGCCCCTCTCCCCGTACAGGATCCGGAGAGGCGTGGTTTCGGAGGCCTGCTCTCCCGTCAACCGTGTACGCGGTGAACGGGACGGAGTCGCCGGCGGCAGCAGCAGCAGAGGAACGACGTGGGCGTGGAGGCGGAGATGCGTTCTGTTTCGTGACGGCTAGGGTTGGCAGCGCCCCACATATATATGTGCGGCCGCGCGTGGAGAGACGTGGGCTGAACCCACGTCCAAGTCGGTAGCCCACGATCCGACGTCTCAGATCGTGGCCCCACCTGTCAAAGACTCTCCGTTCCTGACCGGCAAAAAGAAGCGCATAGGAGTGAGCTCGGCTCGGCTCAATCCCGCAACCCGCGGCGCGTCGTGACGAGGCGTGGCGTGGCGAGGCGAGCGGAGGAGGAGGAGTGCGCGAGGGCCTCATCTCTTCTCAAGCTCCAATAGCATGAGGGAGAGAGTCCCTTATAAACCACTCCAACTCTCCTTCCACTTCCAAGGTGGGACTAAACTTCCCACACACCTAGTGCCATATAACCCACATGGGCCCTTAGAGATTTTTCAGAAATTGCAATATGGGCCTAGAGCCCATCTCAGATTTCAGCAATCCCCCACCAGATCTCGAGGGCCCATAGTGTCCTCTGTTCCAAATACTGTTTTGATATACTAGTGTTTCAGTGAAGACCTGTTAAGGTTGAGCTTCACCTAGAGCAAGTAGCTACATTCCTTCACAACTGAACAATGGACTATGCCTTGAATTGTCAGTTTGGCGTAAAGAAGTTTCACCACATGTCTTACTAGTACTGGGCTGCCGAAGGCTGACCCCTCGGGTGGAGCATATAAGTCACACTCCTGGCCTATTCATGAGTTTACTAGAGATCACCCCAATCTCATAGACTGTGACTAGCAGTCGGGCTCACATAGGTGTGTTCCTCCAAAGATCGCTCTGTAGGATAGCATCTTGCTTATACATATAAGCCTTGGAACACATTAAGACAATAGTCATCCTTCCGTACAGTTTCCGAGAGTATTGCATCTCCAACGGAGTGGGTTAGTAAAGTTACTCTCCTCAGTTCACCACTGGCTTGTTTCCCCAGGTCCTACTTCACGGGATCTCCGATCACATAGGTTGGGTTACCACCATGGTAACTCATGTGGGTCTCATACCCATCTCCCTCGATGCACTATCTATCACTACACGTGATAGCCCTTTCGTAAAGGGATCTGCCAGATTCTTAGCCGTATGGACATAGTCCAACGCTATCACTCCGGAGTTTCTTAATTTTCTGACAGCCTTTAATCTCATTCTTATGTGTTTGTTGGACTTCATGTTGTCCTTTGAACTCTTCACCTTGGTGATGACAGTCTGATTATCACAGTTCATAAGGATAGCCGGAACCGGTTTATCAACCAGTGGCAAGTCCATCAAAAGATCTCGAAGCCATCCTGCTTCAACACCAGAAGTGTCTAATGCTGTTAATTCTGCTTCCATTGTCGATCTCGTTAAGATCGTTTGCTTGCAAGACTTCCAAGAAACAGCGCCACCTCCAAGAGTAAACATATACCCAGTTGTGGCCTTCATCTCATCAGCATCAGAGATCCAATTCGCATCACTATACCCTTCAAGTACCGACGGGTCTCCGGTATAGTGAAGTCCATAATTCATAGTACCTTTGAGATAGCGCATAACTCTTTCTACAGCATGCCAATGTACATCACCCGGTTTGGAAACAAACCGGCTCAGTTTGCTCACAGCAAACGCGATGTCAGGCCTCGTTGCGCTCGCTAGGTACATCAGTGAACCAATGATTTGAGAGTATCTCAATTGATCTTTAGCCATGCCTTTGGACTTTCGAATCAACACGCTAGGATCATATGGTGTTTGAGATGGTGTGCAGTCCGAATATCCAAAGCGACTCAACACCTTCTCAACATAATGGGATTGCAGAAGTGTGATCCCACCCTCATTATCTCTCAGTAGCTTGATATTCAAGATAACATCAGCCACACCAAGATCCTTCATCTCAAAGTTCTGAGACAGAAAGGACTTAACCTCCTCAATGACTTTGAGGTTGGTTCCGAATATCAGTATGTCATCAACATACAAGCACAGTATAACTCCTTCGCCCCCACCATGGCGATAGTATACACATTTGTCAGCTTCATTAACAACGAAGCCAACAGATGTCAGAGTTGTATTAAACTTATCATGCCATTGCTTAGGTGCTTGCTTTAGGCCATATAGAGATTTCAGCAACCTACACACCTTTCTTTCCTGACCATCTATCACAAAGCCATCTGGCTGTTGCATGTAGATTTCCTCATTTAGCTCTCCATTCAGAAAAGCCGTCTTGACATCCATTTGATGGACGAGAAGACCATGTGAGGCCGCCAACGAGAGTAATACTCGAATGGTGGTCAGTCTAGCCACAGGTGAATAAGTATCGAAGAAATCTTCCTCTTCTTTCTGGTCATAGCCCTTGGCCACAAGTCTAGCCTTGTACTTTTCAATCGTACCATCGGGCCTAAGCTTTTTCTTGAACACCCACTTACATCCCAGTGGTTTGCAACCATAGGGACGGTCGGTGATCTCCCATGTCCCGTTAGCCA
Source organism: Triticum aestivum (assembly GCF_018294505.1). NCBI lineage: Eukaryota > Viridiplantae > Streptophyta > Magnoliopsida > Poales > Poaceae > Triticum > Triticum aestivum. The sequence continues at coordinate 526,603,543 of NC_057807.1, forward strand.
TGATGGAATCCATCTCGCTACGGACCGCATCCTTCCAGTAGTCAGCTTCTGGAGAGGCATACGCTTCTGAAATAGAAGTTGGAGTATCATCCACGAGGTACACGAAGAAATCATCACCAAAGGTCTTTGCAGTCCTTTGTCTCTTGCCCCTACCAAGGGTTTCCTCGTCATCCTCCTCGGGATTTTCATCATGTGTTTGTTCATAATATTCCATAGGGATGGCAGGTTCAGGAGTCTCCTCAGATTCCTGTCTAGAAGTGCTTTGCATATCTCTCATAGGAAAAATATCCTCAAAGAATGTAGCATCCTTAGACTCCATAATTGTACCGATCTTCTGGTCAGGTACCTCAGATTTCACTACTAGAAATCTATAGCCAACGCTGTTCTTAGCGTAGCCCAAATTAATGCAGTCCACGGTCTTATGTCCAAGCTTACGCTTTTTGGGGATCGGCACGTTGACTTTCGCCAAACAGCCCCAAGTGCGCAAGTACGAGAGTGTCGTCCTTCTCTTTGCCCATTTCTCATAGGGAGTGATCTCACTATCCTTTGTCGGAACTTTATTCAGGACATGACATGCCGTCAATATAGCCTCCCCCCACCATGCCTTGGATAAACCCGATGTATCTAACATGGCGTTAACCAAATCAGTTAGAGTACGGTTTTTCCGCTCGGCAACCCCGTTTGACTGGGGTGAATAGGGAGGCGTCCTCTCATGAATAATGCCGTGTTCCGCACAGAAGGAATCAAACTCACTCGAGAAGTACTCTCCACCACGATCTGACCGGACTCGTTTAATTTTCTTTTCAAGTTGATTTTCAACTTCTGCCTTATAGATTTTAAAGTAGTGTAGAGCCTCATCTTTAGTATTTAACAGATACACATAGCAATATCTAGTGGAATCATCTATCAATGTCATGAAGTATCTCTTTCCACCTTTAGTCAACACACCATTCATCTCACAAAGATCAGAATGTATGAGTTCTAATGGTGCCAGGTGTCTCTCCTCCGCGGCCTTATGAGGCTTGCGAGGTTGCTTAGCTTGCACACATGAAAGGCACTTAGAACCTTTGGCTAAAGTGAAACTCGGGATTAAATCCAACTTGGCTAGCCGCGTCATAACACCGAAACTTATGTGACAAAGACGTGAGTGCCAAACCTCAGATTCATTAATACTCGAATGAATATGGTTCACGACTTTATTACAGAAATCTGCGAGGGAAAGGCGGAACATCCCTCCGCTCTCATAACCTTTTCCAACAAATAGTCCATACTTAGTAACAACTAATTTATTAGACTCGAATACCAACTTAAACCCTTCTCTACATAGAAGGGAGCCACTAACGAGGTTCTTCTTGATGGCGGGGACATGCTGCACGTTCTTCAGCTGCACGATCCTTCCCGAAGTAAACTTCAGATCGACCGTGCCAACACCATGAACAGAAGCACTCGCGCCATTCCCCATCAATACGGACCCGTGGCCTGTGACCTGGTAAGAAGAGAACAATGAAATGTCAGCACACACATGAACACCTGCACCTGTATCCACCCACCAATCGGTAGGCTGAAACACTGAAAAAACAGTAAATAAATTACCGTACCCAGATGCACCATTCTCATTGTTGCTCACAATCATGTTGACAGACTTGGAGTCCTGTCCTGACTTCTTAAACTTGTTTGGGCACTTGTTGGCCCAATGTTCAGCCGAACCACAAGTAAAGCAGCCCTCATCCTTCTTGTTCTTCTTGAAGGTCTTCTTACCCTTCTTCTTAAAGTCGGCAGTCTGTTGGACACCGTTCTTTCCCCTGGGCTTGTGGGAATTGGAGTTCTTCTGATGCACCATATTGGCCACAGAAGTTCCTTCGACCCCTTTTCCGTGCGAGTCCTTTGCCCTTGAGTTCTGCTCAACACTCAGATGGCCAATGACATCCTCCACAGAGAATTCACGCCTCTGATGTTTCAGAGTGGTGGCAAAGTTCCTCCAGGAATTGGGGAGCTTAGCGATTATGCAGCCCGCGACAAATTTGCCCGGTAACTCGCACTTAAGAAGCTCAAGCTCCTTAACAATGCATATTATCTCATGAGCCTGCTCCAATACAGGACGGTTTTCAACCATCTTGTAATCGTGGAACTGCTCTATAATATACATCTCGCTCCCTGCATCGGCAGCCCCGAACTTAGATTCGAGCGCCTCCCACAAGTCCTTGGCAGACCGCATATGTAAATATGCATCAACCAGCTTATCTCCAATCACGCTCAGAACTGCCCCGAGGAACACCACGGTGGCCTCCTTAAACGCCTTCTCCTGTTCAGGAGCGATCGTTCCTGTAGGAGTCACACCGGCGACCCAGAACACGTTCATGGCCGTGAGCCATAAGGTGGTTTTAGTCTGCCAACGCTTAAAGTACGTCCCCGTAAACGGGGACGGTTTCAGTGCAGCAGCAAAACCAGAATTCGAAAAACTCCTACAGATATTAGGTTTTTGGATTGATGAGAAAATAGGCAGTTTTTCGATTAAATTAATCCATGAATAAATCATGAGCATGACATGGACAGCATTGATAACATACTGATTATGATCTAACAGAGCATGTACTACGCATATAGTAGAGACATCTACGCATACCGCTAGTACTGCTACAACAGAAAGAAACACGAGAGGGATAAGCGATGTATACCCTCCAATCGGCCACGCGGTGGCGGTGGCGGTGACAGCAGCCGCGGCATCCTCGGCGGCCTTCTTGTCGGCCTCGGCTTTCTCAGCGGCGGCACGGTCGGTGTCGGTCGACATGGTGATGATGAAGGTGATGCGGACGTAGATGAACAGAAGCGAGCAGTCGCGTAGTCGCTACCCAAAAACCTAATCGCCCCTCTCCCCGTACAGGATCCGGAGAGGCGTGGTTTCGGAGGCCTGCTCTCCCGTCAACCGTGTACGCGGTGAACGGGACGGAGTCGCCGGCGGCAGCAGCAGCAGCAGAGGAACGACGTGGGCGTCGTTCCTGACCGGCAAAAGAAGCGCATAGGAGTGAGCTCGGCTCGGCTCAATCCCGCAACCCGCGGCGCGGCGCGGCGCGGCGAGCGGAGGAGGAGGAATGCGCGAGGGCCTCATCTCTTCTCAAGCTTCAATAGCATGAGGGAGAGAGTCCCTTATAAACCACTCCAACTCTCCTTCCACTTCCAAGGTGGGACTAAACTTCCCACCACACCTAGTGCCATATAACCCACATGGGCCCTTAGAGATTTTTCAGAAATTGCAATATGGGCCTAGAGCCCATCTCAGATTTCAGCAATTAACCTGTTAAGAGGGTGGTTTGGTTTGTAGGGGTTTGAAACTAGCAGCGAGAACCCTATTGTTGGTGGTTGTGAGCTGTGAGGCGAGAACCCCTATTGTTGGTGGTTGTGAGCTGTGAGGCGAGTTAGCGTCGAGAAAACTGCAACGCCATGTGGTGGTGTATGTGTGGTAGGAGCCAGAAAAATAAATGGAGATGAAAGTGTGGCACAGTGGGAGTAATAGGACGAGGAGTGGAAAATAAGAGGCATATATGGAGATGAAAGTACTTGTGTAAAGGAGGAGGGAAAGTTGATTCTGTCAGATGATGAAGTCTTTCGTATTTTCATATTAGCAACAAATAACATCTAGATGTTGCTTGAAGTTGCGAGGAAGTAGTTGTCGCAGCGGTGGTTTTGATGAACGACACCCCCGGTAGAGGCGACAGTGACTACGGGGAAGAGATCAAGAACATCAAGAACCTCTTGTGATCTTTCCTCCTCATTGCCGCCACCGCCACCTTCACCAACATCAATAATGACGAGCTCATGAGACAGGTACTGGAGTGCCTGGAGCCTTCTTGAGAAGGCAACACGCACTCGAGATCACAAGAGAGAGAGAGAGAGAGAGAGAGAGAGAGAGAGAGAGAGAGAGAGAGAGAGGTAGGCATAGATGAGGGAGGAAGGGGAAAGAGATGTTGAAGTTACACATTGGTAGGACAATCACGTTCTGAAATATGAAAGAGATTTGGTGTTAAGTCACCATTGTGTTTGTTCTCAATATGTGAGACACCATAACTTTCATGTCGAATGTGTTGTACAAATGATCTCCGATAAATATGCACTCAGTTGAGGAGTTTTCTGGTATAGCTGCAGAAAAAGAAGATTTGTCATAGGATCAATTCTAGGCCACTTCACGACTGTCTAAAAAAGGATTCATTCCAGTGGTCAGATGATCAAATTGAGGCCTTCACAACATTGAAGAATTGTCTTGTCACTGCTCCAATCAAGGCTTTTCCTGATTTGACCATACCATTTACTTTTTAAACAACATCAAGTTTTAGCTCTTGATATTGTTGTATGGTTGTAAATTTATCCATTCACATATCACTCCGAAAAACATTTTTAGTAGGGCGAAGAAAGAAAGGAAAAAAAGGAGAGCACTTTAACAGTAAAAAAATTGACAATGCATCCCATTCCAACGCATGGGCGTTCTACTATGAGATATTAATCTCAAAGTGTTTCCAACCCAAACCCATGCATTTCCCAAAACTGAAATGTACGGACAGGAACTGGTAGGTGAATCAAGCTAGGTGCATACAAACACAGGACAAAATATGTCATTTCGAGATCAAAAACCATCTATGGGAGTTTACCATTCATCAGTCCTGACAGCTTAGTGAAGTTTGGGTCCATCAAAGTCAATTTTGTAAACCTCCTAAGATAAGATCCATATATGGAGGATTTCTTTGTTGTAAGACATGGCGACAGATAGGCATGCAAATTTAGAACCTTTAGGGTACCCTCTGACCCTACTTAGTTCAACCAAATGAACTAAAAATTGAAAAGTAGTGTGAATTCTGAAAATCTGGTTCATTTTGTTAAACTAAAGAGTGTCAGAGTGCGCCCTCAAGGTTCCAAGTTTGGATCGTTAGCGACAAACTATGTGGTGTGGCTTGGAGGTTGGTGAGGAAGAAGGGGGCTCTTCTTGGTGCAAACTTATGGCCACCTGACGTCTTCCATGGAGTATCTCAACGACGACAAGTAAACATTCTTCATCAGACCCAATTGGTCTCCAAAGAAAACACCATGACCATCTCCGACATCTATCCTCATAGCTGCAAGACGAACTCACATGGCGGCTCGAATTCATTCCATGATTATGAAGATGTATCCGCTCATGATGAATAAGCTCACCGGAGTCTAATTCAATGAATGATTTTCATGCCTCCACATCCGTCATCACACATTCGTCGCCGAGATGCTGTCGCGCCACGCCGCCGAGACTCCACGTCGTCGATGCTTTACATGAAACGATGTTCCACGTACGTCCTCCGTTCAGCAGGTCCTCCAAAACAATGCCCTCATGTGGGAGAGCGACACCGAGAGTGCCACCATCGTCCGATCCGAGCTACCCGGATCTAGGGTTTCCCCTGAAGTAGCAGGAGTGGGTAGACGGTGTCTGCAATGGCGATGCCTTCAATAAAGTAATGGCGAGTAGATGCCGCCATCGCCTGCCCGAGCTTGGTTATCATCAGCAGCCACGCCTCCCCAACTCGCCGCCAGGACTAGCCATGAGATCTAGGGATCTGCCACAACCAGCCGACTGACCACCTCTGGCGGAGGAGGAAGCCACCACCACCATGCTCGGGGTCGGAGCCCCCGGCTTGCTCGTGCTGTCTGACTAATCTAGGAGCCTGTGTGTTGTTGTCGGATTCGTGTGACGCAACAGGTATTGCAACCTGGGTCACGGCCCATTCGAACCCAACCGAGTCCAGATCGGGCCCAATCACTGCCGCCACCTCCACTGGCCTTCACGTTGTCCGCTGTCGCAAGCTTGCCGATCTGGGCCTCCACCCCACCCCACGTGACTGCCGCTGAACGGCGAGCGAGCGTTGACACTACGGTCCCGAACTTTGGCCGAGGGGATCCGCTGCCGCGCCAGACGAGTTTGACTCTCGACGACAGCGACGACGGGAGGAGGTCTAGAAATGGCTGGCGGGGGCGCCCGAGTGTGGCCCAGCGCATGATCGAGATGGGTGAGAAGGGGAGATCGTATCACGGGACCTGATTCCTGCTGCTGCAGTTGCTCTCGAGCGCTAGGCGGATGATGGGGAGTAGGCAAAATCCAGTCGTTCTCTTATAAAATGGGGGAGAATTTCACTTCCCTAGTCTCTACACCAATTAAGGATGCATACTGCATGAGTACCAGGAAAGCTGGTGCTGAAGAATAAATAGGAACATAAATTCTCCTCCGTGAGGATTTGAACTCAGGTGTTGAGTTTGTACATCTACTCTTCCAACCAGCTGACCTAAGCTCACTTTCACTGGACAAAGCTTGTGAGCCAGGGGTCAGATCTTATTCTTCAACAATGCCGGGATATACAACCGAGGAGTTCCAATAAGTACAACACTTTTCACTAAATTGTACTTCCTTGAAAAAAAATGCAAGTTGTACATTTTATAAATCGATTCAGTCATAAGAAAATCTTAGACGGTTTAGAATTAGCAAAACACACAATTTACTCTCCACCACCTTCGATTTTTGCATTTACAGTAGTAACAATAATGGTAGTAAATAGAATGAATACACTTTTCTAATTTTGAGGCGGTTTGTGATACGGAAATTTACAGCTTCAATTTGTATCGTGTGCCATTGAATATTGCACGGGTCCATGCGTGCTCCTATATATTTAGAACAAGCAAGCAGCGAGCAAAGGTACACACGCTGGTCTCCTTTATTTGTTCCTCTGCTCGAGCGGCATACCTCCCTTTCTCAGTGAGCGGCATACCTCCCGTTCTCGCCACTGTTGGGGGCATGATTGTCAGAAGACCGGACCAGCTTGCAAAAACATTATCTTAAACGTGCTAGACGCCGGAGCCTTGATAAGGACCAATATGAAGGAATGTCCAAGGACGCTGGATCGTGCGTGCATAGCCTACAGGATACGTACCCAGGAATTTCCAAGCATCTCCCGCGGGTTCCTGGTGGCATGTTGGGCATGCAGATTATAGAAGTGCAAACATGATATCAACCGTCTCTCTTTTCTGGAAGCTTTTTCTTTTTGAGAAATACTCCCTCTGTTCTAAAATAAGTGTCTCAACTTTATACTAACTTTAGTAAAAATACAAAGTTATACTAAGCTTAAGACACTTATTTTGAGACGGAGGGAGTATATCAATTAATTAGGCCTTTTAAGAGTTTTCAGTTTGTAAATCATAGTTCTTGCTTTCGACTTGCTATCTGGGTCATGGTAGTAGCAAAAACATAAGCTATCTACCAGTAGAAGCAAATTACACACAGGCTAGCGTTAATTGCCTTCACTACTCCACGAGATCTCTCTGGATTTTTTTTTCTCGCATTAGGCTCACTAGCTCCATTTTATTATCAGGATAATGGAACAGAAGCTCATGTTGTAAAACAAAATGAAAAAAAAAGCAGTGTCACCACACACACACACACACACACACACACACACACACACACACACACACACACACACACACACACACACACACACACACACACACACACACACACACACATAAAGTCCAAACCGCCGACATTCGTCGACAAAACAACCAAATTAACACCAGAATTACAGCATATCACATAACAAACGTACACCTCATTCTTTAGTCTCATCTTCATCCTCCTCAACCTTGGAAGTGATCACGAAATGAATGTCTTTACCACCCACCAAATTTATGTGTGCTCTTTTCTTATACTTATATCTTGATTTTTCTGGCGAGCCATAAGAGTGATGATGCAAACTGCAGACTTACCTATGTTTAAGCCGTCCATCATTCAGCATAGAGAGATCACACATATACCATCCCCTCGAGCATGGCGCCTATAGCTTAATTCCTGTTGGAGATTGTATAATTTCAATAACTTTCTACCCTTTTGTTATTCGACACTAATTTTGTATTTTTACAGTATATATATTAGCATTTTCTAATGTAACTGTAAGTACCTTACTATTGTAACTTGGGCATTGTGCCGATGGGCCATTGTAATTCTACATCTACGTGGTGGTCCATGTACAATTTGTATCATCCCTTTCATCAACACTTGTGGTTTTGCAGAACAACCATTGAGTTGTGTAAAAGCCACCTCAATTTAAGACATGCAAGCAAGAAAACGGTGACCTCCTTACCTTTGCTCGAGGGCACACTAAATTTCCCAATGGTTGTACATCCAACTAGCCATCAACTAGTATCTTTTTTGGAGACATGCAAATTGGTGTAATAGGATTAGAAGATAATGTCAAGTTTCACACTGGTGTTTCGTGACATCATCGTGGTGAATCCAATTGGGCCAACATGCACTCTCCTCATATCGTGTGATGGAAAACTGAACAGCGCTTGACACTTGTTTGCATCTAATCAGATGCCATCAGTCTCGTCAATATATAAAGCTGGGCATGAGCCTTTTTAGGTAATCGTAGTCAAGCAGTACCATTCTGGAGTGAGTAACACAATGTTCATGTGGCTGAAGTCCCATGCATGGTAGTCTCGCACTCAACTCAAGGTTGAACCCCCAGCTACATGATACGTCCATACATATCAAAATTAGCATGCTTTGCAAGCTGGAAGGGAACCCCCCAACTTAGCAGTAACAAACTCGGTCTCAGATTTCAAAAACTCGGCTGATTAAAAAACACTTATTTTTGTGACCGTTTATGGCGCTCAAAGGAAACGTTCATGTTATATATAGGAAATTTACTATCCACCTATATATATGCAACGCAAGTAATGATCCAACTATCGCAATGCAGCCAGAATTTCCAAAAAGCCATACACACACAACTAAGAGCAAATATAATAGTGGGCTTAGGGGCTATTGGATTGCGCCTGCATCGACCCTGCCAGATCGTGAGTGTGGCAATTTATTGGCGAGGGATTCTATCGCCACTGGAATCGCCAGCCGTGGGCGGAAAATATGACCGCCCGGCCAAAATTTTGGTTGAGATCCAAAATATTGGGAGCAAATCAAACGCGCGCCTAGCCATGAGTCAACGCCAATAATTTGGCAGGGCAGCCTGGGCAATCCGAACAACCCCTTATAGCCCACTTACATGGCTTTTTTTGCCTATATGTGAAGGAGAGAGATATGAAAAAGTAAGACAAGTTGGCTCTCATGCAAGAGCCTAGCTATATATGTATTCCTAGACAAATACAATAAATGTGAAGAAAGAGAAAGAGAGAAGATATACAAAAGTACTAATGTAACAGCTAACCTTATAGCCCACACTACGATATAAGTGACTATAAATTATGGTTATAGATGACATGACAGTTTCATATAGCCGTCAGCTTGCTAAACTATTAAAACATGCTCTAATTAACAAGAGTTAAAAGACATCCACAATGATCGATAGTCACTAATAAATTTATCCATGGCTATGAGGGTTCCACTTGAAGAGCTTATCGTTGGTATTGCATCTGCATCCTCTTCTTAGCTCTTATCCTTGATCTTTTGGCCATCTTCGTGCTAGTGAAAATATCTGGGAATAGGTTTCCACACTGCTATGCCATAACATCATCTCTTGCCCCGACCTTGTTGCGGCCAAAGGTTTTGTTTCATGTTGTGCTACAAATTCGTTGACCCATGGTGATAAGAGAGAGCTTGTGGCATCCAGGGCATGCAGAAGGTCGGTGCCCCCCATCTAGGCCTTGTTAGTGCCAAGAAACATGCTTGAACTACATGAGCCAAGGGTTATTTTGAATTTTTTATATTAACGTATATTAATTATGGACTCACGCGTGATTTTTCATATTTTTACCTGAAATATTATTTTGTCCATCATATTTTTTACCCGGTTTCTATGTGTTCAATATGTTTGGTCCATTTTGTAAAATAAGGAAATCATGAAAGAAAGATGTGAAGGGTTCCTTGAAAATATGAGACTAGTAACATCCCTTTAGATAACAATGGCGAATAAATAGTGAATATTATTTATACGGTGTGCTCACAAATATTTAAGATCGTGGAAGATGTTTTTGTAACTGATTAAGAAACACATTTTGTTTGTACTTGGAGCATCGTTGTCATTTTGTCTGGGCTTGGGCAATCAAGTAGAGAAAACATTGCTTAAATTCTAGTGTTGAAAGGGGTAAATTTATTTACTGTTCACATGCTTTGTACAAGCAAATTCAGTTTGTTGGGGTGGCCTTGGCCCTCCCCAGTCCCCCTGTCTCTGCCACTCACAATGAGTTTGACATTGAATAAAATGTGAAATACACCAATTTAAACTGAGCAAGCACTCCAGCGTTTTCTTGATTTTACTTTGTCTTGATTGACTTGACAATGTGCACAAAAGCCATGCACCTCACACTCAGGAGGAACACACATTTACTTCTCTGCTAGATTCATGTCTTCGAAATACAACAGAAGATGTTTATGTAGCTAGGAGTCCAGAATTGAGAGGCAATGGGATGCTACACACGGACAAGGCGCTGGTTTAAAACTCTCTGACGGAAACGAGCTAAAACGACGGTTCAGCACGGTTGAGATCATCATCATTTTAATTACTTGCCACATAAGCAAACGCTTCTTAAGTTTTTATATTTTGTATGGGAACATGCAAGAGACCATGCATTTGGGAGAGGTCTTAACAACTTTAGATGCACATTTGCATGGAACAATGGACGTCTTTAAAATGCAAAATCGATGAAGGTGAAGACGATTGGCTGCTGCCATCAATCTGCTCCCGTAAAATTCTGTGAAATAAAAGACCAACAAAGCTTGAGAATATGTTAACAGTAGCCTGTACCTATTCCCGTGCGTCTGCCCCCTGTACCTATTCCCATGTATTGAACTGAGTCGTCGTGGCCTAATTCGGGCAATATATGCATGGCTGCGACACAATGAACCAGTAGAGCAATCGAGAGCGTTGTCTTTCCTTTAGATACTCAAGAGGAACACATAGAGAATGTCCGCCTCGGAAGTGAAGATCAAGATCCTGACCTACAACTTGTGGTCCAATGAGCACGTCGGCGTGTATCGAAGAATGCAATCCATTTCCGATCTCATAGCCAGCCATGACCCGGACGTCATCCTCTGGCAAGTACGCCATGTGTTTCCTGGTGCCTCGATCGATCATCTGTAGCTTGTCCATACAAGTGTCCTCTCCTGAGTCTCCTCTCATGTTCTCGATCGTATCTATCATCACTCCTACGATCTGCGCATGCATCTCCTTCCTGAATTGTTTTCCAGTGAATTATGCGTTTAGGAGGCGACGGGTTACATGAAGGACATCCTTCGGAGGTCTTCGTGGTGGGAATAGTATAGGGAATTCACTGCTCTGTCCTCAACCCCTTGTTCGATTCTGATAGAGTACCACTCGAAGAATGCAGTACCAACGTTATCCAGTATTGTTCACTCTTGGTCTTGGGTGATTAATTATATTTGAACTAACAGACTGTATAATCTGATGCAGCTGACCAAGCTCCATGTAGGGGACGTCCGATGTGACATAATGCCAGAGCCATGGCTGCGGCCACCAGGAGAGGCCAAATTTGGTGTTTTGACCCTTTTCTCAAATTTATCAGGATCTGACCCCGATTCGAAAATATTTCAGGATCTGACCCTTTTTCTACTGCCATAGTCTTTGGGGGTAGGGTTACACTGCCTACCGCCATGGTCTACAACGGTAGGATTTAACTGCATCATCACGTCGTTATAACGCTAGAGTTACCCTACCACCAAGGTCTTTGACAGTAGTCCGTTATACCATACCGCCAGGCTGCAACAAAACAAAAAACCGGCGTCTGCACCCGATGTGCTGCGACTGCGAGCACAGGCTGCACATGCGGACGTGCCGCTTCCCCGAGCCCACTCAGTCGGACATTCGGTCAGTCGACAGAACCGGAAGGGCCCACGAGTATTTCCCGCACCTCGCGAACTGCACCGACCACAATGCCGTACTCGCCGGCGACATGAACTGGGACGACGAGGTCGGCGGCCCCTTCCCCATCCCCGCGGGGTCGGGGTGGATGGACGCCTGGTGCGAGCTGCGGGGCGGTGACGGGTCGGCGGGTAGACCTACGACTCGGTAGCGAACCCGATGCTCCGGGGATTCAAGCAGGGGCAGACGAGGCCGGACATGTTCCTCTGCAAGCTCAGGGACTTCGACCTGGATAGCATCGAGATGGTCGGCACAGAGGCCATTCCAGGCATTACCTACTACGACGGCAACGCGGACGTGCTGCCGGTTCTTTCCAGCCATCGCTTCGGCCTGCTGCTCACCATCTCGCCCAAGCAGGCTTAGTATTAGTTAACGATGACGCGTGTGTGCGGACGTACATGCGTCTTATTGATCACTTGCTAGCTAGCTATATATATATACACATGCCGTCTATTCTACAATCGATGATAGAATAATATTCTGCAATAATCTCGTACTGCCGGAATAAAGATCTGGTACTGCTTCTGCATAACACAACCGTACTTCTTTTTCGTAAAGTCGGTACTGCTCTTCTGTACTTGCGTAGTAATTCACTAATAGATTCTAAACCATTAATCGGAATTGCGCAAATGATATACCCTTGGAAAGCTACAAAAAATTCTCAACTTTTTTATATTGTAACTTGCTTCACTTTTTTATTTTTTGCTATGAATTTTCAAAAAACAGAAATCATCACAACCTGAATAAAAAGTGTTTTGACCGATATTCTTTAACCACTTATCGGAATATAGCAAATGATATACCGTTGAAAAGCTACTGAAATTTACAAACATTTTCATGTTTTAAGTTTTTCCAAATTTTGCACAGTTTTGGAACAGTTTTGAAAATACTAAAAATCTATTTTTATTAAAAGATGATCATGGATCATTTTTGGATATCGAAATGATGCAAATGATATGGTGTTGGAAAGGTAGTGAAATTCCTATCATTTTCATGTATTAATTTTTTTTCTAAATTTTACATATTTTTTGAGCAGTTTTGAAAATACCGAGATTCATTCAAAATAGATGAACAATAATTATATATTAATTTTTTCAACCACTTCTCGGAATAGCACAAATGATATACCGTTGAAAAGCTACTGAAATTTACAAACATCTTTTGTAAGTTTTTTCAAATTATGCATAATTTTGAAACAGTTTTGAAAATACTAAATTTTGATCTATTAAAATATGATCATTGATGTTCTTTGGACCTTGGAATGATGCAAATGATATGGCGTTGGAAAGGTATTGAAATTTAGCAAATTTTTGTGTTTTAACATTTTTCTAATTCTTCACGGTTTTTGAACAATATTCAAAATACCAAGATTTTTCTTGTTACAAGGAAACATAGAATTGAACTTCTGTGGAATATGAGTTTCTTACTGTCCGACAATAAAGAAGTTTCTGTACTTCTCAAAGTGATTAAATTGTACTGCCCATAATTTTTTTCCAGAGAACTCAAATTCCCTCCACATTTACCCTTGTACTTCTGTAGAATATGAGTTTCTTACTGTCCGATAATAATAATAATAATAATAATAATAATAATAATAATAATAATAATAATAATAATAATAATAATAATAATAATAATAATAATTGTACTCCTCGAAATGAATAAATTCTACTGCTCGGATTTATTTTAAAAGAACACAATTTTGCCTTGTACTTCTGTGGAATACGAGTTTCGTACTGCTCTGCAATATTTTTTTTGTATTAATCAAATGATTAAATTGTATTGCTCGTAAATTATTTTACATAAGTCAGTTTCCTTCGACATGTATCTTGTACTTATTGGGAATATCAGTTTCGTACTTCTTAATCTTATAGGGTTTGTACTTCTCAATTACACAATTTTCATTAAGGCTAATTTTGCATTTTATCTGCACTGCTTCTCTTCACTACAGAGAACCTTTTTTGCACTTTTCTAAGCTTGCTAATTTCACAGCTCCAAGTAGCAACTGCAAAAGATGAGTACCAAATTAGCATAAAGGACACCCTGTACTGCTACTTCAAACTACTCGGTACTTCTCTCAGTGTAACTATGGTACTGCCTCCCTAGCAGGAATAATTCTCAGCAGGTACTTCCTTGTCGCATGCTGTACTGCTCTATACTTCTACCTAAATATTGTATGTACTTCTCATTACTGCTACCTTTGCACTTCCTGTAATTCTCCACTCAGGAGGTCAAAATTTCATTCAATCTCCTCGCCGCCCACCAGAGTAAAAAGAATGCCACAGAATGCCACGATGAAGAGAAGTATATTTTACCCTCGCACCTCTCGCTGGAGAAGGAGCTCGAACCCCGCACCCGTAGAATACGAGTTTCATACTGCTTTGCAATAATTTCTTTTTGTATTACTCAAAATGATAAAATTGTATTGCTCGTAAATTATTTTACATAAGTTAGTTTTCTTCGACATGTATCTTTTAATTCTTGGGAATATCAGTTTCGTAATTCTTGATCTTATAGGGTTTGTACTTCTCAATTACACAATTTTTATTAAGGCTAGTTTTGCATTTTTATCTGCACTACTGCTTCAAGATATTCTGTACTGCTACTCTTCACTACAGAGAACCTTTTTTGCACTTCCCTAAGCTTGCTAATTCCACAGCTCCAAGTAGCAGCTGCAAAAGATGAGTACCAAATTAGCATAATTGACACCCTGTACTGCTACTTCAAACTACTCGGTACTTCTCTCAGTGTAACTATGGTACTGCCTCCCTAGCAGGAATAATTCTCAGCAGGTACTTCCTTGCTAGCATGCTGTACTGCTCTGTACTTCTACCTAAATATTGTATGTGTTGGGGAACGTTGCAGAAAATAAAAATTTTTCCTACGGTTTCACCAAGATCCATCTATGAGTTCATCTAAGCAACGAGTCATGGGAGAGAGATGCATCTACATACCACTTTGTAGATCGCGAGCGGACGCGTTCAAAAGAACGGGGTTGAGGTAGTCGTTCTCGTCGTGATCCTATCACCGGAGATCCTAGCGCCGAACGGACGGCACCTCCGCGTTCAACACACATACGGTCAGCGTGACGTCTCCTCCGTCTTGATCTAGCAAGTGGGAAGGAGAGGTTGATTATGATCCAGCAGCACGACAGCGTGGTGGTGGATGCAGCAGAACTCTGGCAGGGCTTCGCCAAGCTGCTGCGGGAGGAGGACGAGGTGTAGCAGGGGGAGGGAGGCGCCAGAACTTCAGGGTGTGGCTGCCCCTCCCTCCCCTCCCTTTATATAGGCCCCAGGGGGGGCGCCGGCCCCTGGAGATCTAATCTCCCAGGGGGGCGGCGGCCAGGGGGGTGGAGTGCCCCCCAAGGCAAGTGGGGCGCCCACCCCCCACCCTAGGGTTTCAACCCTAGGCGCAGGGGGTGGGCCAAGGGGGGCGCACCAGCCCACTATGGGCTGGTTCCCCTCCCCACTTCAGCCCTTGGGGTACTCCGGGATGGGTGGCCCCACCCGGTGGACCCCCGGGACACTTCCGGTGGTCCCGGTACAATACCGGGTGACCTCGAAACCTTCCCGATGGCCGAAACAACACTTCCTATATATAATTCTTTTCCTCCGGACCATTTCGGAACTTCTTGTGATGTCAGGGATCTCATCCGGGACTCCGAACAACATTTGGTTTGCTGCATACTCATATTCATACAACCCTAGCATCACCGAACCTTAAGTGTGTAGACCCTATGGGTTCGGGAGACACGTAGACATGACCGAGGCGACTCTCGGGCAATAACCAACAGCGGGATCTGGATACCCATGTTGGCTCCCACGTGCTCCTCGATGATCTCATCGGATGAACCACGATGTCGAGGATTCGAACAACCCCGTATACAATTCCCTTTGTCAATTGGTACGTTATACTTGCCCGAGACTCGATCGTCGATATCCCAATACCTCGTTCAGTCTTGTTACCGGCAAGTCACTTTACTCGTACCATAATGCATGATCCCGTGACCAAACACTTGGTCACTTTGAGCTCATTATGATGATGCATTACCGAGTGGGCCCAGAGATACCTCTCCGTCATAAGGAGTGACAA
Organism: Triticum aestivum; assembly: GCF_018294505.1. Taxonomy (NCBI): domain Eukaryota; kingdom Viridiplantae; phylum Streptophyta; class Magnoliopsida; order Poales; family Poaceae; genus Triticum; species Triticum aestivum. Next base: position 526,619,532 of record NC_057807.1, read on the forward strand.
ATCCCATTCTCGATCCGTGTTGTAAGTGCATCTAGTGCCCCTTAGTGATTTTGGTGTATTGAAGACTTATAGGTTAAGTGACTGATGTGTTTGTGAGTGTACACAGGTCTATAAGTCTATGAGGAGTTTGATATTTACAGAGAAAGTCGACCCCTAAAAATGAAGTTCTTCGACTGAAGACTTTGATATTCTGAACACTTTCTAAAGACTTTGAAAGTGAAGAAATTGGTGTGACCTTGAAGACTTGGTATTCATTCGAGGAATATGGAGCGTGAAGACTTTGTTTTCGTAGTTCCATTTTCTCTTTATTGAGTCATAGGAAACACCGTACTGTTAAAGGGGGTCGAGGAAATACTAAGGAAAAATTTCCGTGTGATGCTCAACTCAAAATCCTACACCTACCAATCCCTTTGAGTGAAGCCATTGGAATCTCATACAGTTCAGTCAATTTCTTCAGTGACAGAGACGCAGTTCTTCTGGTCACTGAGGACTTTGCTCTGACTCAGGAGTTAGGAATTCGCCAGTGCGAATTGCCTACACAGTGAGGAACATGATAGCCCTGAGGAATTTGAGAGTCAAATTTCCGACCGTTGCTGCACTGCACGCCGGCTGTCCAAAATATCTTATCCACCTAACGGTCATATCATTGAAGGGCATTTATGTCTTATCATGTCGGGCTGCTCCCTAGGCTATAAATAGCCGCCCCCTACAACCACTAGTGGGTTGGCTGCTCCGAGAGAACTTGACACTTGTCATCTGAGAGCAACCCATCCTCCGAGGACTTTGAGCGAAAATCATCAAGTGAGGAAAATCCCAAAACCAAACCCCCACAAACCCAAAGTGATTGAGCATCACTGAAGAAATTGATCCTGCGTGGATCCGACGCTTGTTACCTTTGAAGACTGTGCTTCTTCCAGATGGTTAGGCGTCAAGGTCTAGAGCATCCAAGAGGAATTGTGGATCGCCAAGTGACCAAGTCTGTGAAGGTTTGGAAGTCACTTGAAGACTTACTGCGAGTGATTGGACGAGGCCTGCGTGGTCTTAGTTCAAGGAGAATACGGTGAGGACTGGGTGTCCTGAGTTGCGGCTCAGAGACTAGGTGTCCGGGACTACGTGTCCTCGAGTTTAAATACTCAGCCGCTTCAACCAGACGTACAACTGAGACAGCAGTTGGAACTGGTTTACCAAATCATTGTCTTCACCAACTAACTGGTTCTATTTCCCCAACTCTTTCATTTCCTAATTACTGTGTTGTATGTTGTTCATATCTGTGCTTGAAGACTTTGACTGAAGACTTTCACAAATTCCTCAGTTCAATTTCTTCAGTCTGTCCGTCTTCATCTTGTTATCCTGTGTTTACGCTTTCTGTACTCTGTGCTAGTCTTCATTTCATCATGATGACTATGTTTGTATCCTGTTATGTTTACTTCTGAGTACTCATTCCGCTGCAAGTAGTTCTTCGCTAAGGAATTTCCTCACCAGCAAATTCCTCAGTGAAGAATTCATAAAAATCGCCTATTCACCCCCCTCTAGTCGATATAACGCACTTTCAATTGGTATCAGAGCAAGGTACTCCCTTGTTCTATGTGATCTTGGTTTAACCGCCTGGAGTTTTATTTATGTCGACCGCAGGTATGATCAAGGTCTCGGCTGGGTGTCCTACCTTTGATGGAACGGACTACCCCTACTGGAAGTACAAGATGCGAATGCATCTTGAGGCAATTGATAACGATCTCTGGTATGTTGTGGAAAATGGTGTCCCCACTGTCACTCCCTCGCTGAACGCTACCGATGTGAAGAGATTCAAACAACTCGATTCTCAAGCGAAGAATATCATATGTGGTCATCTGAGCAAAGGACAGTATGGAAGAGTGAGTGCTTTGGAAACTGCTAAGCTTATCTGGGATAGGCTGTCCAAAGCAAATGAAGGAGTTTCAAATCAGCGTGACTCTTGAGTCGATGTTCTTCGGAATCTCTTCAACCGCTTCAAAAGACTCGACAATGAGAATGACCAACAAACCTTTGATTGCCTCACTGACATCTCAAATGAGCTTCAAGCCCTCGGTGCCACTGACATCACTGATCATGAAGTTGTGAAGAAACTGTTGAGATCGCTTGATTCCTCATTTGATACTCTGGTACTGATGATACAAGAATGTGCTGACTACAAGTCGCTTGATCCTACCGATATGCTCGAAAGGCTAAACACTCACGAGTTCCAGCTTGCTGAAAAGAGAGATCTCTATGGCTCAAACTATGGCAAACCACGTGCCCTGAAGTCCAAGGCTGTGTCTAACTCTGAATATGAGGATTCTGGTAGTAGCCTTGGTGATCCTGAAGAATTGAGCCAGGATCTTGCACTGCTTGTGAAGAAATTCCAGAAGTTCACAAGACGTGGTCGCTTTGGAAAATCCTCAAGAGGCAATGATTCCTCATCCAGTGACTATAAGAGAAGGCTTTGCCACAAATGCAAGAAGCCTGGTCACTATATTCAAGAATGTCCTCAGTGGGAAAAGGAAATGAAGAAGAAGAAATACAAGGAATATAGTTCTGATGATGCGAAGAAGAAGAAGAAATCGTCAAAATCTTCGTCATCAAAATCTTCGAAGTCTTCATCTCACAAGAAGAGCAGCTCCAAGAAGGCTCGGGCATTCATTGGCAAGGAGATGGACTCTGAAGCTGAATCTGAGGAAAATGATGAAGAGGAGGCGTCTGAAGAATCTGAGTCTGGTGTGGCGAGTCTGGCCGTTGCTACTGCCTTCGTCAGCAAGTCCATCTTCAACACTGAAGAAACTGACTCCACCGACAAGCCTGATGAAGATAATGATGGCTACGCTCCCACCTATTGCTTCATGGCGAAAGGTGCTAAGGTACTCAAATACAACTCCTCTGACTCTAGTGAAAATGAATCTGATGAGGATCTCAAACCCAGCTACTCTAAACTTGCTAAGATTGCTGTGAAACAACAACGGGCTCTTGAAAAGGTTCAAAACATGCTAGATAAAAGTGATGATATGTTGGGTGAAGAAATGGATCGCACTAAAGCCTTGACTGAAAATCTTCAGAGACTTCAGTCTAGGTTTGATAACCTTCAAGGTCATCATAATGCTCTCTTGTCTGATCATGAGAAACTTTCTTATGAATTTCTTCAAGAAAAGCAAGATCACGAGAAGCTTTCTCTTGAATCTCTTCAAAGAAAGGAAGATCTTGAAAAGCTAAGAGTGTGTTATGAAGATCTTCATAAGGAGCGCGATTCATTACTAGCTCAACAAATCAGCGCTTCTCAGGAAGAATTTGTTCCCCCATGCTTAAAGTGCATTGAACGTGAATCTACTAATTCTTCACCTGAATGTTCAAATGCTGCAAATGTTACAAATTCTTCATCTGCCCCTGCTATCACTAACTCCTCGTCTGAGGACACTGCTAGTATCACTGACAATGCAGGGCTGAAGGAATTGTACATGACAGGCATGTACAAAAGCCTCAAAGGCATTAGACACTTTGTGATGTGCTCAAAAAGCAGATCCTCAATAGAAACCCTAGGAAAGAGGGTATTGCCTTTGAGAGGAAACTCAATGCTGATGGAACATATTGGAAGCCTGAGCAGTACCCCAAAACCTCATGGGTTGCTGCAAAGGGACCTCCAGTTGATCTATCTAACTTATCTGGCTTTACATGTGAATCTCCTCATTCTTTTGATGAGTCATTTGACTCCAACTATAAACTGTTCAAAAATCAGAATGGTGAAGTATTTGCTAGATATGTTGGCACTAACTGCAGGAATGGTTCCCCTATGAAGAAAATCTGGGTTCCCAAAAGTTGTGTTGAAAATCTTCAGGTGAATGTCCTCATGACACCACCTGTGAAGAACAGGAACCCCAGATCAAATTCTTCATATGGACCAAATTCTTCATATGGATCCAAGTCCTCATATGGACCAAATTCTTCACATGGATCAAATTCCTCAACTGGATCAAAGTCCTCATATGATTATCATCGTGCTAACAACTCTGTCTCGCAGGGTAGAGCTAAGGGTTATGAATATGTGCATTATTCTTCAAACCATTATGTTCATAAGTCCTCAAGGAATTACTCTGCTTATTCATATGCTTACCCTAATCCCTCTTATGTGAAACGAAATGGTTTGGCATCTTTGCCACCTTTCTCATATGGTGCTCGCAGAATGATGAACTCTTTGCCACCCCTCCAGATGTGGGTGGTGAAGAAAAAGAACTAATCTCTTCTGCAGGGTCAGGTCTCCAGACGTGCTTTAACATCTGAAGAATTTGCTGGGGACCTGACAAAAATGCCTGAAGGGACGCAGGCGAATCATGATGAAATGAACTTTCATTTCACACGTCCTCATACTGCAATATCTGTTTACTGCTTGATGAAATTCATCTGATGAACTTGATATCATATTCTTCACTGATGAAGCATATGAGATTGTAAGCTACACTAATTCATCTGCAGGATGATCAACCCAAAACCACTGAATGGGTCCTCGATAGTGGATGTACAAATCACATGACTGGTGACAAGAATCTATTGACGGATGATCCCTTTTCACCGTCACCACTGAAGCATATCATCTTTGCTGACAAAGGAAAAAGTCAGGTATTGGGTCTTGGTAAGGTTGCTATCTCTAAGGATAAGCACATGGACAAAGTCATGCTTGTTGAGTCCTTAGGATACAATCTCATGTCAGTCTCAATGCTTTGTGATCTTGATATGGTTGTTGTATTTGGCAAATATCGCTGTGTTGTGATTATGGAAGCTGACAATTCCAAAGTCTTCGAAGGCTTCAGGAGAGGAGATCTGTATATTGTTTATTTCTCTACAGGACCACAACCAGCCGTGTGTCTACTTGCAAAAGCTTCAGAAGGCTGGCTATGGCATCGACGACTTGGTCATGCAGGCATGAGGAATCTAAACACGCTTGCGAAGAAGAAGCATGTCATTGGCATTGAGAATGTCAAATTCCTCAAGGATCACTTATGCGGAGCATGTGAAGCCGGAAAAATGACCAAGGCCAAGCATCCAGCGAAGACTATCATGACCACTACATGTCCATTCGAATTGCTTCACATGGACCTCTTCGGACCTAATCATTACTCAGCAGTCACTAATGATGCATCTTTATATGGTTTTGTCATTGTTGATGATTATTCTCGATATACATGGGTACACATTGTTACTTACAAACATGAAGTGCAGGAAGTCTTCAAACGATTTTCCTCGAGGGCTTCAACCAACTTTGGTGTGAAGATCAAGCATATCAGAAGTGACAATGGAACTGAGTTCAAGAATTCCGGTCTTGATGCATATCTTGATGAACTTGGTATTACTCATGAGTTACCTGCTCCCTATACTCCTCAGCAGAATGGCGTTGTGGAGCGCAAGAACAGAACTCTTGTTGAGATGGCTTGCACTATGCTTGATGAATACAAAACGCCTCAGCGTTTTTGGATTGATGCAATTGATACTGCTTGCCACATCATCAACAGAGTATATCTTCACAAATTCTTCAAGAAGACTGCCTATGAATTCCTCACTGACAAGAAACCCAATGTGAGTTATTTCAAAGTCTTCGGTGCTAAATGTTGGATTAGAGATCCTCACCACAACTCTAAATTTGCACCGAAAGCACATGAAGGTTTTATGCTTGGTTACGGAAAGGACTTGCACACCTACAGAGTCTTCAACATTGTTCTTCACAAGATTGTTGACACTGTAGATGTGCGGTTTGATGAAACTAATGGCTCGCAAAGAGAGCACCTACCTTCTGTGTTAGATGAACCAGCACCTGAGGATGCTATCAAGCTCAAGGCAACTCAGGATGTCATTCCGACTGAAGAATCTGCTGAAGAATTCATTCCTGTTCATGAAGAACGTCGAGCTGATGCACCTGAAGAACAAGATGAGGAAAATGGTGCTGAAGAAAATGCTGATCAAAATCCTCAGCGACAACCAACTCATCCACGCGTTGCAAAAGAAGTGCAAGTGGAGAAGATCATCGATGACATTAGCGCACCAGGTCCTCTCACACGCTCCAAAGCATCACATTTATCTAACTTTTGTGGGCACTATGCTTTTGTCTCTATCACAGAGCCCACTAAGGTAGATGAAGCATTTCTGGATCCGGAGTGGATTTAGGCTATGCAAGAAGAATTACATCAGTTCGAGCTGAACAATGTCTGGGAATTGGTCAATTGGCCAGATCCTCGCAAGCATAATATCATTGGCACAAAGTGGATCTACCGCAACAAGCAAGATGAAAATGGCCTTGTGTGATGAATTTGCCTATATGATGAGTGAAGAATATCAAATGTCTATGATGGGAGAGTTGAAATTCTTTGTCTTCAAATTCGTCAGCAGTGCAATGGTATATTCATATCTCAGGAGAAATACCTGAAAGATGTACTGAGGAAATTCGGCATGCAAGATTGCAAAGGAGTTAAAATTCCTATGCCCACAAATGGCCATCTATGCACTGATGAAAATGGTATTGACTTCGATCACAAGGAATACCGCTCCATGATTTGTTCCTTATTGTACTTATGTGCATCTAGGCCAGATATAATGCTTAGTGTTTGCATGTGTGCCCGGTTTCAAGCTGCACCGAAGGAATCACACCATAAGGCTGTAAAGCATATTCTTCCTTATCTAGCTCACACACCAACACTAGGATTATGGTACCCCAAGGGCTCTGCTTTTGATCTCATTGGATATTCTGACTCTGACTATGCTGGTGATCGTGTGGATCGCAAGTCAACATCTGGCACTTGTCATTTCCTCGGACGATCTTTGCTCTGTTGGTCCTCAAAGAAACAGAACTGCGTATCACTGTCTACTGCTGAAGCTGAATACATTGCTGCTGGGTCATGCTGTGCTCAACTGCTTTGGATGAAGCAAACCCTCAAGGACTATGGCGTCAACGTGAAGAATGTGCCTCTCCTCTGCGACAATGAGAGTGCCATCAAGATTGCTCACAACCCAGTTCAGCACTCGAAGACTAAGCACATCTAGATTCGTCATCATTTTCTTCGTGATCATGTGTTGAAGGGCGACATCTCCATCGAGCATGTGAAGACTGAAGAACAGCTAGCTGATATCTTCACCAAGCCCTTGGATGAGAAGAGATTTAGCAAGTTGCGGTGTGAGCTAAATATCTTAGAATCTTAGAATGTTCTTTGAAAAGGACACACATCCTAACCCTTATGCAGAATTGATGACTTAGATGTGCAACACATGAAGAAACGTTTTTCTTCAATCAATGAAGAATAACACTCTAAGTGTGAAGAAATTAATGAAGAATTTGATTCTCAGAACCCTACGACAATTGTACGCGGTGTCTGAAATCATCATTCTTATACGGTGGGTCACGCCACCACAAAAGTTGAAAATCTTCAATTTGAGTTTTTCCTCATTTCTGAAATTCTTCAGTCTTTCAAATTCTTCAACTTTGCAAAATCTTCACTGTTTCCGTCGTTTTTCTTCATTGGATATATATATATATATATATATATATATATATATATATATATATGTGAGTTTATGTTCTCTACAGCATTCACTTATTGCTATTTCTTCAAGTTGCGATTTCTGCTAAGTGAATGTGATCGGACCCTTCCCCCTCTATGCTACACTCAACCCAATCTATTCACAAATTCTTCATGTGCGTTCTGATTGAAACTTGTTCAAAGTCTTCACTGTGTCCTTGTCAGCTGAAGAAATTGCGAACGAAACTTTAAAACAAATCTTATCCAGATTTTCGGTTTTACCGCTCAAACCGTTCTGTATCCCATGATGCATTATTTTATTCACCCACGATCTTACACGATCTCATCTGCACAGTACGTGGGTGACACATGTCGCGTGAAGAAGAAAGGGCAGGGGCATGTTCGTCCCAAAATCTTCGGGCGAACAGTTTTTACCGTGGCTATAAATACCCTACTCCCCTTCCTTACTTCATTTACTCCGCTCGGTCGCTGTCTCTCGCTCAAGCTCTCCTCAAACCCTAGCGCCGCCGCTACTCTATCGCCGCCGGTGAGGAAGAGCTTCACTGCCTCAACCTCGTCGCCTTCGTACTCGCGCCGGCTGCGGAAATCTTCACTCCGCCGCCGCCGTAGTCGTCTCCCTCTGCTAAGTTAGGGCGTGGGAGATCTAACTTGACGAACTTCATCGCTGTTCATCTATGTTCGTCGTGTTCTTCAGTTCGGGTAATTAAAAGTCACTTTTATTACTCGCTTTGATTCTCAAACTTTTCTGAAAATATTCAAAGGTGTTTTATTCTTCAAATCTTCAAATATGAACAACTCACACACTATATGCTCTTGATCCATCTCTCTAAGCACTCATTTCTTCAAGATTCCTCATTTGTGCGGATTTTCGATCTGTACAACTCTGGATCCTAAGACAAGAACGCTTAGTGAAATTCCTCAAGGCTCAACTGGTCAAATTCTTCAAAACTTGTATTTTCGAAAAATCTTCTGAGAATGCATATGACCTCTCCAAATTCCTCGCACCTACACTCTGTTCATAGGTACTCATGTCCGCTGCTGAATCACTAGGTTCTCATCAACTTAACTCATTTGCAGCGTTCCTCGAAGAAAAACTGCATACTTCTTCAGAGTGTTCAATTGTTCAAATTCCTCATCTGAAGAAAATGGCTGAAGGAAAGAGACCACAGAAAGGAGGAAAGAGACCGGAGGTCATGACTGCTTTCGAGATCCCTGATAAAATATACAAGGATTATTGCACACCTGATGAAGCCAAGTTTGGCAAAGAAAACAAGAATCAGCGCAAAGTGCGCATTCAGAGGATTGAACGAAGATGGGCACGCGAATGGAGAGAATATCGATATGTTACTCCAAAGTACATGAAGAAATTCGCCTTAAATCCTCCATGCCCAAGAGCTCCATTGGCACCTGGCCAAGTCACTGATCCCACTAGCATCAAAAGTGGTGAAGACTTTCCTGAAGAATGGGCTAGGCGCCAAGCAAAATTGGCAAGACAAGCCAAGAAGGCAGTGAGGAAATTCAATGAGGATTCTGCTGCTGCTGCTGCCGCCGAGACCTCGGTCAAGCCGAGGAAATCAATGCCGAAGAAGCCTGCTCGCAAGACAAGTGCTTCACCATCAGTGCCCTCACGGCCAAGTTCCTCAGCCGCGCCCTCACGGCAAATTCCTCAGACTACTGCTGCTCCACCAAAGTCCTCAGCAGCTCCCTCCAAGTCCTCAACTCCTGTGCATCTGGCTACATGTCAAAGGACTCAGGGTTTCTCAATTGCTTCTGGTGTCTCAGCGAGTTCCTCAGCTGCACCAATGTCCTCATTAGGCCCCACTCCGCTGAAGACAAAAGCAACAGCTGGACGCGGTCCTCGGCCAAGTCCAAGAAAGAAACAGGTTGCTTTCCAAGTTCCCTCTGATGACGAGGCTTCTGATGAAGAACTTGCAGAAATCATTAGAGACAGACAAGCAAAGGCCGCCAGAGCCAAAGGAACACCTGTGCCTCTGCTTTTGGATCCGAAGAAGATCCTCGACTATATTGACTTATGGCATAAGGATCCAAACACTCCAATGCCTGATCTGCCTCTGACTCCTGGTGAAAGTCATATGCTAACCCATTTCATCGCTCAGGAGAAATGGAAGTTTGAAAAGCCTCGTGAGATAAAGAGAGCACAAGCTAGAAAGGAGAAACTTCTAAAGAAAAACGTTGTCAGACTGACACCAGAAGAACTTCTCAAGGCTCAATCTGAGATCCAAGCCCTGAGCAAGGACTTCGATGCATACAATGCTGATTGGCAAGGAGCCAAAGTGAGATTCGTCAATTTGACGAAGAAAATGACAACTGTTGCAGCCCCATCGCAACAAGAAAATCCTCAGGCTGCTGACACTGCTCAGCCTGCTGAAGAACATGCTAGCACTACTGATGACTTTCAGCCTGCTGATGAGAATACAAGTTCCAGGGCTGATGACTCCATTCCAGCCGCTGAAGAAATTCCCAGGGCATCCACTAGTGGTGCGCCTGAAGAAACTGAAGAGATCAGGGCAACTGCACCAGTTGCGCCTGAAGAAAATGAACCACAGTCCTCAGCTCCTCCTGCGCCAACACCAACTCCAATTCTTCCTTCTGCCTATGAAGTGAAGAAGACCAAGGTTGCAGAGCGAGCTGAAGTGAAGAAAAGGAAGGCATCAGCTGCGTCAAATTCTTCGGCCGCGAAGAAAATGAAGCCAATGACCAGCTCGCTTGAAAATCCCATTGATGCCGTTCCCATTTCCTCCATGCCGTCTAAGGAAATTGTTCCTTATGGAGAAGACTACAAGATCCCAAGCGGATCTGATGAAGAAAATCATTCTGTTGCTACCTCAGAGCAGTTTGATGAAGAAATTGAAGTGGAAACATTCCCTTCAACGCCAGTCGTTTCCTCACCTATGCCTCAGTTCACAGCTGAAGAGGCTGGTGTTGAGGAAATTGAAAAAGAAGATGAAGATGTGGATATTGGATGCACTACACCTGTGATGAACGATGACTTTTGGGGAAGTAAGCATCCCAATACTCCTCTCTTCACTCCTATTCAACAAATTCCTCAGCCCCCGGCTACAACTGTTCAAATGGGCTCTGAAGAAACTCATCCCACATCGTCTGTTCATGAAGAAATTCCAGCCGCTAGTGCTGAAGAACCTGCTGCTGATCCCCAAACTGCACAAGAAGAGGAACCAGAAATTCCTCAGCCTGAAGCACCTGAGATCGTCATTCCTGAGGTTGTGCTGCAAATCACTAACACTCCTCTGCCCAAACCGAAGAATCCGTTCTCTAGCAAGCAAAAATTCAAGGCTGAAGACTTCTTTTCTGAGCATGTGTTCTTCACTGATTACAATCCATATGACTCTGCTCGCATAAGGAAGAGACGTTTCTGGATTGCTACTCAAGCTAACTTCTATTCCTCAGTGCTCTTTGACAAGGACAAAATCTTCGATCATGAACATATTCCTCACGTGGATATGGAATCTCTGCCGTGCTTCGAACCGGTCCTCCGAGTTATTCACGATGCAGGACTACTGAACTTCTGCATTGATATCTGTGATTGGAATGAAGAACTCATTCTTCAGTTCTATGCCACTTTGCATATCACCGCAGATGCTGAAGATGTCAATTCATGGGTGCTGGATTGGATGACAGAAAACACTCACTACAAGGCACCAGCAACTGAATTGCTTTGTGTCCTTCCTCTTGATCCTCCCCATGACAGTGCATGTTGCATCTACAATGACCGTGAACTGACAGATCATTATATGCAAGTGCTCATGAAGCCTTTGAAGCCAGGGCAGGCCCCTCGAACCAAATTCCTCGTCAAGGAATTGCTGTATGCGCCTCGGACTGTCTATCGAATCCTGACGAAGACAATGAGTCCTATCAAAGGCCACGACACAAATGATGAAGATGTCATTGGCATCATGAAGAACATGATTTTCAACATCATTCATGGCGTTCCCGTCAACTTTCATGATTTCTTCATGAGGACTCTGGCTAATGTTGCTATGTCACCTTTTGAGCTGAAGCCCTATGCGCCTTGGATTATGAGATTCATAAGGGCAAGATCTTCACTGAATTACAAGACTGACACTCTGAACCATGGTAGCTACTTACCGCCCATTGAAGTCCTCAAGCGACCAGTTTCATCATCTGATGATAAGGGCAAGGCAGCTACTGTGATCGATGAAGGCACTCGTCCATTGGATGGTCAATTCCATCTAGCTACATCTTACTCCACCAATGACGACTCTGCAACACATGACACTGCCGCAAATACATCAGCCAAGCAAAAGCCTCAAGCAACAGCACCCAGGGTGATGACTGACCGTGAGTTACTCCTCAGTCTTCATCAGAAGGTTGATCGCAATCACAAATGGGTGAAGTGTCAGTTTGCTGCAATTCTTCACAACATGACCTCAACTCATAATGCAGTGAAGAAAAATCAGTATCACCTTCATGAAACCCTCAACCGCACCTGGGCTGTTCTCACTCATGTATATTCTGCGGAAGAACTGAAGACTATGGGTCTCCAGGAAGCATTTGACTGGTCTGCACCACCTCCGAAGAAATTTAAGCGAGTCAAAGTTCCTGATCTGGTGGCCAGTTCTTATTCTTCATCGCGTGAAACTGATGAGCATGAAGATTTGGACGACACAGCGGCAGTCCCTACTTCAACGAACAACCCCGACAACGCTGGCGCTCCTCCATCGACTTGAAATTTTTTAAGGGGCGTTAGTCCTCAGTTTTCGACCCTTTTGGTTATTTGATGACAAAGGGGGAGAAATCTGAGTTAGTCTTCAAGCGGGTTTATATTATGGGCGTTTTGTTAAGTTACAACTCTCGTTCTTCTGAAACTTTTATTGGATCGAGTTGTTATCTTAAATCCGATGGTGCCCTGATACTTTTGAACGATGCATTGTGCTCTGACTTCGATGCACTATGCTCTGATACTTTTGATGTATTATTCTGCATGCTTATTCCTCGTTAATACTATTACACGCATGGTGAATATCATCAGGCACCATATTTCACCATGCATTTCAAATTCTTCATATTATATATCAAATGCATGTATGAATTACAAGATATAGGGGGAGATCTCCATGATTCAATTCTTCAAATGTGCATTGCCTCAAAAGCAAATTCCTCACTATGCACATATTCAGGGGGAGTTCTTCTATATCTTGCAATCAAATTTCTCAATATCAGTATTTACACTTCATATGTTTATCCCCGTTGAAAACTTAACCTATGTTGTCATCAATCACCAAAAAGGGGGAGATTGTAAGTGCATCTAGTGCCCCTTAGTGATTTTGGTGTATTGAAGACTTATAGGTTAAGTGACTGATGCGTTTGTGAGTGTACACAGGTCTATAAGTTTATGAGGAGTTTGATATTTACAGAGAAAGTCGACCCCTAAAAATGAAGTTCTTCGACTGAAGACTTTGATATTCTGAAGACTTTCTGAAGACTTTGAAAGTGAAGAAATTGGTGTGACCTTGAAGACTTGGTATTCGTTCGAGGAATATGGAGCGTGAAGACTTTGTTTTCGTAGTTCCATTTTCTCTTTCTTGAGTCATAGGAAACACCGTACTGTTAAAGGGGGTCGAGGAAATACTAAGGAAAAATTTCCATGTGATGCTGAACTCAAAATCCTACACCTACCAATCCCTTTGAGTGAAGCCATTGGAAATCTCATACAGTTCAGTCAATTTCTTCAGTGACAGAGACGCACTTCTTCTAGTCACTGAGGACTTTGCTCTGACTGAGGAGTTAGGAATTCGCCAGTGCGAATTGCCTACACAGTGAGGAACATGATAGCCCTGAGGAATTTGAGAGTCAAATTTCCAACCGTTGTTGTGCTGCGCGCCGGCTGTCCAAAATATCTTATCCACCTAACGGTCATATCATTGAAGGGCATTTATGTCTTATCATGTCGGGCTGCTCCCTAGGCTATAAATAGCCGCCCCCTACAACCACTAGTGGGTTGGCTGCTCCGAGAGAACTTGACACTTGTCATCTGAGAGCAACCCATCCTCCGAGGACTTTGAGCGAAAATCATCAAGTGAGGAAAATCCCTAAACCAAACCCCCACAAACCCAAAGTGATTGAGCATCACTGAAGAAATTGATCCTGCGTGGATCTAACGCTTGTTACCTTTGAAGAATGTGCTTCTTCCAGACGGTTAGGCGTCAAGGTCTAGAGCATCCAAGAGGAATTGTGGATCGCCGAGTGACCAAGTCTGTGAAGGTTTGGAAGTCACCTGAAGACTTACCACGAGTTTTTGGACGAGGCCTGCGTGGTCTTAGTTCAAGGAGAATACGGTGAGGACTGGGTGTCCTGAGTTGCGGCTCAGAGACTGGGTGTCCGGGACTGCGTGTCCTCGAGTTTAAATACTCATCCGCTCCAACCAGACGTACAACTGAGACAGAAGTTGGAACTGGTTTACCAAATCATTGTCTTCACCAACTAACTGGTTCTATTTCCTCAACTCTTTCATTTCCTCATTACTGTGTTGTATGTTGTTCATATCTATGCTTGAAGACATTGACTGAAGACTTTCACAAATTCCTCAGTTCAATTTCTTCAGTCTGTCCGTCTTCATCTTGTTATCCTGTGTTTATGCTTTCTGTACTCTGTGCTAGTCTTCATTTCATCATGATGACTATGTTTGTATCCTATTATGTTTACTTCTGAGTACTCATTCCGCTGCAAGTAGTTCTTCGCTAAGGAATTTCCTCACCAGCAAATTCCTCAGTGAAGAATTCATAAAAATCGCCTATTCAACCCCCCTCTAGTCGATATAACGCACTTTCACGTGTCAACCCAACAGACACTTTCGGAGATACCTGTAATGCACATTTATAGTCACCCAGTTACGTTGTGACGTTTGGTACACCCAAAGCACTCCTACGGTATCCGGGAGTTACATGATCTCATGGTCTAAGGAAAAGATACTTGACATTGGAAAAGCTCTAGCAAACGAACTACACGATCTTGTGCTATGCTTAGGATTGGGTCTTGTCCATCACATCATTCTCCTAATGATGTGATCCCATTATCAACGACATCTAATGTCCATAGCCAGGAAACCATGACTATCTGTTGATCAACAAGCTAGTCAACTATAGGCTTACTAGGGACATATTATGGTCTATGTATTCACACGTGTATTACGATTTCCGGATAATACAGTTATAGCATGAATAAAGACAATTATCATGAACAAGGAAATATAATAATAATCCTTTTATTATTGCCTCTAAGGCATATTTCCAACAGTCTCCCACTTGCACTAGAGTCAATAGTCTAGTTACATTGTGATGAATCGAACACCCATACAGTTCTGGTGTTGATCATGTTTTTCTCGCGAAAGAGGTTTAGTCAACGGATCTGCGACATTCAGATCCGTATGTACTTTGCAAATATCTATGTCTCCATCTTGAACATTTTCACGGATGGAGTTGAAGCGACGCTTGATGTGCCTGGTCTTCTTGTGAAACCTGGGCTCCTTGGCAAGGGCAATAGCTCCAGTGTTGTCACAGAAGAGTTTGATCGGCCCCGACGCATTGGGTATGACTCCTAGGTCGGTGATGAACTCCTTCACCCAAATTGCTTCATGCGCTGCCTCCGAGGCTGTCATGTACTCCGCTTCACATGTAGATCCCCCCACGACGCTCTGCTTGCAGCTGCACCAGCTCACTGCTCCACCATTCAACATATACACGTATCCGGTTTGTGACTTAGAGTCATCCAAATCTGTGTCGAAGCTAGCGTTGACGTAACCCTTTACGACGAGCTCTTCGTCACCTCCATAAATGAGAAACCTGTCCTTTGTCCTTTTCAGGTACTTCAGGATAGTCTTGACCGCTATCCAGTGTTCCTTGCCGGGATTACTTTGGTACCTTCCTACCAAACTTACGGCAAGGTTTACATCAGGTCTGGTACACAGCATGGCATACATAATAGATCCTATGGCTGAAGCATAGGGGATGACACTCATCTCTTCTTTATCTTTTGCCGTGGTCGGGCATTGAGCCGAGCTCAATCTCACACCTTGCAATACAGGCAAGAACCCTTACTTGGACTGATCCATTTTGAACTTCTTCAAAATCTTATCAAGGTATGCGCTTTGTGAAAGACCTATGAGGCGTCTCGATCTATCCCTATAGATCTTGATGCCTAATATGTAAGCAGCTTCTCCAAGGTCCTTCATTGAAAAACACTTATTCAAGTAGGCCTTAATGATGTCCTAAAGTTCTATATCATTTCCCATCTAGAGTATGTCATCTACATATAATATGAGAAATGCTACAGAGCTCCCACTCACTTTCTTGTAAACGCAGGCTTCTCCATAAGTCTGCATAAACCCAAACGCTTTGATCATCTCATCAAAGCGAATGTTCCAACTCCGAGATGGTTGCACCGGCCCATAAATGGATCACTGGAGCTTGCATACTTTGTTAGCATTCTTAGGGTCGACAAAACCTTCCGGCTGCATCATATACAACTCTTCCTTAAGATGTCCGTTAAGGAATGCCGTTTTGACGTCCATCTGCCATATCTCATAATCATAGTATGCGGCAATTGCTAACATGATTCGGACGGACTTCAGCTTCGCTACGGGAGAGAATGTCTCGTCGTAGTCAATCCCTTGAACTTGTCGATAACCCTTAGCGACAAGTCGAGCTTTATAGATGGTAACATTTCCATCCGCGTCTGTCTTCTTCTTAAAGATCCATTTGTTTTCTATCGCTCGCCGATCATCGGGCAAGTCTGTCAAAGTCCATACTTTGTTTTCATACATGGATTCTATCTCGGATTTCATGGCTTCAAGCCATTTGTTGGAATCTGGGCCCGCCATCGCTTCTTCATAGTTCGAAGGTTCACCGTTGTCTAAAAACATGATTTCCAAGACAGGGTTGCCATACCACTCTGGTGCGGAACGTGTCCTTGTGGACCTACAAAGTTCAGTAGCAACTTGATCCGAAGTACCTTGATCATCATCATTATTTTCCTCTTCAGTTGGTGTAGGCATCACAGGAACATTTTCCTGCGCAGCACTACTTTCCTGTTCAAGAGGTAGTACTTCATCAAGTTCTACTTTCCTCCCACTTACTTCTTTCGAGAGAAACTCTTTTTCTGGAAAGGACCCGTTCTTGGCAACAAAGATCTTGCCCTCGGATCTTAAGTAGAAGGTATACCCAATGGTTTCCTTAGGGTATCCTATGAAGACGCATTTTTCCGACTTGGGTTCGAGCTTTTCAGGTTGAAGTTTCTTGACATAAGCATCGCGTCCCCAAACTTTTAGAAATGACAGCTTAGGTTTCTTCCCAAACCATAATTCATACGGTGTCGTCTCAACGGATTTAGACGGTGCCCTATTTAAAGTGAATGTAGCTGTCTCTAGAGCGTATCCCCAAAATGATAGCGCTAAATCGGTAAGAGACATCATAGACCGCACCATATCCAATAGAGTGCAATTACGACGTTCGGACACACCGTTACGCTGAGGTGTTCCAGGCGGCGTGAGTTGTGAAATGATTCCACATTTCCTTAAGTGTGTACCAAATTCGTGACTTAAATATTCTCCTCCACGATCTGATCGTAGGAACTTTATCTTTCGGTCACGTTGATTCTCTACCTCATTCTGAAATTCCTTGAACTTTTCAAAGGTCTCAGACTTGTGTTTCATTAAGTAGACATACCCATATCTACTCAAGTCATCAGTGAGAGTGAGAACATAACGATATCCTCCGCGAGCCTCAACGCTCATTGGACCGCACACATCGGTATGTATGATTTCCAACAAGTTGGTTGCTCGCTCCATTGTTCCAGAGAACGGAGTCTTGGTCATCTTGCCCATGAGGCATGGTTCGCATGTGTCAAATGATTCATAATCGAGAGAATCCAAAAGTCCATCAGCATGGAGCTTCTTCATGCGCTTGACACCAATGTGACCAAGGCGGCAGTGCCACAAGTATGTGGGACTATCGTTATCAACTTTACATCTTTTGGTACTCACACTATGAATATGTGTAATGTTACGCTCGAGATTCATTAAGAATAAACCATTGACCATCGGGGCATGACCATAAAACATATCTCTCATATAAATAGAACAACCATTATTCTCGGATTTAAATGAGTAGCCATCTCGTATCAAACGAGATCCAGATACAATGTTCATGCTCAAACTTGGCACTAAATAACAATTACTGAGGTTTAAAACTAATCCCGTAGGTAAATGTAGAGGTAGCGTGCCAACGGCGATAACATCGACCTTGGAACCATTCCCGACGCGCATCGTCACCTCGTCCTTCGCCAGTCTCCGCTTATTCCGCAGCTCCTGCTGTGAGTTACAAATATGAGCAACGGCACCAGTATCAAATACCCAGGAGTTACTACGAGTACTGGTAAGGTACACATCAATTACATGTATATCAAATATACCTTTAGTGTTGCCGGCCTTCTTGTCCGCTAAGTATTTGGGGCAGTTCCGCTTCCAGTGACCCTTCCCTTTGCAATTAAAGCACTCTGTCTCAGGCTTGGGTCCATTCTTTGACTTCTTCCTGGCAACTGGCTTACCAGGCGCGGCAACATCCTTGCCGTCTTTCTTGAAGTTCTTCTTGCCCTTGCCCTTCTTGAACTTAGTGGTTTTATTGACCATCAGCACTTGATGTTCCTTCTTGATTTCTACCTTTGCTGACTTCAGCATTGAAAATACTTCAGGAATGGTCTTCACCATCCCCTGCATATTGTAGTTCATCACAAAGATCTTGTATCTTGGTGGGAGCGACTGAAGGATTCTGTCAATGACCGCCTCGTCCGGGAGGTTAATGTCCAGCTGGGACAGGCGGTTGTGCAACCCAGACATTTTGAGTATGTGCTCACTGACAGAACTATTTTCCTCCATCTTACAATATAGAACTTGTCGGAGACTTCATATCTCTCGACCCGAGCATGAGCTTGGAAAACTAGTTTCAGCTCCTCGAACATATCATATGCTCCGTGTTGCTCAAAACGCTTTTGGAGCCCCGGTTCTAAGCTGTAAAGCATGCCGCACTGAACGAGGGAGTAATCATCAGCATGAGACTGTCAAGCGTTCATAACGTCTTGGTTCTCTGGAACGGGTGCATCACCTAGCGGTACTTCTAGGACATATTGTTTCCTGGCAGCTATGACGATGATCCTCAGGTTCCGGACCCAGTCCGTATAGTTGCTGCCATCATCTTTCAGCTTGGTTTTCTCTAGGAACGCGTGGAAGTTCATGTTGACATGAGCGGCGGCCATTTGATCTACAAGACATATTTGCAAAGGTTTTAGACTAAGTTCATGATAATTAAGTTCATCTAATCAAATTATTACAATGAACTCCCACTCAGATTAGATATCCCTCTAGTCATCTAAGTGTTACACGATCTGAGTCGACTAGGCCGTGTTCGATCATCACGTGAGACGGACTAGTCATCGTCGGTGAACATCTCCATGTTGATCGTATCTTCCATACGACTCATGTTCGACCTTTCGGTCTCTGTGTTCCGAGGCCATGTCTGTACATGCTAGGCTCGTCAAGTTAACCCTAAGTGTTTTGCATGTGTAAAACTGTCTTACACCCGTTGTATGTGAACGTAAGAATCTATCACACCCGATCATCACGTGGTGCTTCGAAACGACGAACTTTAGCAACGGTGCATAGTTAGGGGAGAACACTTCTTGAAATTGTTATAAGGGATCATCTTATTTACTACCGTCGTTCTAAGTAAACAAGATGCATAAACATAATAAACATCACATGCAAGTATATAGTAGTGACATGATATGGCCAATATCATATAGATCCTTTGATCTCCATCTTCGGGGCTCCATGATCATCTATGTCACCGGCATGACACCATGATCTCCATCATCGTGTCTTCATGAAGTTGTCACGCCAACGACTACTTCTACTTCTATGGCTAACGCATTTAGCAATAAAGTAAAGTAATTTACATGGCGTTCTTCAATGACACGCAGGTCATACAAAAAATAAGGACAACTCCTATGGCTCCCGCCGGTTGTCATACTCATCGACATGCAAGTCGTGATTCCTATTACAAGAACATGATCTCATACATCACAATATATCATTCATCATTCATCACAACTTTTGGCCATATCACATCACAAGACACTTGCTGCAAAAACAAGTTAGACGTCCTCTAATTGTTGTTGCAAGTTTTTACGTGGCTTCTATAGGTGATCTAGCAAAAACGTTTTCTTACCTATGTTAAAGCCACAACGTGATTTTGTCAACTTCTATTTACCCTTCATAAGGACCCTTTTCATCGAATCTGCTCCAACTAAAGTGGGAGAGATAGACACCCGCCAGCCACCTTATGCAACTAGTGCATGTCAGTCGGTGGAACCGGTCTCACGTAAGCGTACGTGTATGGTTGGTCCGGGCCGCTTCATCCCACAATACCGCTGAAGCAAGATAAGACTAGTAGCGGCAAGCAAGTTGACAAGATCTACGCCCACAACAAAATTGTGTTCTACTCGTGCAATAGAGAACTACGCATAGACCTAGCTCATAATGCCACTGTTGGGGAACGTTGCAGAAAATTAAAAATTTTCCTACGGTTTCACCAAGATCCGTCTATGAGTTCATCTAAGCAACGAGTCATGGCAGGGAGATGCATCTACATACCACTTTGTAGATCGCGAGCGGAAGCTTTCAAAAGAACGGGGTTGAGGTAGTCGTTCTCGTCGTGATCCTATCACCGGAGATCCTAGTGCCGAATTGACGGCACCTCCGCGTTCAACACACGTACGGTCAGCGTGACGTCTCCTCTGTCTTGATCTAGCAAGGGGGAAGGAGAGGTTGATGATGATCCAGCAGCACGACGGCGTGGTGGTGGATGCAGCAGAACTCCGGCAGGGCTTCGCCAAGCTGCTGCGGGAGGAGGACGAGGTGTAGCAGGGGGAGGGAGGCGCCAGAACTTCAGGGTGTGGCTGCCCCTCCCTCCCCTCCCTTTATATAGGCCCCAGGGGGGGGGCACCGGCCCCTGGAGATCTGATCTCCCAGGGGGGTGGCGGCCAGGGGGGTGGAGTGCCCCCCAAGGCAAGTGGGGCGCCCCCCCACCCTAGGGTTTCAACACTAGGCGCAGGGGGTGGGCCAAGGGGGAGCACCAGCCCACTATGCGCTGGTTCCCCTCCCCACTTCAGCCCTTGGGGCCCTCCGGGATGGGTGGCCCCACCCGGTGTACCCCCGGGACACTTCCGGTGGTCCTGGTACAATACCGGGTGACCCCGAAACCTTCCCGATGGCCGAAACAACACTTCATATATATAATTCTTTACCTCCGGACCATTCTGGAACTCCTCGTGACGTCCGGGATCTCATCCGGGACTCCAAACAATATTCGGTTTGCTGCATACTCATATTCATACAACCCTAGCATCACCGAACCTTAAGTGTGTAGACCCTACTGGTTCGGGAGACACATAGACATGACCGAGACGACTCTCGGGCAATAACCAATAGCGGGATCTGGATACCCATGTTCAGGGACGGAGCCAGGATTTAAACATAGGGGGGGCGGGCAAAATTTTGCCTCTAATGTAGACTCGTAAAGAAACATACGGAGACAGTCTACATTTTTTTTTGTGAGGGAGACAGCCTAAATCTTCATCAAAACATGTGTCTTTTGTGATCAATTTCAATTTTTTTCTCAAAATTTATCATAAAGAAAATGCAAAATCAACTCATGTGTTAATTAACCTAAATCTTTCAGTACATGATCTGATAAACAATGCAAAACCTTGTCCTATGGGTAAACCGGTAAAGGGATATATTCCCTAATTAATCTTTCATTCTTATATAGTAACCACAGTTTGAATTGTGAGGTTCCAAAGGCATGGATTAATCTGATATAGAATAACTAACGAGACTAACCTTAACCCCTTTTCCTTGCTCGCCGCTTCTCAATGTGGTCGCGGCCGGCCGGCCGGCCGCACATCCATGCAATGCAAGGATGGCCCTCGGCCCTCATCAGCACACACACGCCCTCCTGCGCGCAAGGATCGTCGGCTCAGGCTCAGATTGAAACGCCGCTGGTCAAGAACATTTTTTTAGGGTTGGCGCTCGTCAAGAACTGCCCTAGACGGCTAGACCTCATCGATAGGCATCGCACGCAAGAAAAACACACGATCCTGATCTGATCTTGTCCCTTTTGCTGGGCTACTGCTGCAGGCGTGCTAAAGATGGGCTTGGTGATTTTGTTGGGCTTCACGTGGTCAGGGGGGCGCTATTAGCAAAATAATCACTTTTTCCTGCCGGGCTGCTAATCGCCAACGAGTAAAACGAAATCGTTGGGGGGGGGGGTCTAGCCCCCCCTCGTCCCCCCCTGGATTCGTCCCTGCCCATGTTGGCTTCCACGTGCTCCTCGATGATCTCATCGGATGAACCACGATGTCGAGGATTCGAACAACCCCGAATACAATTCCCTTTGTCAATCGGTACGTTACTTGCCCGAGACTCGATCGTCAGTATCCCAATACCTCGTTCAGTCTCGTTACCGGCAAGTCACTTTACTCATACCGTAATGCATGATCCCGTGACCAAACACTTGGTCACTTTGAGCTCATTTTGATGATGCATTACCGAGTGGGCCCAGAGATACCTCTCCGTCATACGGAGTGACAAATCCCATTCTCGATCCGTGTCAACCCAACAGACACTTTCGGAGATACCTGTAATGCACCTTTATAGTCACCCAGTTACGTTGTGACGTTTGGTACACCCAAAGAAATCCTACCGTATCCGGGAGTTACACGATCTCATGGTCTAAGGAAAAGATACTTGACATTGGAAAAGCTCTAGCAAACGAACTACACGATCTTGTGCTATGCTTAGGATTGGGTCTTGTCCATCACATCATTCTCCTAATGATGTGATCCCGTTATCAATGACATCTAATGTCCATAGCCAGGAAACCATGACTATCTGTTGATCAACGAGCTAGTCAACTAGAGGCTTACTAGGGACATATTATGGTCTATGTATTCACACGTGTATTACGATTTCCGGATAATACAGTTATAGCATGAATAAAGACAATTATCATTAAAAAGGAAATATAATAATAATCCTTTTATTATTGCCTCTAGGGCATATTTCCAACAGTATGTACATCCCATTACTGCTACCTTTGTACCCCCCTTTCGAACACCTCGATCATAGAGATACACAGGCTACTACCAGTGTATTTCGCCGCTGCTCGAGCTAATCCGCTACGCCGGGGCGCGCCTCCGCCCGGCGCCCCGTACCGCCGCCATCCATGGAGATCTCCCTGGACGCGCTGCTGGGCGTGCAGCGGCACGTGCAGGACCTGGCCTACCGCCTCGCACAGGGCAGCTCGGGGCTGTTCCTCCACCTCCACGTGCAGACACCGTAGCTCCTGTGGCTCGCCCCGCCGCTCAAGCTCCACCCCTTCGACATCGAGCTCCCGGCCGCCCCCTTCGCGGTCGGTGTCGACCTCCCGGCCATGGCCGTCGCATCCTTCATGGAGATCGGTGGCCGGCTCAGGCAGGCCGGGTCCAACCTCGGCACCTCCGTCGGCGGTGCCGTGCAACAGCTATTGCGGCAGCTTCCCGCGCCGTTTCGCGCGTGGCGGCAGAAGTGGGAGGGGGCCGCCATGCCGCCGACGCCTGCGGCAGTGGTGGACGAGGGGGAAGCGGGGCTCGTCGCGGAGAGGGATGCCGAGGGCGGGGTAGCCGTGGAGGGTGTCGGGGAAGGAGGCTCCCTTGAGGAGGTGGCTGCGGCGGTGGCGGCGGCCGCTGGGAGTGCCGCTGCCGCCAGTGCGGCTGGGGTCGGGGCCGAGGGTGCTTGGTCGGGGGATCTGTTTTCGGGATACGGGCAGGTGTTGCCTGGTCGGGTCGGTCTCCGATTCAAAACTACCTTACATAGGGGCTTGCCTATTGTAGAATATTATTCTACAATCATTTATAGAATAGACCCACTATATATATGTATATATATATACGTATATATATACATATATATATATATATATATGTATATATACATACACACACACACACACACACACACACACACACACACACACACAAGCTGGGGAGGAGGAGGGGATGGGGGGATGAATCTAAATTGAACAGAAAGCACAAGATGCATGCACATGAAGTCAACAGTGACCTTTGTTACTGCACCTGTTCTCTTAGTGTACTTCATGGTTTCATGGAAGGACACACGCCATAATACATGTATGCATAGCTTCATCGCATATAAAAGCAGCATATGAGCTCGGTTGTCGTCACAAGAGGAAGAGCATACTCAAACTGAAAAGGGAGACTAGCTAGCTCCCTTAATCTTCGAATGCGTGGATCCTAACCCAGGGTGTGTCTTGTGATTGAGAGGCAACAGGAACTCAAATGTGTGGTACAACGGCAAAATTTGCACGACGGCGATTGCACCTGCAACGAAGAAGAGATGATCTCCCACAAGGGCCCACCGTCTTCCATCGATGCTTGGTGCATGTTACCTTTTGCTAGGGAGGCTGGTGCTTGATTTGTTTCGACTCTCGACGAACTTGTACTGGATAGGAGAATAGTACCACTTTTAATATCTGAATTGCGCACCATTTTCTTATTTTCAAATGGACATATGGAAAAAAGCAATCATAAAAGAAAAATGCAAACAAATAATTTCAGGTTGTTCTTTCAGTCTGTTACTTATATTGTTCCACGAATATATATTGTGGGAAACATGCTTTGCACGATTGCTGGTACCAGGAAATACCTCATCTGCGAAAATCAAAACACCTCACCTTAGCATGAAAGGCACATGTCATGTATGATCTGAAGATTGATTTCCACATCAACTTCCAGAAGTTGTTTGTGTTTCGGACCTTCGAACTAAATTTCTGGCCAGAACATGTCATCGCAGGTCCCTGCCTCTAAGCACAAACACGCCTACTACAGAATCAATATGTTTATCGATGGGTAATTGGACGCATAAACAGAGAGAGTGAATAACAACACACATGCAAGCCTATTAGTGTTATCAACAAGTTGTCTGCTTTAATTTTCTTCCCGCCCCTCACATTGCTCCTTGCTTCCTTATCATGTGTGCGAGACACATGAAAGCTCACATTTTATTATCACACATGATAAAATCTCCTGCCATTAATTTTGCATCATTCCTATGCCGATTCTATAATTTGGAGTCCGGAAAACTGCTTTAGTATGCTTATCCTACCAACTAATAGACAATTGATAATCATTCTACCCATTTAAAGAGAGGAATGTCAAGTCCTTTTCTATATGGTTTTGCTTACTATGCAAAAACTGGTCGCCTCAGTCGAACAGAAGAAACACTCTTTTCGTATGGTTAACAATTTAGTTTCCATTTTTAAGAGGCACCCTTCATATAGTTTACATAGGATTGAGAGGCAAACAAAAACTGGCATGCTCAAGTGTCAATGTACACAAGATATGTGTGTCTCAATTAATTTGTAAACTTGGCATTATATTCGTCCAATAAAACTGCAATAGATTAACTACGATCCTAAATTTGTAAAGCATTTCGAGTGTTGTAAAAGCAACCGCTACCAACAAGCGGAGTTTTGCTTGGTTATGGATATTTGATTGCACTCTTCCTCAATCTATGTCTATTGCGGTTTGCATCCATAGAGACTTGTTAATTGAAGGGAACTCCTTTATGCTTGGCAATTGTGAACAAGTAATATGAAATGCGCAAGCAAAAGACCATATTACTTGTCCAAAGTTGAAGGGTGCTATACTTTGAAGAGATAACTGAGATTTTTCATTCATCCATTATATTCTGAAACTATAAAAAAATATAAATATTACAGAAAGATCGTGCTTCGATTTGATAAACCAGAATCAAATAACCCCTATTTCCAACTAGCGAACCAAAAATGTTGTTTTTATCTTGTAAGTCTGAATTATGGCATACATAACAACACCTCAGGTTTTCTTTATGGAGGCTAAAACACCTAAAGTGCTAGCTTGGAACACATTCTGAATGTTCGAAAAATTAATTGATGACAGCCAACATAAGTTGGTTGGCTTGACATTCACACTTTCTAGTCAGTGATATAAATGTAGCCTCCATAATTAAGTCCCCCTACAGGGCATGTAGGAGGTGACGGGCTAGTATTATGTGGGACAACCACACTTCTTTTTCTATATAGGTTCGCGCAAATTGATGAATAGTTGGAAACAGAAAGGAATGTAAACTAAACAACAACTCACACACAAAGGTTGTCGTCATTATGAACTCTAGTCATTTGCTCCAGCTCGCTATCTACTCGCTAGTATCAGCATTATTTATTGCTTAGTTACATGGAGTTTAGGCATGGCACATAGCACAAAAAAATATTAGCATGGTTGAGAAAAGAAGCACCAACAAACATTGCACGGTATGGGCTTGGTAGGTGTCGGGAGTACGGCCGTGCCAGGATGTGGGTCAAAATAAACTTGGTTTCAAAATTGAACGTGTACTACTTCGTCTTACTTTCACAATATTGACATTATGTGTATAAGCAATGCAACATCTTTCTTTTTAATCCATATGTGAAATACGTCTGCTACAATTTTGAAAATAGTTTATCATCAAATGAAAGTCCTCTTATGAACGGAAGTTTCATGTAACCACGTTACAGTGTTGTGTCCGTACAGATCACTACTACATTTACAAGTTGGTGCATCCAACATGACTTAGTTAAAAATGGTGGGTAGGTAACTAAAGTGCATCGCGGACCTCGACGGGCGCACGAGGGACCTCGGAATACTATCAGCTTATATATAAGTTTGCCACTAAGTATGGACGCACCTGGCAAAGGAATGATGCTGCAACCACACCACACCACGTTGGTCTCAAGAGTTTATAAATGAATATTTTTACACTGTATCTCTACTTGCACTAGCTTGTTTCACTTGGCTGTCTTGAACACATGTTAGATTGTGAGGTGCGGCTTACGACCAGTTTGCTACATTTTAAGAGAACAATGGCAAGGCATTTTCTGTGGCCTTTGCTTGACCGCGTCATAGGTCCTCTGACACATATCTAACACTCTATTTACAATAGTGTAAAAAAACTCTTTTCAAAATGGTTAATATAGTGTCTATTTTCTTACATCCCCTACATTGGATTGAGAGGCTGCAGTAACTTATGTGTCCGGCTGGCACAAGGCATCATCACCATATGCGAATCTTCAAAAACTTGGCATGATATTAACCCGATGATCTAGATACATCCAACTAGGATTATAAAGCATTTTTAGTACTGTACTAATTAACAAGTACTAGCAGTTGGTTAGTTTTTTCTTCTCGAATAGAAAATTAACCACCGGCCTCTACACAGATTGATGCACAAAACCGTAAAGTATTTATTAATTTATTATACCGACGAAAGCTAAGCATTGTGTTGACAAATAAATCATCTTAAAAATAAATAAATAAACCCTAGCGAGAGTATCTCTACAATCCTACCAAGAACCCTATGATCAGTGAGCATAATCCACCAGTCTTGCAAAAGAGTGACTGAAACAGCAAAAATACGCTGCTCGTAGACAAATCCTTTAAGAAGGGATCACCATACATGCGCCCATGTTGACGAGTCCAACTGAAGATCGAACTTCAGTTTTCATTCCCGAAGGCAAGCTTCGAGCCAACCCCTTCCAAAAGGGCATGTATGTTGCCTGATCTACACATAGTGGAGAGATCATGGGTTTTTACATGGAGTTCACACATACTCATGTAATCAAGTTAGTTTTGTTAGGGTTTGATCCCTAGTATCCACTATGTTCTGAGATTGATGTTGCTATGACTTTGCTATGCTTAATGCTTGTCACTAGGGCCCGAGTGCCATGATTTCAGATCTGAACCTATTATGTTTTCATGAATATATGTGAGTTCTTGATCCTATCTTGCAAGTCTATAGTCACCTATTATGTGTTATGATCCGACAACCCCAAAGTGACAATAAACGCGATACTTCTCGGTGATGACCGTAGTTTGAGGAGTTCATGTATTCACTAAGTGCTAATGCTTTGGTCTGGTACTCTATTAAAAGGAGGCCTTAATATCCCTTAGTTTCCACTAGGACCCCGCTGCCACGGGAGGGTAGGACAAAAGATGTCATGCAAGTTTTTTTCCATAAGCATGTATGACTATATTCGGAATACATGCCTACATTACATTGATGAACTGGAGCTAGTTCTGTGTCACCCTATGTTATAACTATTACATGAGGAATCGCATCCGACATAATTATCCATTGCTGATCCAATGCCTACGGGCTTTTCACATATTGTGCTTTGCTTATTTACTTTACCATTGCTACTGTTACAACTACTAGAAAAAATATTACTGTTACTTTTATCACTGTTACCGTTGCTATCATACTACTTTGCTACTAAATACTTTGCTGCAGATACTAAGTTATCCAGGTGTGGTTGAATTGACAACTCGACTGCTAATACTTGAGAATATTCTTTGGCTCCCCTTGCGTCGAATCAATAAATTTGGGTTGAATACTCTACCCTCGAAAACTGTTGCGATCCCCTATACTTGTGGGTTATCAAGACTATTTTCTGGCGCCGTTGCCGGGGAGCATAGCTCTATTCTTTGAGTCACTTGGGATTTATATCTGCTGATCACTATGAAGAAGTTGAAAGACGAAAGAACTAAGATTTTTCCCTCAGCTACGAGGGGAGGTAAGGAACTGCCATCTAGCTCTGCACTAGATTCTCCTTCTGTTTTGAGTAAGCTTGCGACATCTAAGCCTGCTACTGCTATGAATTCTGATATGTCGCATGTTATTGATGATGCCACTTCTGCTATGCATGATGCTTATGATGAAACTACTTCTATGCTTGATACTACTGTGCTATTAGGTGAATATCTTGATGAACAACTTGCTAGGGTTAGAGCGAATGAAATTATTGAAGATGATATTATTGAAGATAATGATGATGAAGGTTCTCCCCCTAAGTATGAATTGCCTGTTGTACAGAGGGTTATGTTATGGATGAAGAAACTGCTAGAGATCTTTTTGCTTGCAATGATAGATCTGATCTTAAGAAGTTATTAGCTAAACTTAAACAGAAAACTCTAAATGCTAGAATGAAATATGACCCTGATTTTGCTACTTCACCTATCTTTGTTACTGATAAGGATTATGAATTCTCTGTGGATCCTAAGATAATTACTTTGGTTCAATCTGATCCTTTTTATGGCAATGAATCTGAAACTGTTGTGGCACATCTTACTAAGTTAAATGATATAGCCACCCTGTTCACTAATGATGAGAAATCTTGTGAGTACTATATCCTTAAGATATTTCCATTCTCATTAAAGGGTGATGCTAAAACTTGGTTTAATTCTCTTGATCCTGGTTGTGTGCGTAGTCCCCAGGATATGATTTATTACTTCTCTGCTAAATATTTCCCTGCTCATAAGAAACACGCTGCCTTGAGGGAAATATATAATTTTGTGCAAATCGAAGAAGAGAGTCTCCCACAATCTTGGGGAAGGCTTCTCCGATTACTTAATGCTTTGCCTGATCATCCTCTTAAGAAAAATGAAATACTTGATATCTTTTATTATGGACTAACCGATGCTTCCAAGGACCACTTGGATAGTTGTGCTAGTTGTGTTTTCAGGGAAAGGACAGTCGTCCAAGCTGAATTGCTATTGAATAATATGTTGACTAATAAAATAATTGGACTCTTCCTGAGCCAATTCCTGAGCCAATTGAGCCAACTCCTGAGCCTATTCCTAGACCAACTCCGAAGAAGAAGGGTGTTCTATTTCTCAGTCCTGAAGATATGCAAGAGGCAAAGAAATCAATGAAAGAAAAAGGTATTAAAGCTGAAGATGTTAAAAATTTACCTCCTATTGAAGAAATTCATGGTCTTAATATACCACCTATTGGAGAAACTCATTGTCTTAATAACCCGACACAGGTAGTAAAGGTAATTTCTCTCTATAGATATGATAAAGTTGAAATCCCGTCTACTAAATTTTCTATCCAATGTTTAGATGAATTTGATGATTTTATGGCTAGACAAGAAAGTTTTAATGCTTATGTTGGTAGAGAATTAAAGAGTAATGCTGACATGATTGGACACTTGAGTGATTATATGGCTAGAGTTAAAGGCAAACTTAAACTCATTAGTAAATATGCTTCTATGGTTACCACTCAAGCAGAACAAGTACTTAAAGCTCAAAGTGATTTGCTCGATGAATTAAATAATAAACATGATTTTGCTGTTAGAGTGGCTACTAGAACTAGTAGAATGACTCAGGAACCTTTGTATCCTGAAGGCCACCTGTGACGCCCTCGATTCAATCGTACACTAATCATACACACAAATGTGTACGATCAAGATCAAGGACTCACGAGAAGATATCACAACACAACTCTAGACACAAATTAAAAATAATACAAGCCTTATATTACAAGCTAGGGGCCTCGAGGGCTTGAATTCATCAGCTCGAGAACACAAGAGTCAGTGGAAGCAACAATATCTGGGCACCGACATAAGTTAGACAAGTTTACCTTAAGAAGGCTAGCACAAAAGCATCTACGATCGAAAAGGCAAGGTCTCCTGCCTGGGAGCCTCCTAACTACTCCTGGTCGTCAGCGGTCTCCATGTAGTAGTAGGCACCGGCGGTGGCATCTGGCTCCTGGGCTTCGACATCTGGTTGCATCAACCGGAAAGAAGAAGAAAGGGAGGAAAGGGGCAGCAAAGCAACCGTGAGTACTCATCCAAAGTACACGCAAGCAAGCATCTGCAGTACATATGCCATTATCAAAGGAAGGCTGTATATGTGGACTGGGGTGCAGAAATGCCAGAATAGAGAGAAGGCCTAGTCCTACCGAAGACTAGCATCTTCTGGAAACCACCATCTTGCGGCAAACAGGAGGGAGTAGAGTAGCATAAAGTAAAGTAGTAGTACTGTTATCAACCTGCGAGAAAGCAATCCCACAGCCATACTACCCATTTCTCATCACAATCCAATTCTCATCACAAGTATCCAGTTCTAGTTGTATCGATCGGGATACAAGTCCAAGTGTCCGTTACCATAGGACAGGCTATCGATAGATGTTTTTTTCCCTGCAGGGGTGCACCAACTTACCCACCACGCTCGATTAACTCCGGCCAGACACACTTTCCTGGGTCATGCCCCCCTCGGCCAAACAATACGCCGCAACCCGACCTAGGCTTAATAGAGAGGTCAAGCACGCCGAACTAAACCTATGCCCCCAGGGGTCATGGGTCATCTCCTCGGGAACTCCTACACGTTGCGTGGGCGGCCGGTGAGCAGACCTAGCTACCTCCTTAAAAAAGGCAGGTGCTTACCAGTCCAACCCGGCGCGCGCCACTCAGTCGCTGACGTCTATTAAGCTTCGGCTGATGTATACGACGGAGAACGCCCATACTATGCCCACGTGATGGTTAGTGCTGTCAGGCCAGAGGCCCCTCGGATCAAATATCCAAATCTTAGTGGATTAGGAACGTGCGGTAACAAGCAGAGACTCACGAAAGATGTGACCCCGTTGCCCTGTCTCGAGGACTTGCGACAAGGCTAAGAATGCCCGGCCACGCCTCGTAATTATCTCGCGGGCACCTTCCAGGTCAACCCGACTCCACATCACTCGCAATTATGCTCGCGCGGGTACCCCTCACGGTCGACCCGTCTTTAGTAACATGGTTCAGTGTAAAGTCATAGTAATCATGGTAATTGTGTGTCTAAACATCAAGGGGAAAACCCGAGGAATCACCCCCGGTGAATTCCACTCGATGTAATCATCAAGGTGAACGTAAGAGGGACCACCCTCAAGGTTCACACTTGAGGGGTTGCACGACAGAGTCGTATCGGAAGTGGTTGAAGAGGAAATCACCCTCGATGACCATGACTGAATAGCTACACTACAGGGTTAACATCAGAAGTGTTGTAGAGGTCTCACCCTCGGCACTCGATAGTAACCCAGTAGTGTCGAGCAACTAAGGGGAAAGTGATGTGCGGTGCCGGGGCCTGGTCTTCGATCCCGTTGATCGAGTCTTCAATGATGAAGCAGGGGCAACAAGGACAAGGTGGGGGTCACTGATGGATCACTAACCAACCTATACTAAGTAGTTTAGGATAAGCAGGTAAGGTACAACAGCAGATACAAAAGCAAGCTATGCATCAGAATACGAGCAATCAATAACAGTAGCAAAATCTAATGCAAGCATGAGAGAATGGAATGGGCGATATCGGGATGATCAAAGGGGAGGCTTGCCTGGTTGCTCTGGCAAGGACGGGTCGTCATCGACGTATTCGATCACAGGGGCAGCATCGGTCTCGAGGTCTACCGAGAGAAGAGGGGGAAGAAACAGTAAATATAAAGCAAACATAGCATCACAAAGCATAACATGGCAACATGCAGTGCCAGGTGTGACCTAACGTATGGCTACATGATAAAGGTGAAGGGGGAATTCAACCGGGAATGTTTTCCCGGTTCCGGACCTGTGTCATACAGATGACCGCAGGGGGAATGTTCCATGTTCAGATAGCTAGATTCATCTGACAGGTAACGGGCCGCGCATTCGGATTCGTTGGATTTTTTTGAGCAACTTTCATATATAAAGTTTTTCAATCCAAGATACGGTTTATTTAATATGGATTTTTAAATATTAAAGTAACTTCTGGAATTATTCAAATTAACAGAAATTCATTATGATGTCAGCATTGCGTGGGGATGACGTCAGCAGTCAACAAACTCGCTGACCAGGGTCAAACCTGACATGTGGGTCTAGTGGGACCCACATGTCAGCCTCTGTTAGTCTAACAGGGTTTTAAACTAATCTAGTTGGGTTAATTAACTGGGTGGGGCCCTTCTGTCAGCGAAGGATTAGTGTTTTGATTAATTAATTTAACTAATTAACCGGCTTGTATTTATTGAAAAAGTTAAAAGGACGGGACCCATATGTGAGCGACACGGGGCCAGCCCGGTCAGCAGTTGACCCGGTCAACAATTCAGCCGGGCCCCAGGGGCCCATGGGCCAGCGACCCAGGGGGTGGCCCCGGCCGACCAGGTCAGCGGTGGTGCCGGAGCTAGCTCCGGCGACCAAATCCACGACGGAGGGCGCGGCCGTGCGTCGGGATTCGCTGTCCAGCAGCCAAAATGGGCGTGGGCGGGCGTGTTCGAACAGGGAGAGCCCGCCGCGTCGCGTGGTGATGCCGACCGGAGCTGGAGCTGCTGGAAACGGCGCCGGCGAGGAGCTAAGGCGGCGGCGAGCTATGGGCCTTGTCGGGGACGGTGCTACGGAGCAAGGTAGGACGCGTGGGGGGGGGGCGTTCGGTCGAGAGCGAGGAGCTGCATTGAACCGTGGCGGTGGCCGGGCCGGGGCGGCCATAGACGGCGCCGACATCGAGGTTTGCGGACGCCGGAGTCGGACGCGATGGTGAACGGCTATGCTGGCCATTGCAGGACCAACGGATGCTGAGCATGATGATGTGCTCAAGCGTGAGCTGCAGTAGCTGTGCGCACGGCGGTGACATGGACGGCGGTGACGAGATACGGCGACGACGGTGAGGCGAGCTAGAGCTCGAGATCAAGCTCAGATGAGATGGTTTTGAAGTGCAGGCTCACAATGCTCCTGCAGATGTGCTCAAGCGTGCTCGAGGAGGGCTCGGTGCGACGGAATCGGCGGCAAAGCTCGTCGGAGCAGAGGTGGAAGACGGTGACGACGTGGGCGCTGCAGTGGCTCCGAGCTCCAACGCGTCGCGCCAGTCGAAGTAGCAGAGGGCGGTGATCCCCGGGGACACAGTGGGACGGCGAGAGAGGCACGGTGGTCGTGGCTAGGTCGCAGTCATGGCGATGGTGGTATTCGGGCGAGGTGGGGAAGGGGACCTGGTGGGAAGAGGGAGGAGAAGTGGATCTGGGAGGGGGGTGTCGAGGGGGAGTGAGGCCAGGAGGGCCAGGGGAGGCAGGGCGTCGCCCTTATCCCTTCCCCGACGGGGACGGCGAGAGGGTTCGGTGGCGACCGGCGGGCGCGGTTGCTGGGTCGGGTGAACAGGGAGGAGGGAGGCGATCGGGGGAGGTGGGCTGCTGGGTTGCGCCGCCCAGATGACTAAGGCCCAGGGAGGTCAGGCGGGGGGAGGGTCCTTTTCTTCCTCTTTTTGCATTTCTATTTGTTTTCCTTCTTTACAGAAAATGCTTTGCAAATTTTTGGAGCTGCCAAAAGGATTCTGTAAAATGTGGGACTTATCCACATAATTACAATGCACTAGTTGGCACTGCCAAAAGGATTGAGAGGATTTTTAAATTGTTTGCCCCCTTTATAATTTAAAAAGGCATTAAATCTATTTGTTTTAGCCACTGTTTTACCAGTTTAGGGCACTTAGACATTTTGCAAAAATGTTGGTTCACCACCAATATTTGTGATGAATTATTTGGCACAAGATGAACATTTTATATTTCATGTCTGACAAATAAGATTTTTTTTGACTTTAGATTGGATTTGAATTAGAATTGTGATTTGGATCAAGTGAAGATTAGCAACGGTAACATGATGACATGGCACCATTAACAGGGGATTACTGTAGCATGACACTCGGGGTGTTAAAAATCTCCTCCACTACAAGAAATCTCGTCCCGAGATTTAAGTGGGGAAATAAAGAGGAACTTTGGGTGAACTAACCCTTTTAGGGTTAATTATCTAGTGAACAATTCAGAGAATGTGACAGAAGTATCTCTCGAGTTGAAATTTAAGAAAATGTCGAGAGCAAAATATGAAGGTACAATAAGAAGTTTCAAGCGAATGGACAAACGATCGATACCTGAACAGAGTTTGAGAAGGGTTCAGAGCATCGGGAATAGATCATCTCTCGGAGGGTGGCTCATGATAACACACAAGGCCAAGAGCATAAGATACTTCGGCATCAAGGTTGTACAGGAGAGTCAGGTTTCGATCATGTGGAACTGTGGGTTATGGCCCACCATGTGGGTTAAAAGCGGGAAGGGTGCTAACATTTTGCACGATCATGATAGCAAGGCAGGTCAGAGGATAGCCTGTTAATAATGTTGGCATCAACGTTGGTACCAAGGGAGAGGGACAAAGAGAACCATTTTCCTGCTCGTTAAGACGAGGCGGACCAATAGGCAAAGTTCTCATCCATCGGTGGTTACCGGAATGTCATCAACAATAGTAACAAGGTCTTACTGACAGAGCTTGTACACCGAGGTGTTTACATGGTCAGGGAATTATATCTGCTTATAACATATATAGATCACAAGAAAGGTTAAAAAACCAATGAAAAGGAAAATGTGTTTATACACAAGATTTAGGAGTGTAATTTTCCCCAAGGAAAAGTAGAGCATGATATACATGTTAGATCAACAAGTACCTCACCATTTGGATAAAGGGGCAAGGGAATTCATGATGTTATCCATACAACGGTGTTTGGATAATAGAGCAAGAAACATTTGGCAATGCACTTCCAATGTTCTTGTTGTTGTTCGGCGTACCACAGTCATGCTTCGAGGTAACATTAACATGGTGTTTCAAGCAAGATTGAATCTGAAGGTCACAAGAAGTACAAAGGAACAATTCCAAGAATGTCAAGGAATGTAAGATATAACCAAAACATGACCAAGTCTGTATTGGCAGGAAGTCAAGGATGCTGTCGATGACAACACGAATCATCGACGGGCAAGGATGGTATTTCGCCTCAAGAATTCGATTGATATCTTAGAACAAGGCAGTATATTGATGGTGATCACGACAAATTTTGTCGAGAGGATCTATGAAGATGCCATTGAGCACCAACGACATCAAGCAAAAGGAATTGTGAAGCAAAGGCTATTGGAACCACGGATAGGACACAAGCTCGGATTCAAGCTGGTTGTTCAAGGTGGAAAGATAAGATGAGGAAAATCGACGTAAGCTTCGCTCATCATCAAAAAGTTGTGCTCCGGGAATAAGGACCAGGTAGCACAGTTAAAATTAGCACGATAATTATATAGTCAATCAGGCTAGGAATGATGTGACGGAGTATGACTCCAATAAAAATTCACAAGAGGTAGTGCAATGACACAATATCCTCGAGATAACAGGGGCAATACTTGTAGGTAGATCGGAACATAGGTTGGACAGGTGAAATGATCTCAAGAGGACAAGTATTTTATCTTGTCCGGAATATGGAGTCAAGGAGAAAATATGGTTGAAACCACGATTGCAAAGGATCAATTCACAGATACAAGATAAACTTATACCAAAGGAATAATTATTTTTACGAGCAGCTTCCATGATAAGTTCTACATCGGGTCCATGGGCATGAACACAAAGTTCAAGGTCGACTCCTACTTCTTCAATGCATAACCTCTCATCTACTTCTCGCTTTTGACGAAGTTGTAGTGTAGAATTTTTTTATCTGGTGAAGCACCAGAAGAGTATGACTCACATCTCTTTCGAGTTCACACGGATTAGGGAAGGCATAGGTTCAACCCGTAGGGGTATCTTAGGAACATATACCACTAACTTCACTAGCATTTAACATCAGCTCAATAGCAGAGCATGGTTGACAAAAAGCAGAGGATACAATTCACCGACGTCAATATGTATTAGTGGAAGAGAGCACGAGATTTTGAATATGAAGGACATTGCCGGATAATAATCCAACAAAGGATTCAGCGGTCCATAATGGATCTGATGTGAGTATCAGTACTCAATCGGAAGAAGGAAAGAATGCAAAGGCATCAGATTATAGAAACAGCTGAATAATTCGACGTTCAAGTTGAAGGGAACCAGGTGGACAATCAATTACAACATGATTGGCCGGGATCCAACTCATGTCCAGAATGACGTATGAGTAGGAAGGTCAAATTTCAGGGTTCGACTGATGATTGCGAGCAATCGCAACATAATGAATCAACAGGCTCAGGATGACAATGACAAAGGATGTTAATGAATATTGCCGTACATATGGATTTAACCATAATGCAGGCAGACAAGACTTTCGGGAGCACTAGGCTGCATAGGATCTTTGGGAGATCAAATGGTATTTCGACAACTTTTGTGAAATACATGAACAACTGGGGAAAAACAAATCCTCGATATGTGTGAGGATTAATTTGTTGGTGTATTCAGGCGACAAGGAACTGCAAGGCAGTAGGCACAAAAGGATTCTCGGAACAACGGAGTGTATTACGAAGCATCTTGTAATAACAAGAGCAACTAGAATATGATGTAAGAACGATAGGTGTATGTAGCTATTCATAGGGGTTGACGGTGGAAGGGAATTGCAAAAGCGATGAGCACATGTTCTCGGGATAACATCGGAGAGTAACTTCGAAGTCTTCTGGTAAAGCAGGCGGTCATCTGGAATGAAGGGGCTCTCCTGGTGAAAGTGGTTACGAGATCCTAGAGCCAGAGTTAACAAAAACCATTTAACCCGAATAGAGGAGAGATCAGAATCCTAGAGTAAAGACGGGGAATAAAAGATCCTAATACCACACAATGGCGACGTGGGCCCATAGGACACACAGCCAATGTTAGCGAAAGTTTTTCAGTGACTAGACTCGACTTCGGCCAAGGAGTTGGAAAGGGGGCTACCTACAGGCAGTTAGCTCTGATACCAACTTGTGACGCCCTCGATTCAATCATACACTAATCATACACGCAAATGTGTACGATCAAGATCAAGGACTAACGGGAAGATATCACAACACAACTCTAGACACAAATTAAAAATAATACATGCCTTATATTACAAGCCAGGGGCCTCGAGGGCTCGAATACATCAGCTCGAAAACACAAGAGTCAGCGGAAGCAACAATATCTGGGCACAGACATAAGTTAGACAAGTTTGCCTTAAGAAGGCTAGCACAAAAGCATCTACGATCGAAAAGGCAAGGCCTCCTGCCTGGGAGCCTCCTAACTACTCCTGGTCGTCAGCGGTCTCCATGTAGTAGTAGGCACCGGCAGTGGAATCTGGCTCCTGGGATCTGACATCTAGTTGCATCAACCGGAAAGAAAAAGAAAGGGGGAAAAGGGGCAGCAAAGCAACCGTGAGTACTCATCCAAAGTACTTGCAAGCAAGGATCTACAGTACATATGCCATTGTCAAAGGAAGGCTGTATATGTGTACTGGGCTGCAGAAATGCCAGAATAGAGAGAAGTCCTAGTCCTATCGAAGTCTAGCATCTTCTGGAAACCACCATCTTGCAGCAAATAGGAGGGAGTAGAGTAGCATAAAGTAAAGTAGTAGTAGTAGTGTTATCAACCTCGGCCAGAGATCCTTTCTCGACTCCCTGCGAGAAAGCAATCCCAGAGCCATACTATCCATTTTTCATCACAATCCAATTCTCATCACAAGTATCCAGTTCTAGTTGTATCGATCGGGATACAACTCCAAGTGTCCATTACCGTAGGACAGGCTATTGATAGATGTTTTCTTCCCTGCAGGGGTGCACCAACCTACCCACCACGCTCGATTAACTCCGGCCGGACACACTTTCCTGGGTCATGCCCGGCCTTGGCCAAACAATACGCCGCAAGCCGACGTAGGCTTAATAGAGAGGTCAAGCACGCCGGACTAAACCTATGCCCCTAGGGGTCATGGGCCATCTCCCAGGGAACTCCTGCACGTTGCATGGGCGGCCGGTGAGCAGACGTAGCTACCTCCTTAAAAAAGGCATGTGCTTACCAGTCCAACCCAGCACGCGCCGCTCTGTCGCTGACGTTTATTGAGCTCCGGCTGATGTATACGACGCAGAACGCCCATACTATGCCCATGTGATGGTTAGTGCTATCAGGCCAGAGGCCCCTCGAATCAAATATCCAAATCGTAGTGGATTAGGAACGCGCGGTAACAAGCAGAGACTCACGAAAGATGTGACCCCGTTGCCCCGTCTCGAGGACTTGCGGCGAGGGCTAAGAATGCCCGACCACGCCTCATAATTATCTCGCGGGCACCTTCCAGGTCAACCCGACTCCACATCACTCGCAATTATGCTCGCGCGGGTACCCCTCAGGGTCGACCCGTCTTTAGTAACATGGTTCAATGTAAAGTCCTAGTAATCATAGTAACTGTGTGTCTAAACATCAAGGGGAAAACCCGAGGAATCACCCCCGGTGAATTCCACTCGATGTAATCATCAAGGTGAACGTAAGAGGGACCACCCTCGAGGTTTACACATGAGGGGTTGCACGACAGAGTCGTATCGGAAGTGGTTAAAGAGGAAATCACCCTCGATGAGCACGACCAAATAGCTACACTACAGGGTTAATATCAGAAGTGCTGTAGAGGTCTCACCCTCGGCACTCGATAGTAACCCAGTAGTGTCGAGAAAATAAGGGGAAAGTGATGTGCGGTGCCGGGGCCTGGTCTTCGATACCGTTGATCGAGTCCTCAATGATGAAGCAGGGGCAACAAGGACAAGGTGGGGGTCACCGATGGATCACTAACCAACCTATACTAAGCAGTTTAGGATAAGCAGGTAAGGTACAACAGCAGATACAAAAGCAGGCTATGCATCAGAATAGGAGCAATCAATACCAGTAGCAAAATCTAATGCAAGCATGAGAGAATGGAATGGGCGATATCGGGATGATCAAAGGAGGGGCTTGCTGGTTGCTTTGGCAAGGAGGGGTCGTCGTCGACGTAGTCGATCACAGAGGCATCATCGGTCTCGAGGTCTACAGAAAGAAGAGAGGGAAGAAACACTAAATATAAAGCAAACATAGCATCATAAAGCATAACATGGCAACATGCAGTACCAGGTGTGACCAAACGTATGGCTACATGATAAAGGTGAAGGGGAAATTCAACCGGGAATGTTTTCCCGGTTCCGGACCAATGTCAGACAAATGACCGCAGGGGGAATGTTCCATGTTCAAATAGCTAGAGTCATCTGACAGGTAAACAGACCACGTATTCAGATTCGTTGGATTTTTCTGAGCAACTTTCATATATAAAGTTTTTCGATCGAAGCTACGGTTTATTTTCTATGGATTTTTAAAGATTAAAGTAACTTCTGAAATTATTCAAATTAATAGAAATTCATTATGACGCCAGCATTGCGTGGGGATGACGTTAGCAGTCAACAGACTCACTGACCAGGGTCAAACCTGACCTGTGGGTCCAGTGGGACCCACATGTCAGCCTCTGTTAGTCTAACAGGGTTTTAAACTAATCTAGCTGGGTTAATTAACTGGGTGGGGCCCTTCTGTCAGCGAGTGATTAGTGTTTTGATTAATTAATTTAACTAATGAACCGGCTTCTATTTATTTAAAAACGTTAAAAGGACGGGACCCATATGCCAGCGACACGGGGCCAGCCTAGTCAGCAGTTGACCCGGTCAACAAGTCAGCCGGGCCCCAAGGGCCCACGGGCCAGCGACCCAGGGGGTGGCCCTAGCCGGCCAGGTCAGCGGTGGTGCCGGAGCTAGCTCCGGCGACCAAATCCACGGCGGAGGGCACGGCCGTGCGTCAGGATTCGCCGTCCGGCGGCCAAAATGGGCGTGGGCGGGCGTGTTCGAACGGGGAGAGCCCACCGTGTCTTGTGGTGAGGTCGGCCGGAGCTGGAGCTGCTGGAAACGGTGCCGGCGAGGAGCTAAGGCGGCGGCGAGCTACGGGCCTCGTCGGGGACGACGCTACGGAGCAAGGTAGGACGCATGGGGGGGCGTTCGGTCGA
The DNA here is from genome assembly GCF_018294505.1 of Triticum aestivum. Taxonomy (NCBI): domain Eukaryota; kingdom Viridiplantae; phylum Streptophyta; class Magnoliopsida; order Poales; family Poaceae; genus Triticum; species Triticum aestivum. The sequence goes on from NC_057807.1 coordinate 526,659,785, forward strand.
GAGCGAGGAGCTGCATCGAACCATGGCGGTGGCCGGGCCGGGGGCGGCCATAGACGGCGCTGGCGTCGAGGTTCGCGGACGCCGGAGTCAGACGCGATGGGAACGGCTATGCTGGCCACGGCTGGACCAACGGATGGTCACTCCGGGTTCCTACGGCGATGCTGAGCACGATGATGTGCTCAAGCGTGGGCTGCGGTAGCTGTGCGTGCGGCGGTGACATGGACGGCGGCGACGACGGTGAGGCGAGCTAGAGCTCGAGATCGAGCTTAGAGGAGAGGGGAAGGAAGCGCAGGCTCACAGTGCTCCTGCAGATGTGCTCAAGCGTGCTCGAGGAGGGCTCGGTGCGGCGGAATCAGCGCCGAAGCCCGTCGGAGCAGAGGAGGAAGACGGTGACGACGTGGGCGCTGCGGTGGCTCCGAGCTCCAACGCGTTGCGCCAGTCGAAGTAGCGGAGGGAGGTGATCCCCGGGGACACAGTGGGACGGCGAGAGGGGCACGATGGTCGTGGCTAGGTCGCAGTCATGGCGATGGTGGCTTTCGAGCGAGGTGGGGAAGGGGATTTGTTGGGAAGAGGGAGGAGAAGTGGATCTAGGAGGGGGGCGTCGAGGGGTAGTGAGGCCAGGGGGGCCAGGGGAGGCAGGGCGTCGCCCTTATCCTTTCCCCGACGGGGACGGCGAGAGGGTTCGGTGGCGAGCAACGAGCGCAGTCGCTGGGTCGGGTGAACAGGGAGGAGGGAGGCGACCGGGGGAGGTGGGCTGCTGGGTTGGGCCGCCCAGATGACTAAGGCCCAGGGAGGTTAGGCGGGGTTGGGGGAGGGGTTCCTTTTCTTCCTCTTTTTGCATTTCTATTTCTTTTCCCTCTTTACAAAAAATGCTTTGCAAATTTTTGGAGCAGCCAAAAGGATTCTGTAAAATGTGGGACTTGGCCACATAATTACAATGCACTAGTTGGCACTGCCAAAAAGGATTGAGAGACTTTTGAAATAGTTTGCCCCTTTTATAATTTAAAAAGGCATTAAATCTATTTGTTTTAGCCACTGTTTAACCAGTTTAGGGCACTTAGACATTTTGCAAAAACGTTGGTTCACCACCAATATTTGTGATGAATTATTTGGCACAAGATGAACATTTTAGATTTCATGTCTGACAAATAAGATTTTTTTTTGACTTTAGATTGGATTTGAATTAGAATTGTGATTTGGATCAAGTGAAGATTAGCAACAGTAACATGATGACGTGGCACCATTAACAGGAGATTACTGTACCATGACACTGGGGGTGATACACCACCCTAAGAGAATCGAGCAGGATTCTCAGAGAAATAATTTAGATGCACCTAGTCCTTCTAAAAAGAAGAAAAAGAAAAACGATAGGACTTTGCATGCTTCTAGTGAACCGGTTATAGACACATCTGAAAATCCATTGTAGCCAGCTTTGTGCTTGCAAAAATCTCGGCGAATAGGTTTCCACACTACTACACCACAACATCGTCTCCGACCTCAACCTTGTTGGGGCCACAGGTGTTGTTACGTGTTGTGCTACAAATTCCCTTAACCAATGATGATAATAGGGAGCAAGTGGTATCCACGGTAGGAGGGTCCGTGCCTCGGTTGCCCTGCCTAGGCCTTGTCAGTGCCAAGCGACATGCTTGAACTACATAAGCAAAGAGTTTATTGTGATTTTTTTAGTTAACAATCAGTAACCATGGACTCGTGCACATGTTTTTTAATTATTTTTATCTGTAATTTTATTTTTGTCCATTATATTTTTTACTCGATCTATATGTGTTTAATATGTTTTTTCCATATTGTAAAAGACGGTAAAACATGAAAGAAACATGCGAAGGGTTCCTAAAAGTTATGAAACTGGCAACATCCGTTTAGATAACAACGGAGTTAAGCTCCGCTGGTAAAATATTAATGTCTAGGGATATATTTAGTAACTGATAGAGAACCACGATTTGTTTGTATTCCGAGCTGTCATTTTTGTTTGGCTTGGACAATGAACAGTGGCAGAAATGAGACGACATTGCTTAAATTATATTATTGACGAGGTGTGTAGCGGCGGGTGGCTCAGGCTCATTCTCTGTTGCTGGTAGTGGCGACTCCCAGATCCAGTTCTGGAGGTCTCTGCTTGCTACAGCAGTCCTGAATGGCTCATGGTGATACGTGTGAGCTGCCAAGCATTCGTGCTTTGGCGCAAACGGTGGTGACGCCCACGGGCACCACTCTCCTCTTGAGGACACTTCGTGGTTCTCCTCTCCATGCCAATTATCCGGGTGAAGACATTTGTCCATTTCGGAGTTGGCAGTTGCGACGCATTGCACTCACCCTCCTGGGGGCGTTGTCATGGAGCTTAGGTGTGGTAGGGTATGGTGTGGCATTGTCTTCAGACCTGCTCATATTTATTTTCGGCGGCATAGTCACGTACGTTTTATGTTGTCCGGTTATACTTCCTCCGTTTCAAAATAGATGACTCAATTTTGTACTAAAGTTAGTACAAAGTTGAGTCATCTATTTTGGAACGGAGGGAGTATCTCTTAGAGGAACCCAATTGCTTGCGATATGGCAGACAACGCACTTCAGCACAAAAACACAGTTGTTAACGCGTAATTAGATTATGCTAGCATCTCCTGCTTTTCCTAGTTCAGGATATCAATAGTCTTTCTTTTGCAAGAACTTGAACTTATGCTGCACTATTTTCTTAGATCTGTGTTTGTATTTCTGTAGATGGTTGGGTTCCATTGTTTGTCGTAGAGCTGGTTCTGTTCTTGAAGGAAACACTCATAGGGTAGGAACAAATCGAGCATGATAATGACAAATCTGTTAGGATTTAATCAGTTACTGTACTTGATTAAAGATTAATCCCTGCATTAATCCCCAATGTGCGGTTGCCATTTTGGCAACCGACACGACGGTTCCTCGCGTCTCTCCGAATAGACGCCTCCGAGAGATTGTGTCTTTCCCCGTTGTGTAAATATGTACTCCATCATGAATAAAGAGGATACTTGAATCATTTGCTTTGTCTCTCGATTTTACATTCAATAAAATCATCTAGCAGTTGGCTGCATGTTGGATGGTCAGAACGACTGTTTAATAAGTTGCAGTGTTTCTTTTGGTGATTATTAAGTTGCAATATTAATGGGAGTTGTAACTTGTATGTCTACTAGCAACTACTCCCACTGTAAACTAATATAAGAGCGTTTAAATTACTAAAATAGTGATCTAAACACTCTTATATTAGTTTACGGAGGGAGTACTAGCTGTGACTATTGGTTGAAGGACACACGAGAGACATGCATGCTTGCATAACGTGCCTTTATAAAAGCAGCATGAGATCCTTTCAAAAAAAAAAAGCAGCATGAGATAGAGCCCCACGCCGGTGTGGGTAGATGAAAGGGACACAAGCTGATGGAGGACATGCACAATGGTGCGCAGCAAAGTAGCTAGTTAGGGTCCATGGAATATTGCTAGCTAGGTAGGATACTAGCATCGGGAGGCAATGGGAACTTGCATGCATATTTGAGTGAACCAATTCGCACAAGAGTTCTGAAAATGTCATCAACGAGGCCGGTGTGGATGGAGAGAAGGAGCTCGAGCTGATCAAGGGTTATCTATGCGCGGACCTGGATGAATTGTGGGGCTCGGCAACGTAGCTAGAAATGTGGGAACTTAGATGCGTAACTTAGAACCACAGGACGGCTCCGTACAATACAGCGAACTTGGGTATGATACGCAGGCAAGGCCAATGATTTAGCGGCAATTTCGGAATTCGATTTGGAATAATGCATGTTGCTTCTCTAATATCCGTTCGAATTAAACACAAGTCTATGTTCTAGTAACTCCGGATCTATGTTGAGAGTCTCCTCTCATGTTCTCCATCGTATCTATCATCACTCCTACGATCTGCGCATGCATCTCCTTCCTGAATTGTTTTCCAGTGAATTATGCGTTTAGGAGGCGACGGGTTACATGAAGGACATCCTTCGGAGGTCTTCGTGGTGGGAATAGTATAGGGAATTCACTGCTCTGTCCTCAACCCCTTGTTCGATTCTGGTAGAGTACCACTCGAAGAATGCAGTACCAACGTTATCCAGTATTGTTCACTCTTGGTCTTGGGTGATTAATTATATTTGAACTAACAGACTGTATAATCTGATGCAGCTGACCAAGCTCCATGTAGGGGACGTCCGATGTGACATAATGCCAGAGCCATGGCTGCGGCCACCAGGAGAGGCCAAATTTGGTGTTTTGACCCTTTTCTCAAATTTATCAGGATCTGACCCCGATTCAATAATATTTCAGGATCTGACCCTTTTCCTACCGCCATAGTCTTTGACGGTAGGGTTACACTGCCTACCGCCATGGTCTACAACGGTAGGATTTAACTGCATCATCACGTCGTTATAACGCTAAAATTACCCTACCACCAAGGTCTTTGACGGTAGTCCGTTATACCATACCGCCGGGCTGATTGGCGGTAGGGTCTGCACTGCCTTTGTGTTTGAGGCGACGAAGTAAACCAATGCCAAAGCGATCTAGACACGTAGCATGCATGTCTTGTCCATTATTCAAAGACATGTCACTCAGTGTGTATGCTTTGCCACGGTGCAATACTCATACTACTAGATGTAGGTTTTTTCCTTTTAGTTTTTACCGTCACTGGAAAGGCTGCTGCGAGCCGAGACATGCGTGCTATCTGTCAGGCGTAAGCCAGGCCGATGCATGCATGCTTTGACGATTGACACAGATTTACATGTACAGTGTCATGGAGGGGCTTTGTTCATCTTTGTTTATTCGAACGGGAGCAGCATGCATGTTTCTTATCCATGCTCTGACATTTCCTCGCGCAAAAAAGGTTGAGCAAGCCTACCGCGGAAGCACATGGCGGTAGGGGATACACAACCTATCGTTAAAGGTCCTGGCGTAGCGTATTTTCTCATGTTAAATAAATGTGATGGCACAATTAAATTCTATCGTCATTGATTTCGGCGGTAGGTTATGTAACCCTACGGCCAAAGACGGTGGTAGTAGAGAAAAGGGTTAGATCCTGAAAATATTTTCGAAACAGGGTTATTTAAGAAAAGGATCAAAACATCAAAGTTGGCCACCAAGAGATCCAGCGGGTTTGGTATCCCCGTTCCTTGACTAGAAGCGCCCCGGAGATACCGACAGAGACGCCGTCAAGGACTGCAACAAAACAAAAAATCGGCGTCTGCACCCGATGTGCTTCGACTGCGAGCACAGGCTGCACGTGCGGACGTGCCGCTTCCCCGAGCCCACCCAGTCGGACATTCGGTCAGTTGACAGAACCGGAAGGGCCCACGAGTATTTCCCGTACCTCGCGAACTGCACCGACCACAATGCCGTACTCGCCGGCGACATGAACTGGGACGACGAGGTCGGCGGCCCCTTCCCCATCCCCGCGGGGTCGGGGTGGATGGACGCCTGGTGCGAGCTGCGGGGCGGTGACGGGTCGGCGGGTAGACCTACGACTCGGTAGCGAACCCGATGCTCCGGGGATTCAAGCAGGGGCAGACGAGGCCGGACATGTTCCTCTGCAAGCTCAGGGACTTCGACCTGGATAGCATCGAGATGGTCGGCACAGAGGCCATTCCAGGCATTACCTACTACGACGGCAACGCGGACGTGCTGCCGGTTCTTTCCAGCCATCGCTTCGGCCTGCTGCTCACCATCTCGCCCAAGCAGGCTTAGTATTAGTTAACGATGACGCGTGTGTGCTGACGTACATGCGTCTTATTGATCACTTGCTAGCTAGCTATATATATATACACATGCCGTCTATTCTACAATCGATGATAGAATAATATTCTGCAATAATCTCGTACTGCCGGTATAAAGATCTGGTACTGCTTCTGCATAACACAACCGTACATCTTTTTCGTAAAGTCGGTACTGCTCTTCTGTACTTGCGTAGTAATTCACTAATAGATTCTAAACCATTAATCGGAATTGCGCAAATGATATACCCTTGGAAAGCTACAAAAAATTCTCAACTTTTTTATATTGTAACTTGCTTCACTTTTTTTTTATTTTTTACTATGAATTTTCAAAAAACAGAAATCATCACAAGCTGAATAAAAAGTGTTTTGACCGAAATTCATTAACCACTTATCGGAATATAGCAAATGATATACCGTTGAAAAGCTACTGAAATTTACAAACATTTTCATGTTTTAAGTTTTTCCAAATTTTGCACAATTTTGGAACAGTTTTGAAAATACTAAAAAACTATTTTTATTAAAAGATGATCATGGATCATTTTTGGATATCGAAATGATGCAAATGATATGGAGTTGGAAAGGTGGTGAAATTCCTATCTTTTTCATGTATGAATTTTTTTCTAAATTTTACATATTTTTTGAGCAGTTTTGAAAGTACCGAGATTCATTCAAAATAGACGAACAATAATTATATATTAATTTTTTCAACAACTTCTCGGAATAGCGCAAATGATATACCGTTGGAAAGCTACTGAAATATACAATCACCTTTTATAAGTTTTTTCAAATTATGCATAGTTTTGAAACAGTTTTGAAAATACTAAATTTTGATCTATTAAAATATGATCATTGATGTTCTCTGGACCTTGGAATGATGCAAATGATATGGCATTGGAAAGGTATTGAAATTTAGCAAATTTTTGTGTTTTAACATTTTTCTAATTCTTCACGGTTTTTGAACAATATTCAAAATACCAAGATTTTTCTTGTTACAAGGAAACATAGTATTGAACTTCTGTGGATTATGAGTTTCTTACTGCCCGACAATAAAGAAGTTTCTGTACTTCTCAAAGTGAATAAATTCTACTGCTCAGATTTATTTTAAAAGAACACAATTTTGCCTTGTACTTCTGTGGAATACGAGTTTCGTACTGCTCTGCAATATTTTTTTGTATTAATCAAATGATTAAATTGTATTGCTCGTAAATTATTTTACATAAGTCAGTTTCCTTCGACATGTATCTTGTACTTATTGGGAATATCAGTTTCGTACTTCTTAATCTTATAGGGTTTGTACATCTCAATTACACAATTTCATTAAGGTTAATTTTGCATTTTATCTGCACTGCTGCTTCTCTTCACTACAGAGAACCTTTTTCGCACTTTCCTAAGCTTGCTAATTTCACAGCTCCAAGTAGCAGCTGCAAAAGATGAGTACCAAATTAGCATAAAGGACACCCTGTACTGCTACTTCAAACTACTCGGTACTTCTCTTAGTGTAACTATGGTACTGCCTCCCTAGCAGGAATAATTCTCAGCAGGTACTTCCTTGTCGCATGCTGTACTGCTCTATACTTCTACCTAAATATTGTATGTACTTCTCATTACTGCTACCTTTGCACTTCCCGTAATTCTCCACTCAGGAGGTCAAAATTTCATTCAATCTCCTCGCCGCCCGCCAGAGTAAAAAGAATGCCACAGAATGCCACGATGAAGAGAAGTATATTTTACCCTCGCACCTCTCGCTGGAGAAGGAGCTCGTGCTTGTCCTCGACGTTGGAACCCGTAATAACCCCGCACCCGTAGAATACGAGTTTCGTACTGCTTTGCAATAATTTCTTTTTGTATTACTCAAAATGATTAAATTGTATTGCTCGTAAATTATTTTACATAAGTTAGTTTTCTTCGACATGTATCTTGTAATGCTTGGGAATATTAGTTTCGTAATTCTTGATCTTATAGGGTTTGTACTTCTCAATTACACAATTTTTATTAAGGCTAGTTTTGCATTTTTATCTGCACTGCTGCTTCAAGATAGTCTGTACTGCTACTCTTCACTACAGAGAACCTTTTTTGCACTTCCCTAAGCTTGCTAATTCCACAGCTCCAAGTAGCAGCTGCAGAAGATGAGTACCAAATTAGCATAAATGACACCCTGTACTGCTACTTCAAACTACTCGGTACTTCTCTCAGTGTAACTATGGTACTGCCTCCCTAGCAGGAATAATTCTCAGCAGGTACTTCCTTCCTTGCATGCTGTACTGCTCTGTACTTCTACCTAAATATTGTATGTGTTGGGGAACGTTGCAGAAAATTAAAAATTTTCCTACGGTAGATCAATCTATGAGTTCATCTAAGCAACGAGTCATGGGAGAGAGATGCATCTACATACCACTTTGTAGATCGTGAGCGGAAGCGTTCAAAAGAACGGGGTTGAGGTAGTCGTTCTCGTCGTGATCCTATCACCGGAGATCCTAGCACCGAACGGACGACACCTCCGCGTTCAACACACATACGGTCAGCGTGACGTCTCCTCCGTCTTGATCTAGCAAGGGGGAAGGAGAGGTTGATGATGATCCAGTAGCACGGCGGCGTGGTGGTGGATGCAGCAGAACTCTGACAGGGCTTCGCCAAGCTGCTGCGGGAGGAGGACGAGGTGTAGCAGGGGGAGGGAGGCGCCAGAACTTCAGGGTGTGGCTGCCCCTCCCTCCCCTCCCTTTATATAGGCCCCAGGGTGGGCGTCGGCCCCTGGAGATCTGATCTCCCAGGGGGGCGGCGGCCAGGGGGGTGGAGTGCCCCCCAAGGCAAGTGGGGCGCCCCCCCACCCTAGGGTTTCAACTCTAGGCGCAGGGGGTGGGCCAAGGGGGGCGCACCAGCCCACTATGGGCTGGTTCCCCTCCCCACTTCAGCCCTTGGGGCCCTCCGGGAAGGTTGGCCCCACCCGGTGGACCCTCGGGACACTTCCGGTGGTCCCGGTACAATACCGGGTGACCCCGAAACTTTCCCGATGGCCGAAACAACACTTCCTATATATAATTCTTTACCTCCGGACCATTCCTGAACTCCTCGTGACGTCCGGGAACTCATCCGGGACTCTGAACAACATTCGGTTTTCTGCATACTCATATTCATACAACCCTAGCGTCATCGAACCTTAAGTCTGTAGACCCTACGGGTTCGGGAGACACGTAGACATGACCGAGACGACTCTCGGGCAATAACCAACAGCGGGATCTGGATACCCATGTTGGCTCCCACGTGCTCCTCGATGATCTCATCGGATGAACCACGATGTCGAGGATTCGAACAACCCCGTATACAATTCCCTTTGTCAATCGGTACGTTACTTGCCCGAGACTCGATCGTCGATATCCCAATACCTCGTTCAGTCTCGTTACCGGCAAGTCACTTTACTCGTACCGTAATGCAGGATCCCGTGACCAAACACTTGGTCACTTTGAGCTCTTTATGATGATGCATTACCGAGTGGGCCCAGAGATACCTCTCTGTCATACGGAGTGACAAATCCCATTCTCGATCCGTGTCAACCCAACAGACACTTTTGGAGATACCTGTAATGCGCCTTTATAGTCACCGAGTTACGTTGTGACGTTTGGTACACCCAAAGCACTCCTACGGTATCCGGGAATTACACGATCTCATGGTCTAAGGAAAAGATACTTGACATTGGAAATGCTCTAGCAAACGAACTACACGATCTTGTGCTATGCTTAGGATTGGGTCTTGTCCATCACATCATTCTCCTAATGATGTGATCCCGTTATCAACGACATCTAATGTCCATAGCCAGGAAACCATGACTATCTGTTGATCAATGAGCTAGTCAACTAGAGGCTTACTAGGGACATATTATGGTCTATTCACACGTGTATTACGATTTCCGGATAATACAGTTATAGCATGAATAAAGACAATTATCATGAACAAGGAAATATAATAATAATCCTTTTATTATTGCCTCTAGGGCATATTTCCAACAGTCTCCCACTTGCACTAGAGTCAATAATCTAGTTACATTATGATGAATCGAACACCCATAGAGTTCTGGTGTTGATCATGTTTTGCTCGCGAAAGAGGTTTAGTCAACGGATCTACAACATTCAGATCCGTATGTACTTTGTAAATATCTATGTCTCCATCTTGAACATTTTCACGGATGGAGTTGAAGCGACGCTTGATGTGCCTGGTCTTCTTGTGAAACTTGGGCTCCTTGGCAAGGGCAATAGCTCCAGTGTTGTCACAGAAGAGTTTGATCGGCCCTGACGCATTGGGTATGACTCCTAGGTCGGTGATGAACTCCTTCACCCAAATTGCTTCATGCGCTGCCTCCGAGGCTGCCATGTACGCTGCATCACATGTAGATCCCGCCACGACGCTCTGCTTGCAGCTACACCAGCTCACTGCTCCACCATTCAACATATACACGTATCCGGTTTGTGACTTAGAGTCATCCAGATCTGTGTCGAAGCTAGCATCGACGTAACCCTTTACGACGAGCTCTTCGTGACCTCCATAAATGAGAAACATGTCCTTTGTCCTTTTCAGGTACTTCAGGATATTCTTGACCGATGTCCAGTGTTCTTGCCGGGATTACTTTGGTACCTTCCTACCAAACTTACGGCAAGGTTTACATCAGGTCTGGTACACAGCATGGCATACATAATAGATCCTATGGCTGAAGCATAGGGGATGACACTCATCTCTTCTTTATCTTTTGCCGTGGTCGGGCATTGAGCCGAGCTCAATCTCACACCTTGCAATACAGGAAAGAACCCTTTCTTGGACTGATCCATTTTGAACTTCTTCAAAATCTTATCAAGGTATGCGCTTTGTGAAAGACCTATGAGGCGTCTCGATCTATCCCTATAGATCTTGATGCCTAATATGTAAGCAGCTTCTCCAAGGTCCTTCATTGAAAAACACTTATTCAAGTAGGCCTTAATGCTGTCCAAAAGTTCTATATCATTTCCCATCAAGAGTATGTCATCTACATATAATATGAGAAATGCTACAGAGCTCCCACTCACTTTCTTGTAAACGCAGGCTTCTCCATAAGTCCGCATAAACCCAAACACTTTGATCATCTCATCAAAGCGAATGTTCCAACTCCGAGATGCTTGCACCGGCCCATAAATGGATCGTTGGAGCTTGCATACTTTGTTAGCATTATTAGGGTCGACAAAACCTTCCGGCTGCGTCATATACAGCTCTTCCTTAAGATGTCCGTTAAGGAATGCCGTTTTGACGTCCATCTGCCATATCTCATAATCATAGTATGTGGCAATTGCTAACATGATTCGGACGGACTTCAGCTTCGCTACGGGAGAGAATGTCTCGTCGTAGTCAATCCCTTGAACTTGTCGATAACCCTTAGTGACAAGTCGAGCTTTATAGATGGTAACATTTCCATCCGCGTCTGTCTTCTTCTTAAAGATCCATTTGTTTTCTATCGCTCGCCGATCATCGGGCAAGTCTGTCAAAGTCCATACTTTGTTTTCATACATGGATTCTATCTCGGATTTCATGGCTTCAAGCCATTTGTTGGAATCTGGGCCCGCCATCGCTTCTTCATAGTTCGAAGGTTCACCGTTGTCTAACAAGATGATTTCCAGGACAGGGTTGCCGTACCACTCTGGTGCGGAACGTGTCCTTGTGGACCTACGAAGTTCAGTAGCAACTTGATCCGAAGTACCTTGATCATCATCATTATTTTCCTCTTCAGTTGGTGCAGGCATCACAGGAACAATTTCCTGCGCAACACTACTTTCCTGTTCAAGAGGTAGTACTTCATCGAGTTCTACTTTCCTCCCACTTACTTCTTTCGAGAGAAACTCTTTTTCCAGAAAGGACCCATTCTTGGCAACAAAGATCTTGCCCTCGGATCTTAAATAGAAGGTATACCCAATGGTTTCCTTAGGGTATCCTATGAAGACGCATTTTTCCGACTTGGGTTCGAGCTTTTCAGGTTGAAGTTTCTTGACATAAGCATCGCATCCCCAAACTTTTAGAAATGACAACTTAGGTTTCTTCCCAAACCATAATTCATACGGTGTCGTCTCAACGGATTTAGACGGTGCCCTATTTAAAGTGAATGTAGCTGTCTCTAGAGCGTATCCCCAAAATGATAGCGGTAAATCGGTAAGTGACATCATAGACCGCACCATATCCAATAGAGTGCGATTACGATGTTCGGACACACCGTTACGCTGAGGTGTTCCAGGCGGCGTGAGTTGTGAAACGATTCCACATTTCCTTAAGTGTGTACCAAATTCGTGACTTAAATATTCTTCTCCACGATCTGATCGTAGGAACTTTATCTTTCGGTCACGTTGATTCTCTACCTCATTCTGAAATTCCATGAACTTTTCAAAGGTCTCAGACTTGTGTTTCATTAAGTAGACATACCCCTATCTACTCAAGTCATCAGTGAGAGTGAGAACATAACGATATTCTCCGCGAGCCTCAACGCTCATTGGACCGCACACATCGGTATGTATGATTTCTAACAAGTTGGTTGCTCGCTCCATTGTTCCGGAGAACGGAGTCTTGGTCATCTTGCCCATGAGGCATGGTTCGCATGTGTCAAATGATTCATAATCGAGAGACTCCAAAAGTCCATCAGCATGGAGCTTCTTCATGCGCTTGACACCAATGTGACCAAGGCGGCAGTGCCACAAGTATGTGGGACTATCGTTATCAACTTTACATCTTTTGGTACTCACACTATGAATATGTGTAATGTTACGCTCGAGATTCATTAAGAATAAACCATTGACCATCGGGGCATGACCATAAAACATATCTCTCATATAAATAGAACAACAATTATTTTCGGATTTAAATGAGTAGCCATCTCGTATCAAACGAGATCCAGATACAATGTTCATGCTCAAACTTGGCACTAAATAACAATTACTGAGGTTTAAAACTAATCCCGTAGGTAAATGTAGAGGTTGCGTGCCGACGGCGATCACATCGACCTTGGAACCATTCCCGACGAACATCGTCACCTCGTCCTTCGCCAGTCTCCGCTTATTCCGCAGCTCCTGCTGTGAGTTACAAATATGAGCAACGGCACCGGTATAAAATACCCAGGAGTTACTACGAGTACTGGTAAGGTACACATCAATTACATGTATATCAAATATACCTTTAGTGTTGCTGGCCTTCTTGTCCGCTAAGTATTTGGGGCAGTTCTGCTTCCAGTGACCCTTCCCTTTGCAATAAAAGCACTCTGTCTCAGGCTTGGGTCCATTCTTTGACTTCTTCTCGGCAACTGGCTTACCGGGCGCGGCAACATCCTTGTCGTCTTTCTTGAAGTTCTTCTTGCCCTTGCCATTCTTGAACTTAGTGGTTTTATTGACCATCAACACTTGATGTTCCTTCTTGATTTCTACCTCTGCTGACTTCAGCTTTGAAAATACTTCAGGAATGGTCTTCACCATCCCATGCATATTGTAGTTCATCACAAAGCTCTTGTAGCTTGTTGGGAGCGACTGAAGGATTCTGTCAATGACCTCCTCGTCCGGGAGGTTAATGTCCAGCTGGGACAGGTGGTTGTGCAACCCAGACATTTTGAGTATGTGCTCACTGACAGAACTATTTTCCTCCATCTTACAACTATAGAACTTGTCGGAGACTTCATATCTCTCGACCCGGGCATGAGCTTGGAAAACTAGTTTCAGCTCCTCGAACATCTCATATGCTCCGTGTTGCTCAAAACGCTTTTGGAGCCCCGGTTCTAAGTTGTAAAGCATTCCGCACTGAACGAGGGAGTAATCATCAGCACGAGACTGCCAAGCATTCATAACGTCTTGGTTCTCTGGAACGGGTGCATCACCTAGCGGTCCTTCTAGGACATATTGTTTCCTGGCAGCTATGAGGATGATCCTCAGGTTCCGGACCCAGTCCCTATAGTTGCTGCCATCATCTTTCAGCTTGGTTTTCTCTAGGAACGCGTTGAAGTTCATGTTGACATGAGCGGCGGCCATTTGATCTGCAAGACATATTTGCAAAGGTTTTAGACTAAGTTCATGATAATTAAGTTCATCTAATCATATTATTACAATGAACTCCCACTCAGATTAGACATCCCTCTAGTCATCTAAGTGTTACACGATCCGAGTCGACTAGGCCGTGTTCGATCATCACGTGAGACGGACTAGTCATCATCGGTGAACATCTCCATGTTGATCGTATCTTCCATACGACTCGTGTTCAACCTTTCGGTCTCTGTGTTCCGAGGCCATGTCTGTACATGCTAGGCTCGTCAAGTTAACCCTAAGTGTTTTGCATGTGTAAAACTGTCTTACACCCGTTGTATGTGAACGTAAGAATCTATCACACCCGATCATCACGTGGTGCTTCGAAACGACGAACTTTAGCAACGGTGCACAGTTAGGGGAGAACACTTCTTGAAATTGTTATAAGGGATCATCTTATTTACTACCGTCGTTCTAAGTAAACAAGATGCATAAACATAATAAACATCACATGCAATTATATAGTAGTGACATGATATGGCCAATATCATATAGCTCCTTTGATCTCCATCTTCGGGGCTCCATGATCATCTTTGTCACCGGCATGACACCATGATCTCCATCATTGTGTCTTCATGAAGTTGTCACGCCAACGACTACTTCTACTTCTATGGCTAACGCGTTTAGCAATAAAGTAAAGTAATTTACATGGCGTTCTTCAATGACACGCAGGTCATACAAAAAATATAGACAACTCCTATGGCTCCTGCCGGTTGTCATACTCATCGACATGCAAGTCGTGATTCCTATTACAAGAACATGATCTCATACATCACAATACATCATTCATCATTCATCACAACTTTTGTTCATATCACATCACAAGACACTTGCTGCAAAAACAAGTTAGACGTCCTCTAATTGTTGTTGCAAGTTTTTACATGGCTTCTATAGGTGATCTAGCAAGAACGTTTTCTTACCTATGTTAAAGCCACAACGTGATTTTGTCAACTTCTATTTACCCTTCATAAGGACCCTTTTCATCGAATCCGCTCCAACTAAAGTGGGAGAGACAGATACCCGCCAGCCACCTTATGCAACTAGTGCATGTCAGTCGGTGGAACCGATCTCACGTAAGCGTACGTGTAAGGTTGGTCCGGGCCGCTTCATCCCACAATACCGCTGAAGCAAGATAAGACTAGTAGCAGCAAGCAAGTTGACAAGATCTACGCCCACAAAAAAATTGCGTTCTACTCGTGCAATAGAGAACTACGCATAGACCTAGCTCATGATGCCACAGTTGGGGAACGTTGCAGAAAATTAAAAATTTTCCTATGGTTTCACCAAGATCCATCTATGAGTTCATCTAAGCAACGAGTCATGGGAGAGAGATGCATCTACATACCACTTTGTAGATCGCGAGCGGAAGTGTTCAAAAGAACATGGTTGAGGTAGTCGTTCTCATCGTGATCCTATCACCGGAGATCCTAGCGCCGAATTGATGGGACCTCCATGTTCAACACACGTATGGTCAGGGTGACGTCTCCTCCGTCTTGATCTAGCAAGGGGGAAGGAGAGGTTGATGATGATCCAGCAGCACGGCGGCGTGGTGGTGGATGCAGCAGAACTCCGGCAGGGCTTCGCCAAGCTGCTGCGGGAGGAGGACGAGGTGTAGCAGGGGGAGGGAGGCGCCAGAACTTCAGGGTGTGGCTGCCCCTCCCTCCCCTCCCTTTATATAGGCCCCAGGGGGGGGGCGCCAGCCCCTGGAGATCTGATCTCCTAGGGGGGGCGGCGGCCAGGGGGGTGGAGTGCCCCCAAGCCAAGTGGGGCGCCCCCCACCCTAGGGTTTCAACACTAGGCGCAGGGGGTGGGCCAAGGGGGAGCACCAGCCCACTATGGGCTGGTCCCCCTCCCCACTTTAGCCCTTGGGGCTGTAAGGGCATATTTATCCCTAAGTGTTTTGGTGATTGATGACAATACTCGTGCAGACTAATCGTGTGCCTTGAGTCCCACAGATACTTCTTCATTAGGCACAAGATGATTCGGTGCCCCTCGAAGACTAGTGAAGCCGTCGTTGTTCTACGTTTCTCTTTGGTGGAGTTGAGTCGTAGGAGAGCCATACTATTAAGAGGGGGTCCGCGTCGGAAAGGTAGGGTGGAATCACACGTACACTTGCCCCTCCTTTCCTTGCACTTTGGAGCTACCCATCGTTATCATTGTTGTGCGAAAAACTGACGACTACTGCTGTACTTGCGGTAGTACCGCAAGTACACGTGGTAGTACCGCGACAGGTCACGGTAGTACCGCCCCTCTGGCGCGGTAGTACCGCGGTACCTTGGCCTAGTGCCGCTCCAGTGCGGTAGTAGGGGCGGATGTAATTTTTTACATCCGCGCCCCTCACGGTAGTACCGCTCCTCTGGTGCGGTAGTACCGCCGCACTCTGGCCTAGTGCCGCTCCGGTGCGGTAGTAGGGGCGGATGTAATTTTTTACATCCGCGCCACCCACGGTAGTACCGCTCCTTTGGAGTTGTAGTACCGTGGCCCTTCTGCCTAGTACCGTTGCGTCGCGGGTAGTAGGCGCGGATGTAATTTTTTACATCCGTGCCTACCACGGTAGTACCGCGCCTTACAGGCGGTAGTACCGCGTCGGGTTTTTGCACCACCCTAGTTTCTGCGGAAGTTGACACGGATGAAATTTATTTCATCCGCGCCCTTCCCAGGCCGTGACCCTCCTGCCTTGCGGTAGTACCGCAAGGGGGAGCGGTAGTACCGCACCAGCGGTAGTACTGCTTCTAGCTCAGGCTTGTTCCGGCCTGTGCAGCTGCCACGGTAGTACCGTGATCACCCACGGTAGTACCGCGCATCGTCGCGGTAGTACCGCTCCCTTAGAGCGGTAGTACCGTGAGTCGCGGGCAGAACTAGTGGATAACGGTTGGATCTTTTCCCCGACTATATAAGGGATGTCTTCTACCTCTAGTTGACTACCTCTTCCACCTCTAAGCTCCATTGTTGCTCCAAGCTCCATTTTCGCTCGATCTCTCTCCCTAGCCAATCAAACTTGTTGATTTGCTCGGGATTGGGTGACAAGGGCCCGATCTACACTTCCACCAAAGGATATTTGATTCCCCCACTTATCCCTTGCGGATCTTGTTACTCTTGGGTGTTGAGCACCCTAGACGGTTGAGGTCACCTCGAAGCCATACTCCATTGTGGTGAAGCTTCGTGGTGGTGTTGTTGTTGGGAGCCTCCGATTGTTGTGGAGATTGCCCCAACCTTGCTTGTAAAGGTTCGGTCGCCGCCTTCAACGGCACCAATAGTGGAATCACGGCATCTCGCATCGTGTGAGGGCGTGAGGAGAATACGGTGGCCCTAGTGGCTTCTTGGGGAGCATTGTGCCTCCACACCGCTCTAACGGAGACGTACTTCCCCTTAAAAGGAAGGAACTCCGGTAACACATCCTCGTCTTCACCGTCTCCACTCTTGGTTATTTCGTGTCTTTACTTTTGCAAGCTTACTTATTGTTACATCTCTTGCTTGCTTGTGTGCTAGTTGTTATTGCATCATATAGGTTGCTCACTTAGTTGCACATCTAGACAACCTATTTGTTGCGAAGTTTAATTTGGTAAAGAAAAGCTTAAAAATTGTTAGTTGCCTATTCACCCCCCCCTCTAGTCAACCATATCGTTCCTTTCAATTGGTATCAGAGCCTCGTCTCTTTATTAAGGACTTCACCGTCCGAAGAGTATGGTTGACACCCACGATGGTGTGGAGGAACACTCCGGTGTGAATCCTATCTCATCTTCGGCCGAAGGGGAACCTCGGTCTCTCGTGAGGAGTTCAATGTGGCTTTGGACACATTGAAAACCTCCATGACGGCCGAGGTTAAAAGCATGTTTAATGATTTCTTAGAGGGACTTAAACTATCTACCGCACCTATGAAAGTGGGTGATCCCACTAACAAGGTGACGGATGCTTTCTCCGATAAGGGGGAAGCTAACAATGAAAAGAGTCCTTCTACTAGTGGTAGAAATGGCACCGGCATCTTTGCCCATGTGGAACCCCCGGTCTATGGAGGGCCTATCCCCTCCACTCATTTGAATCATGCCGGTCCACCTCCTAAGTATGAAAAAGGTGTAGATTTTGATAATTGGGTCTATCGCTTTAAGCGTCATTTGAAACATGTGAACACTAACCTTTGGAGAGTCATTGAAGAAGGTTTTTATCCTCATGACCCAAGCAACTTCACCCCTCGAGAAGCCGTGGACAATCAATTCAATGAGAGTGCTCTCTTCATCATTCAAGATGCAATTCTTCCCGAAGATCTCCCTCACCTTCGACCCCATGTCGTTGCTAAAGAAGCATGGAAATGTGTTGAGGGCCTCTATCGTGGAAGTGCTAGCATTCAACGGTCCAACTATGAAGTGGTGCAAGATGAAGCCGACGAGTTTGCAATGAAAGAAGATGAAGAACCTCGTGAGCTCTTTCGAAGAGTAACCAAACTCGCGGTGGCACTTCGAGATCATGGAAGCAAGGACACGGATGACAATTGGATCAAGCGAAAGTTCCTCAAGGCCATGATGCCCTACAACAAAGCCATGTCCTCCGTCATTCGTCAACGACCGGACTTCCACACCATGACCTCAAGTGAAGTGTTGGATGAGTTCGTTGCAATGAGCATCTTGGACAAGACCGCCGAAAATGCGGTGCTCCGTTCTCAAAGAGCTAAGAAGCCTAACCTTGCCTTGAAGGCCAAGGTCATTGTCGAAGAAGAGGAAGAAGTGGAAGATGAGGAAAGCAACCCCGAAGACACCAAGTTCGACTACAATGAGCACATGGCCCTTGCTTCAAGACAATTTTGGAGCAAGAAGAGCTCAAGACCCAACTTCAACAAGAATAACTCAAGTGGCGTCAAGGGCAAGCAACGAGTTAGAACTTGCTTCAACTGTGGCAATGTGAGCCATTTCGTTGCGGATTGTCCTTACGAGAAGAGGGAAGACAATGGTGGCAAGTTCATTCGGAAAGACAAAGCCAAGTCCGTCCCCAACAAGAACAACTTCGCCAAGAAGACTCCCACTCGTGGGTTGTTGGTTCAAGAAGAATACCAAGAGGATGATGATGATGATGAGAATGAAGAAGCAACGGCCATGGCATCCATTGCCATTGCTACTCCTCGGGTGTCTCTCTTCGAATCACCCAACGAAAACATCACCGCTAGATGCCTCATGGCGAAGGCTTCAAACAAGGTAACCCCCAACATCACAACCACCATCATTTCTAATACCTCCATGGAGGATTGCATTGATGGACATGTTGAGTCTAATGAGGAAGTGAATGAATTAGAGTCCTTCATGAGTAAGCTAAAGGGAAAGTCCAAGAAGCACTTTGTTGCTCTCTTGGAACAACTTGGTGAGGCCAATGACATGATCGAGGCTCACGAAGAAACCATCTCCAAGATGGAAGGTCATAGTCGTGACTATGCCGATGAGATATCGGATCTCTCAAATGCTCTTGAGGAAGAGCGTGTGCATCATTTGACTCTTGAGGAGTCACACAATGATGCCCATGCTAAGTTAAAGAAAGATCTTGATCATGCTCTTGTCATGTCTCGTGTGCTAACCTCCGAGAAGGCTAAACTTGGGGTTGATCATGCTAGACTCAAAGAGGAGTTTGAGATACTTGACAAGGCTCACAAGGCCTTAAAGGGTACTCATGCTACCCTCAAAGAGTCTCATGCTCAAATCCAAGTTAAGCTAATCAAGGAAAAAGCCACCTTTCGTCATATGGTATTAATTGATAATGCATGTGCTACTAACCCTTGTTGTGAGCATGTGCATCTTATGGAGGAAAATGCTAGGTTGAAGGATCAACTTGAGAAGGGCCTTGTGACTTGCATTCAAGGTGAGAAAAACCTCAACGACCTTTTGAGCAATCAAAAGAAAGTTGTGGGCAAAGAAGGAATTGGGTTTGCACCCAAGTCCAAGAGCCAGAAGAAGAAGATCAACAAGGCCAACCGTCCTCCTCCCCTCAAACAAACTTTTGTGAAAGAGGGAGACGGAGCTTCCAAGAAGAAGAAGGAGAAAGTGAAGGAAGTTGATGTTCAAAAGGGCAAGAACGTTTCCTCAAACAAAGCCGGCGACTTTAACCCTTCATATGTGTTGTGCCGTGCTAGTGATGGACATGTTTATGCTAAATTTGTTGGTTCTCCTTATGAGTACATTGAATGGTCTATTTGGGTTCCCAAGGCCCTTGTTACTAACATCAAAGGACCCATTACTAAATGGGTACCTAAAACCAAGCATTGATCTCGTGTAGGTGTTTGCTTCCGGTGGGGGATCATGGTTGCTCGATAGTGGAGCAACAAATCATATGACCGGGAGCAAGGACTTGGTGGTGGATGTGCAAGAGACTCCATCTATGCCCACCAATGTCGAGTGGGGTGATGCATCACATTCTAAGGTATTGGGCCTCGGCAAGGTTGTCATTTCTCATGATCTAACGATCGAGAAAGTCATGCTTGTTGAGTCCCTTGCATTCAATTTACTTTCCGTTCGTCAACTTGCACTCATGGGTTTTGCCACATTCTTTGATATTGATACCGTGGCCCTCTTGTGGAGCAAGACTCTTAAAGTAGCCTTTGTTGGGCATGTCGAGAACGGTCTCTATGTGGTTAACTTTTCGGAGCAACCCACTAAGACCGCGACATGCCTAATGGCTAAAGTTGACGTGGGATGGCTTTGGCATCGCCGTTTGGCCCACGTCAATATGAGATCTTTGCAAAGTCTCCTCAAGGGGGACCATGTTCGTGGACTAACAAATGTGAGTTTTGCCAAAGATCGTGCGTGCAGTGCTTGTATCGAAGGAAAGCTTCATGAAAAGGCACACCCTCCCTCAACCATCATCTACTCGAAGAGACCCTTGGAGCTCCTTCACATGGATCTCTTTGGGCCTCCATCTTTTGATAGTCTTGGAGGAAGAAAGTATTGCTTGGTGATTGTGGATGATTACTCAAGATATACTTGGGTATACTTCTTCAAGAGGAATAGTGAGACCCAACAAACCGTCATCAACTTTGCAAATGAAGCTCAACGTCAACATGATGCAAAGATCTTGACAATAAGAAGCGACAACGGCACCGAGTTCAAGAACTACACCTTGGATGAGTTTCTTAGTGACGAGGGGATCAAGCATCAATATGCGGCACCTTATACCCCTCAACAAAATGGTGTTGCGGAGAGGAAGAACCGGACGTTGATGGATGCGGCAAGGACCATGATGTTCAAGTCTCCATACAACTTTTGGGCCGAAGCCATCAACACAGCATGTCATGCATCCAATCGGCTCTATCTTCGCAAAGGCTTGAACAAGACTCCTTATGAGATCCTCACCGGCAACAAGCCCAACCTCAAGTACTTTCGAGTGTTCGGTTGTAAGTGTTTCATTCTCAAGAAAGGTGTTCGGTTGTCTAAATTTGAAGCTAGAGCTCATGAGGGCATATTTGTTGGTTATGCTACAAACTCTCATGCTTACCGTGTCCTCAACAAGTCCACCGGACTCATTGAGGAGACGTGTAACGTGGAGTTTGACGAAAATAACGGCTCCCAAGTGGAGCAAAGTGGTACTTGTGATATAGGTGATGAAATTCCTCCCCAAGCCATAAGAAGAATGGGTATTGGTCACATCCTACCCATTGAGGAACCCCTTGTGGCCGAAGGAGAAGGACAATGCTCTACTCAAGTAGAGCCATCACCTCATCAAGACCCACATGCTTCCGAAGAACAATGTGAAGGCCCTCAACCTCATGAACAAGACCAAGGGCAAGATCTACCTCAAGACCGTGATGAACCACTAAATGATGCCCAAGGTCAAGTTCTCCCCCTCGAGCTAGTTCAAGATCAAGATCAACCTCAAGATCAAGAACAAACTCAAGACGGCGCTCAAGATCATCAAGTCAACCCTCCTCCGTCCACACCCGAGGAGGAATTAGAGCGTCGTGCCGCGAAGATTGCTTCCAAGCTCACCAACCAAGGCCATCTCATGGAAAATGTGGTCGGAAGTCTTCGTAAAGGGGTAAGCACTCGTAGACAATTGGCAAACTATTGTGAACATCACGCGTTTGTCTCTTGTGTTGAACCCCAAAAGGTCTATGAGGCGCTCGAAGACCCGGATTGGCTCAATGCCATGCATGAAGAACTCAACAACTTCGAGTACAACAAGGTGTGGAGATTGGTGCCAAGACCATCCGGGAACCACAATGTCATTGGGACCAAGTGGATCTTCAAGAACAAGCAAGATGCCCATGGGAACATCATTCGCAACAAGGCAAGATTGGTAGCACAAGGCTACTCCCAAGTCGAGGGTATCGACTACGGTGAAACCTTCGCTCCTGTTGCTCGTCTTGAATCCATTCGTTTGTTGATTGCTTATGCTTCCCATCACAACTTTAAGTTGCAACAAATGGATGTGAAAAGTGCTTTTCTTAATGGTCCCATTAATGAGTTGGTCTATGTCAAGCAACCCCCCGGGTTCGAGGATCCCTACTTTCTGGATCACGTGTATCAACTCGACAAGGCACTCTATGGCCTTAAACAAGCCCCACGTGCGTGGTATGACCACCTTACCGAGTTGCTACAAGATCGTGGTTTTGAAGTAGGGCTAATCGACCCCACTCTTTTTACTAAGAAGGTCAACGGGGAGTTGTTTGTATGCCAACTATATGTTGATGATATTATCTTTGGTTCCCCTAACAAAGCTTTCAATGAAGAATTTGCCGCTCTCATGACCTCCAAGTTTAAGATGTCTTCGATGGGAGAGTTGAAGTTCTTCCTTGGTTTCGACATCAAGCAAAGAAGAGAAGGAACCTTCATCAACCAAGCCAAATATACTCAAGACATGCTTAAAAGATTCAAGCTAAGTGATGTCAAGCCGGCTAATACACCAATGCCTACCAAGTGCCAACTTGACATTGATCCCAATGGTAAAGCGGTGGATCAAAAGGTATATCGCTCCATGATTGGATCCTTGCTTTACCTTTGTGCATCTAGACCGGATATCATGTTGAGTGTGGGGATGTGTGCACGTTTTCAAGCCGCACCAAAGGAAAGTCACTTTGTGGCGGTCAAACGAATCTTTCGATATTTGGCTCATACCCCAAACTTTGGCTTATGGTACCCAAGAGGAGCAAACTTCAAGCTTGAAGGTTTCACGGATTCCGATTGGGCGGGAGACAAAGTGGATAGGAAGTCCACTTCCGGAGGGTGTCAATTTCTTGGCTGCTCTTTGGTAAGTTGGTCTTCCAAGAAACAAAGTTGTGTGTCTCTCTCGTCCACCGAAGCGGAGTATGTGGCGGCCGGTAGTTGTTGTGCTCAACTCCTATGGATGAGGCAAACTTTAAAGGAGTACGGTGTCACTTGTGACAAAGTGCCTCTTTGGTGTGATAATGAAAGTGCCATCAAGATTTCCCTCAACCCGGTGCAACACTTCAAGACGAAGCACATTGAGATTCGGTATCACTTCATTCGGGATCACATTCGGCGAGGGGAGATCGAGCTCAAGTATGTCAACACTCATGATAACCTTGCAGATATTTTCACGAAGCCATTGGATGAAGCAAGATTTCGCGAGTTAAGGCATGAGCTAAATATCATTGATTTGAGCAATGTGACTTGAACCCGTGCACCCCCCACCACACTCAACTTGTTGTCTAGTTTAGATGTAGGCATGGACATAGGGGGAGTGTTGTTCTCTCAATGAACTCTCCCTCCCCCCATTATGCCTAAATAGATCACCTCTTTCACATTAGCCATTTTTGATGGTACTTGTGCTTCAAAGACGAGTTTTGGTCATGGGCCCAAGGATAATTCTTCGCAGTGCCATACCATCCAACTCAAACATAGGTGGCTTCGGCCACCGCCCTCTCTCTCCTCGAGAGACCTTGTTACTTAGGGTTTTACTGTTGTTCCTTTGCTGTTGTGCTGCTTTGGGTTGTGTCTGTTTTTCGATGCAAAGGCGTGTTTTTCTCTCTTGTTCGAAACCCTTGGTGGCATGAGCTCACGGTACTACCGCGGTCGGCCACGGTACTACCGCGGCCAGTCACGGTACTAACGCTGATGGGAGCACGGTACTATGCACCCAAGCGGCATGAGCTCACGCCTGATGGAGCGGTACTACCGCCACGGCGCGGTACTTCCGCCCAGGCGGTACTACCGCGATGACCCGCGGTACTACCGCGCCGGTTCGGGCTCGCGGGGATAGGGTCGGGGAGGGGGAGTTCTAACTCCCCCATACCCATTCGTCCCTTTCTCTCCTCATAGCCCGTTCCTCTCTCGTGCTCACGAACGGAGCCGGCGTTCGTCGCCGGATCTCCTCCACCGGCTGCCCTCCCGTGATTCCGTCCGGTGAGATCGTTCCCCACCACGTGCTCTTGCTATGGACCAAGGTTTTTTCCCAAATCCTTCTCCGTGATGATTGTATTTGGTTTTTCTAGGTTTTGGGGGAGGCTTGCATGTTCTTGAGATTTCTCGGCTAGATCTCTGCAAGAGTAGGATGAAGGAGTGTAGTATTGCATAGGATTTATACTTGTATTGTTGTCTTGCTCTAGATCTGGTCACCGTAGCACCGCCATGGCTTCGCGGGTCTTTTCAGATTCAAATCCTGCTTGATCCGACGCGACGCGGTACTACCGCCCGTATGGCGCGGTACTACCGCTCCAACGGTACTACCGCTTCTATGGCGCGGTACTACCGCGCGCCGTGCGGTACTAACGTCGTACTACTGCCCCAGCCACGGTACTACCGTGATCCCTCACGGTACTACCGTGTCTGGAGCTCTAGTAAGACCTTAGTATCACACCCCATGGCAGTTCTACCGTGGGTCACCTCTATCGCATGCTAACTTTCTCGTTTATCTTCTATGGGTTTCATGTGCAGTCTTTTTAGCCTTTGCATTGATCCTTTTCGACTTGTTTTGGTGCTTTGCGTGTGTGTTTTAGGTGGTGGCTCTCGCCGGGCCAATCCCGTCCGTGACACTGGTTCCAAGCGTCTGCGCAACCCAGGCGAAGTTCCCGAGGGATCATCTGCGTCAAAGCGCAATGTCAAGTCCATCGCCAGCAAGCACAAGGAGCCCGCCAGGGGCATGGATGAGATAGGCGCTCGAGAGTATGTCCGTATCAGGCAGCTTCACCCATATGCAACCCCACGCTCCACTATCAAAGGATGTGAACTGTTCTGGAACAAGACTCAAACCCAGATCTACTTGGATGTCATCAAGAACAAGCAGAATACCTATGTAGAGGTGAAGTGGATTGAGATGCACCACATGAGGAAGGACAAGTTTCGTGACTACTTTGGGGAGGCTCTGGACTTGGTGGAGCAGTTTGGCATTGAGCATGTGATCTCGTTCCACATGGACTATGACCCTGAGATCATTTGTCAGTTCTTTGCCTCAGTGTACTTCCACACCAATGATGAGAGGAGGATGACGTGGATGACCAATGGCCGCCAGCTGTCTGCTACCTGGAAGGAGTTCATGGAGTTACTTCAAGTTGCTGATGATGGACTTGACACTCCTGTTGGTGTTCGCCCTCACGGCAATACTGACTCTGCTGACAAGGACAAGCTCACTCCGTTTATGGTTGAGAAGAAGCTCGCCACTGGCAAGATAGTCTCGGTTCTCAACCCGTTTCTGGATATCATGTACCGCATCTTCCGCAACTCTCTGTTCCCACGCATCGGTGATAAAGACAAGGTTCATGCCTACATGGTGGACATGATGCTTCTGTGCGAGGAGGCTCGCTCATCTCAGACTCAGCCACTTGATGTCTCTCACATCATGTGGTGCGAGCTTCGGTTTGCTGTGTTCAACCGCAAGGTGCCTATTTATGGACCCTACCTGTTTCTGCTGATTTCGAAGACTTGGGAGAAGATGTACCCCACGGAGGAGTTCCTGGCTCCAGACTGGATTCGCCATGAGCCCATTTGTCTGAGGGTCAAACCCAACTGGGCCAACACTGCTACTCGTGCTGAGGCGTCTGCTGCTAGGGCTGCTGCTGTTGATGAGGATGCTGCTGGAGCTGAGGATGTTGCTGGGGGCCGTTCTGCTAGGCCTACTCAGAGTGACTCTAGGCCATCTTGGGCCAAGAGGTTGACGGATAAGATGAAGTCACTTTTCTGCATGCAAGCCAAGGGACAGTACAGGGCTCACGTGGAGTCCAAGGAGAGTCGTCGCCGGCACAACAAGATCTTGAAGCTCTATGGCGAGGATGTGTCTGCCGGGTCTGAGGAGCACATCACTCCTGAGACCGAGTGGATGGAGAAGCAAGGATTCAAGTGGACTGATTCTGCGGAGGAGGCCGAGGAGTCCATTCCAGCTGCGGAGGAGTCTGATGCAGAGGAGTGGGACAGTTTCTCTGCTTGAGCCACCTCTTGTGTGTTTAGGTGTCCTCTCTGCCTTTTTGGCGTCTCGATGCCAAAGGGGGAGAGAGCGTAGGGATTTGGCTTTGCGAGTTTGTGTGTTTGCCAGTTGAGCTCTTTGCTGCTTTTATCGTTTGATCCTTGGTTATCTTATCTCATATGGTGTAAGACATATGCACTCTATCTATCCTAGCTAGCTTGTGTTATATTGTGCTACTTTCATGCTATGCTAGGCTTATTATCATGTCTTGGTCTCTAAAATATAGGGGGAGTGTTGATCCTAGTTTGTGTGCCATGCAGTCCAAAGCATTCATATATAGTGCACACATCTAGGGGGAGCCTCGTCTATATTTTAGAGGAGTGGGGTTTGCCACTGCTTTAAACATATCTTATCTATGTGCAAATCCCGTGTTGTCATCAATACACCAAAAAGGGGGAGATTGTAAGGGCATATTTATCCCTAAGTGTTTTGGTGATTGATGACAATACTCGTGCAGACTAATCGTGTGCCTTGAGTCCCACAGATACTTCTTCATTAGGCACAAGATGATTCGGTGCCCCTCGAAGACTAGTGAAGCCGTCGTTGTTCTACGTTTCTCTTTCGTGGAGTTGAGTCGTAGGAGAGCCGTACTATTAAGAGGGGGTCCGTGTCGGAAAGGTAGGGTGGAATCACACGTACACTTGCCCCTCCTTTCCTTGCACTTTGGAGCTACCCATCGTTATCATTGTTGTGCGAAAAACTGACGACTACTGCTGTACTTGCGGTAGTACCGCAAGTACACGCGGTAGTACCGCGACAGGTCACGGTAGTACCGCCCCTCTGGCGCGGTAGTACCGCGGTACCTTGGCCTAGTGCCGCTCCAGTGCGGTAGTAGGGGCGGATGTAATTTTTTACATCCGCGCCCCTCACGGTAGTACCGCTCCTCTGGTGCGGTAGTACCGCCGCACTCTGGCCTAGTGCCGCTCCGGTGCGGTAGTAGGGGCGGATGTAATTTTTTACATCCGCGCCACCCACGGTAGTACCGCTCCTTTGGAGTTGTAGTACCGTGGCCCTTCTGCCTAGTACCGTTGCGTCGCGGTAGTAGGCGCGGATGTAATTTTTTACATCCGTGCCTACCACGGTAGTACCGCGCCTTACAGGCGGTAGTACCGCGTCGGGTTTTTGCACCACCCTAGTTTCTGCGGAAGTTGACACGGATGAAATTTATTTCGTCCGCGCCCTTCCCAGGCCGTGACCCTCCTGCCTTGCGGTAGTACCGCAAGGGGGAGCGGTAGTACC
Source organism: Triticum aestivum (assembly GCF_018294505.1). Taxonomy (NCBI): domain Eukaryota; kingdom Viridiplantae; phylum Streptophyta; class Magnoliopsida; order Poales; family Poaceae; genus Triticum; species Triticum aestivum. The sequence continues at coordinate 526,687,215 of NC_057807.1, forward strand.
GCACCAGCGGTAGTACTGCTTCTAGCTCAGGCTTGTTCCGGCCTGTGCAGCTGCCACGGTAGTACCGTGATCACCCACGGTAGTACCGCGCGTCGTCGCGGTAGTACCGCTCCCTTAGAGCGGTAGTACCGTGAGTCGCGGGCAGAACTAGTGGATAACGGTTGGATCTTTTCCCCGACTATATAAGGGATGTCTTCTACCTCTAGTTGACTACCTCTTCCACCTCTAAGCTCCATTGTTGCTCCAAGCTCCATTTTCGCTCGATCTCTCTCCCTAGCCAATCAAACTTGTTGATTTGCTCGGGATTGGGTGACAAGGGCCCGATCTACACTTCCACCAAAGGATATTTGATTCCCCCACTTATCCCTTGCGGATCTTGTTACTCTTGGGTGTTGAGCACCCTAGACGGTTGAGGTCACCTCGAAGCCATACTCCATTGTGGTGAAGCTTCGTGGTGGTGTTGTTGTTGGGAGCCTCCGATTGTTGTGGAGATTGCCCCAACCTTGCTTGTAAAGGTTCGGTCGCCGCCTTCAACGGCACCAATAGTGGAATCACGGCATCTCGCATCGTGTGAGGGCGTGAGGAGAATACGGTGGCCCTAGTGGCTTCTTGGGGAGCATTGTGCCTCCACACCGCTCTAACGGAGACGTACTTACCCTTAAAAGGAAGGAACTCCGGTAACACATCCTCGTCTTCACCGTCTCCACTCTTGGTTATTTCGTGCCTTTACTTTTGCAAGCTTACTTATTGTTACATCTCTTGCTTGCTTGTGTACTAGTTGTTATTGCATCATATAGGTTGCTCACTTAGTTGCATATCTAGACAACCTATTTGTTGCGAAGTTTAATTTGGTAAAGAAAAGCTTAAAAATTGTTAGTTGCCTATTCACCCCCCCCTCTAGTCAACCATATCGTTCCTTTCAGGGGCCCTCCGGGATGGGTGGCCCCACCCGGTAGACCCCCGGGACACTTCTGGTGGTCCTGGTACAATACCGGGTGACCCCGAAACCTTCCCGATAGCCGAAACAACACTTCATATATATAATTCATTACCTCAGGACCATTCCAGAACTCCTCGTGACGTCCGCGATCTCATCCGGGACTCCGAACAACATTCGGTTTGCTGCATACTCATATTCATACAACCCTAGCGTCACCGAACCTTAAGTGTGTAGACCCTATGGGTTCGGGAGACACGTAGACATGACCGAGATGACTCTCGGGCAATAACCAACAGCGGGATCTAGATACCCATGTTGGCTCCCACGTGCTCCTCGATGATCTCATCGGATGAACCACGATGTCGTGGATTCGAACAACCCCGTCTACAATTCCCTTTGTCAACCGGTACGTTACTTGCCCGAGACTCGATCGTCGCTATCCCAATACCTCGTTCAGTCTCGTTACCGGCAAGTCACTTTACTCGTACCGTAATGCATGATCTCGTGACCAAAAACTTGGTCACTTTGAGCTCATTATGATGATGCATTACCGAGTGGGCCCAGAGATACCTCTCCGTCATACGGAGTGACAAATCCCATTCTCGATCCGTGTCAACCCAACAGACACTTTCGGAGATACCTGTAATGCACCTTTATAGTCACCCAGTTACGTTGTGACGTTTGGTACACCCAAAGCAATCCTACGGTATCCGGGAGTTACATGATCTCATGGTCTAAGGAAAAGATACTTGACATTGGAAAAGCTCTAGCAAATGAACTACACGATCTTGTGCTATGCTTAGGATTGGGTCTTGTCCATCACATCATTCTCCTAATGATGTGATCCCGTTATCAACGACATCTAATGTCCATAGCCAGGAAACCATGACTATCTGTTGATCAACGAGCTAGTCAACTAGAGGCTTACTAGGGACATATTATGGTCTATGTATTCACACGTGTATTACGATTTCCGGATAATACAGTTATAGCATGAATAAAGACAATTATCATGAACAAGGAAATATAATAATAATCCTTTTATTATTGCCTCTAGGGCATATTTCCAATAGTATGTACTTCCCATTACTTCTTACTTTGTACCTCCCGTCGAACACCTCGATGGTAGGGAAACACAGGCTACTACCAGTGTATTTCGCCGCTGCTCGAGCTAATCCGCTACGCCGGGGCGCGCCTCCGCCCGGCGCCCCGTACCGCCGCCATCCATGGAGATCTCCCTGGACGCGCTGCTGGGCGTGCAGCGGCACATGCAGGACCTGGCCTACCACCTCGCGCAGGGCGTCTCGGGGCTGTTCCTCCACCCCCACGTGTAGACGCCGTAGCTCCTGTGGCCCGCCCCGCCGCTCAAGCTCCTCCCCTTCGACATCAAGCTCCCGGCCGCCCCCTTCGCGGTCGGTGTCGACCTCCCGGCCATGGCCGTCGCATCCTTCATGGAGATCGGCGACCGGCTCAGGTAGGCCGGGTCCAACCTCGGCGCCTCCGTCGGCGGCGCCGTGCAGCAGCTGTTGCGGCAGTTTCCCGCGCCGTTTCGCGCGCGGCGGTAGAAGTGGGAGGGGGCCGCCGCGCCACCGACGCCTGCGGCAGTGGTGGATGAGGGGGAAGCGGGGCTCGTCGCGAAGAGGGCTGCCGAGGGCGGGGTAGCCGTGGAGGGTGTCGGGGAAGGAGGCTCCCTTGAAGAGGTGGCTGCGGCGGTGGCGGCGGCCGCTGGGAGTGCTGCTGCCGCCAGTGCGGCCGGGGTCGTGGCCGAGGGTGCTTGGTCGGGGGATCTGTTTTTAGGATACGGGCAGGTGTTGCCTGGTCGGGTCGGTCTCCGATTCAAAACTACCTTATATAGGGGCTTGCCTATTGTAGAATATTATTCTACAATCATTTATAGAATAGACCCACTATATATATGTATATATATATATGTATATATATACACATATATATATATGTATATGTATATATATAAATAAATATATATATATATACATACACACACACACACACACAAGCTGGGGAGGAGGAGGGGATGGGGGATGAATCTAAATTGAACAGAAAGCAGAAGATGCATGCACATGAACTCAACAGTGACCTTTGTTACTGCACCTGTTCTTTTAGTGTACTTCATGGTTTCATGGAAGGACACACGCCATAATACATGTATGCATAGCTTCATCGCATATAAAAGCAGCATATGAGCTCGGTTGTCGTCACAAGAGGGAGAGCATACTCAAACTGAAAAGGGAAACTAGCTAGCTCCCTTAATCTTCGAATGCGTGGATCCTAACCCAGGGTGTGTCTTGTGATTGAGAGGCAACAGGAACTCAAATGTGTGGTACAACGGCAAAATTTGCACGACAGCGATTGCACCTGCAACGAAGAAGAGATGATCTCCCACAAGGGCCCACCGTCTTCCATCGATGCTTGGCGCATGTTACCTTTTGCTAGGGAGGCTGGTGCTTGATTTGTTTCGACTCTCGACGAACTTGTACTGGATAGGAGAATAGTACCACTTTTAATATCTGAATTGCGCACCATTTTCTTATTTTCAAATGGACATATGGAAAAAAGCAATCATAAAAGAAAAATGCAAACAAATAATTTCAGGTTGTTCTTTCAGTCTGTTACTTATATTGTTCCACGAATATATATTGTGGGAAACATGCTTTGCACGATTGCTGGTACCAGGAAATACCTCATCTGCGAAAATCAAAACACCTCACCTCAGCATGAAAGGCACATGTCATGTATGATCTGAAGATTAATTTCCACATCAACTTCCAGAAGTTGTTTGTGTTTCGGACCTTCGAACTAAATTTCTGGCCAAAACATGTCATCGCAGGTCCCTGCCTCTAAGCACAAACATGCCTACTACAGAATCAACATGTTTATCGATGGGTAATTGGACGCATAAACAGAGAGAGTGAATAACAACACACATGCAAGCCTATTAGTGTTATCAACAAGTTGTCTGCTTTAATTTTCTTCCCGCTCCTCGCATTGCTCCTTGCTTCCTTATCATGTGTGCGAGACACATGAAAGCTCACATTTTATTATCACACATGATAAAATCTCCTGCCATTAATTTTACATCATTCCTATGCCGATTCTATAATTTGGAGTCCGGAAAACTGCTTTAGTATGCTTATCCTACCAACTAATAGACAATTGATAATCATTCTACCCGTTTAAAGAGAGGAATGTCAAGTCCTTTTCTATATGGTTTTGCTTACTATGCAAAAACTGGTCGCCTCAGTCGAACAGAAGAAACACTCTTTTCATATGGTTAACAATTTAGTTTCCATTTTTAAGAGGCACCATTCATATAGTTTACATAGGATTGAGAGGCAAACAAAAACTGGCATGCTCAAGTGTCAATGTACGCAAGATATGTGTGTCTCAATTAATTTGTAAACTTGGCATCATATTCGTCCAATAAAACTGCAATAGATTAACTACGATCCTAAATTTGTAAAGCATTTCGAGTGTTGTAAAAGCAACCGCTACCAACAAGCTGAGTTTTGCTTGGTTATGGATATTTGATTGCACTCTTGTTCAATCTATGTCTATTGCGGTTTGCATCCATAGAGACTTGTTAATTGAAGGGAACTCCTTTATGCTTGGCAATTGTGAACAAGTAATATGAAATGCGCAAGCAAAAGACCATATTACTTGTCCAAAGTTGAAGGGTGCTATACTTTGAAGAGATAACTGAGATTTTTCATTCATCCATTATATTTTGAAACTATAAAAAATATATAAATATTACAGAAAGATAGTGCTTCGATTTGATAAACCAGAATCAAATAACCCCTATTTCCAACTCGCGAACCAAAAATGTTGTTTTTATCTTGTAAGTCTGAATTATGGCATACATAACAACACCTCAGGTTTTCCTTATGGAGGCTAAAACACCTAAAGTGCTAGCTTGGAACACATTCTGAATGTTCGAAAAATTAATTGATGACAGCCAACATAAGTTGGTTGTCTTGACATTCACACTTTCTAGTTAGTGATATAAATGTAGCCTCCATAATTAAGTCCCCCTGCAGGGCATGTAGGAGGTGACGGGCTAGTATTATGTGGGACAACCACATTTCTTTTTCTATATAGGTTCGTGCAAATTAATGAATAGTTGGAAACAGAAAGGAATGTAAACTAAACAACAACTCACACACAAAGGTTGTTGTCATTATGAACTCTAGTCATTTGCTCCAGCTAGCTATCTACTCGCTAGTATCAGCATTATTTATTGCTTAGTTACATGGATTTTAGGCATGGCACATAGCACAAAAAAATATTAGCATGGTTGAGAAAAGAAGCACCAACAAACATTGCACGGTATGGGCTTGGTAGGTGTCGGGAGTACGGCCGTGCCAGGATGTGGGTCAAAATAAACTTGGTTTCAAAATTGAACGTGTACTACTTCGTCTTACTTTCACAATATTGACATTATGTGTATAAGCAATGCAACATCTTTCTTTTTAATCCTTATGTGAAATACGTCTGCTACAATTTTGAAAATAGTTTATCATCAAATGAAAGTCCTCTTATGAACGGAAGTTTCATGTAACCACGTTACAGTGTTGTGTCCGTACAGATCACTACTACATTAATATTTACAAGTTGGTGCATCCAACATGACTTAGTTAAAAATGGTGGGTAGGTAACTAAAGTGCATCACGGACCTCGAAGGGCGCACGAGGGACCTTGGAATACTATCAGCTTATATATAAGTTTGCCACTAAGTATGGACGCACCTGGCAAAGCAATGATGCTGCAACCACACCACACCACGTTGGTCTCAAGAGTTTATAAATGAATATTTTTACACTGTATCTCTACTTGCACTAGCTTGTTTCACTTGGCTGTCTTGAACACATGTTAGATTGTGAGGTGCGGCTTACGACCAGTTTGCTACATTTTAAGAGAACAATGGCAAGGCATTTTCTGTGGCCTTTGCTTGACCGCGTCATAGGTCCTCTGACACATATCTAACACTCTATTTACAATAGTGTAAAAAAACTCTTTTCAAAATGGTTAATATAGTGTCTATTTTCTTACATCCCCTACATTGGATTGAGAGGCTGCAGTAACTTATGTGTCTGGCTGGCACAAGGCATCATCACCATATGTGAATCTTCAAAAACTTGGCATGATATTAACCCGATGATCTAGATACATCCAACTAGGATTATAAAGCATTTTTAGTACTGTACTAATTAACAAGTACTAGCAGTTGGTTAGTTTTTTTCTTCTCGAATAGAAAATTAACCACCGGCCTCTACACAGATTGATGCACAAAACCGTAAAGTATTTATTAATTTATTATACCGACGAAAGCTAAGCATTGTGTTGACAAATAAATCGTCTTAAAAATAAATAAATAAACCCTAGCGAGAGTATCTCTACAATCCTACCAACAACCCTATGATCAGTGACCATAATCCACCAGTCTTGCAAAAGAGTGACTGAAACAGCAAAAATACGCTGCTCCTAGACAAATCCTTTAAGAAGGGATCACCATACATGCGCCCATGTTGACGAGTCCAACTGAAGATCGAACTTCAGTTTTCATTCCCGAAGGCAAGCTTCGAGCCAACCCCTTCCAAAAGGGCATGTATGTTGCCTGATCTACACATAGTAGAGAGATCATGGGTTTTTACATGGAGTTCACACATACTCATTGGCAACCGTCACTGCCAACAACCTCGCTACAAGCTGGCGATCCCGGCGCTGAAAGATCCCATCCAGTGGCGGTGGCTACGGGAAAAATCCTTGGGGAGCCAAACAGGCCAGGTTAAAGCTGACCTCATAAACTTTTCTATTATGGCCCCCTCAATCTTCACTATTTGTTGATGCGCTGGGCGGGCCACGGCCGGGTTTTTCTCAACGTAACTCCACCCCTGAGCCCATGCCCATGGGAGAAAGCGGTGGAAGCATGTCCTTACAACCCCGCTTTTTGTCACTCCCGCACCTCTTTCGTTTCCGCCGATGGGAGAGCACTACTAGGGAAAACCCTAGCAGTAGCGCTGGTTATAGGCCTAGCAGTAGCATGGGCACCTGCGCTACTACTATGGCACTACAGCTAACTTTTAGCAGTAGCGCTGGTAAGGCCCCCGTTACTGCTAACTCAATTAGCAGTAGCAGTAGTGTGTGTTCCAACAAGCGCTACTGCCAATTACTTGCAGCGCGCCCTAACCCCCCGGCACTACTATTCTTTCATATTCCATTTCTCTTTTGTTTTACACTATATACTGTATCTATACACCATTATACAAGTTTTCATACAGTAGCAATTTAGAGATTGTTATACCATTATGCTCATGATGAGTTATTATATCAGTGGGTGAAAGAAACGTGGATTCAAAGTGAGCATCATGATCATAATAACAACTCATCATCATCATCATAATAACAAGTCCTACTCATCATCATAATAGTCATATAACAACTCATCATACTAGCACATCAGTCATCATCATCATCATCATACTAACAACCACATAGGGCACTAGGACAAGCACATATATATCCTTCATTTTCATATTTAAGCGACCACATAGACCTTGTTTACTCACTATAGACGATGGTTGTCGACCAGGAACGGGTGTCATCGGTGATCTTCTGAGTGTCGTCGACCGATTCGTCGGTGATCTACCCTGCGCCACACATGAGCATTCACGCATTAGCATTCAAACTTGGTGCTCATTGCATTTCATGGTTCAATATTGACAAAAACATTTCAATATATCTTATAATGCAAACATTTAATTTCGACAAGAAGCATAACTAAATACCCTAGTTCTAAATTTGGCAATGTGAGATTGACATAACTCAATACCCTAGTTCTACTTTATTCAACACTTACTAAAAATTTCTATTACTAAAATTGCTATACCAAAATTTTCTTACTACAAACTTCTATTACTAAATTTGATACCTAAAATTTTCTCATATAGTATTCCAATACATTTCTGTATTGAAAATTTTCTACACCTAAAAAATTTTGTTACTAAATTTTTTTACTAAAAATTTCGATTACTAAAATTTCAAAAATAGAGGGAGGTGGAGGGAGGAACGAGGGAGGGATGAGGGAGGGAGCGAAGGAGGGAGGTGGAGGAAGGGAGCGAGGTGGAGGGAGGAGGAGGAAAGATGAGGCAGGAAGGGAGGTGGGAGGGAGGAGGCATGAGGAAGGGAGTGAGAGGGAGGTGGAAGGAGGGAGCACTAGTAGAAAAAGGGTAAAATGTGTAGCACATTAGTGCCAGTTTGATTTTGAGCCAGCACAAATGTGTCCATTAGTGTTGGTTCCAACGGCTAGCCGACCGCTCTCATTAGTACCGGTTCGAGGCGAACCTTTAGCACTGGTTCGTACCATGAACCGGTACTAAAGAGAGTGGTGGCAGGATGTTGTCAGTCTGGGCCCCCTCCAGCATCTTTAGTACCGGTTCGTGGCACGGACCGGTACTAAAGGTCAACGTACATAAACCCTTCCTCCACCCGAGCTCGCTCTGTTCTTCCCCTTTCCCCTCTCCTCCTCTGTTCTTCCCCTCTCTTCCTCGAGCTCATCACACATTTTGCCCAAAAATTGTCAAGATTTGAAGGCCCCATCCATTCAAATGATCACAAAGGTTAGCCACTTTGTCCTTTCATCTCTCATTGCTAGATTAGCTCTTGCAATGCTTTGTATGGTGATTAATTTGTGAGTTTATTAATTTGGGAGGAATTATATGTGCTAGTATTTGATTTATATGCAATTTGAGGTCAAAAATAACACTTAGTTTGCATATGTAGGTGTGGTTTACTTAGTGCCTTCTAAATCTCCGTCGTAACCACCGTCGATCGCCCGCACCATCCCTTCACCGGCACCACCTTGTGGTGAGGCTCTTGTTCATGAATGTTTTACATTACCAAATTGAAGTTTGCGTGATTTGGATATATAGTTACTCGTATAATTATCTTACCCGTACATTGTTTGTTATACATAGTGCCATGGTTTTGATATCCGTCCCCGTCAGCCCTCGTCCTTGTTATGATTCGGATGTGGTATATTCTCTTTTAAAACAAGTTGTTGCATTTCGTGTTTATGACAAATTATGCCCATCAAGTTGACACAGATATTTTTATCTAGGAGGTATGTGAACCGGAAATTCCAACCGACCCTATTGTCGAGAGGTTAAATTTAGTTGAAAGAGAAAGCGAGTATTTGAAAGAAAAATTGAAAAAAATAGAGGGGGAGAAGATGGAATTGGAGTTGCATGTTGCCGATGTCGTCGATGATCACAAGATCAAGATGGAGAAAATGCGGTTGAAGAATAGAAAGATTAGAAAATATGCCATTGATAGTGTGGCTTGGTATCATTATGCTATTGGGTCAATTGTTACCTTAGTTGCGATCTTGATCGCATTTGTTGTTGCATTTAAATTCTTTAGCTAGAGAGTTATTTGTATGTTGCATTTAATTAAGTGTTGTATATGAACTTTATGTATGAACTTGTATTAATTTGGTCTATTCGGTGTTGTGTAATGAAGATGAGACATCAATGGATGTATGATGACCGATGCTCTCTCGAGTTCATTAATGGCGTGCATACTTTTCTGCTTGCTGCTGAGGCAAACAAGCGGGCGGATGGTTTTATCCCTTGTCCATGTGCTGGCTGTAAGAATGGTCACAATTACTCTACGTCAAGAACCATTCACGTCCACCTATTTGAGTCCGGTTTCATGCCCCACTATAATGTTTGGACCATCCACGGAGAAAGAGGGGTTATGATGGAAGACAATGAAGAAGAAGAGGACGATGACGGCTATCCTAGCCATGGGTTCCCTGAATACGATGATACAACAATGGGGGAAGAAGCTGAGCCGGCAATGCGGGAAGAAGCTAAAGAAGAGGCATCAGATCAGCCCGCTGATGATCTAGGTCGGGCCACTGCCGATGCAAAGAGAAACTGCGCAAGTGATTTGGAGAAGAAGAAGTTGCAGCGCATGTTAGAGGATCACAAGAAATTGTTGTACCCAAATTGCGAAGCTTACAAAAAAAGGTTGGGCACCACTCTGGAATTGCTGCAATTGAAGGCAGAGAATGGTGTATCTGACAAGGGATTTGGAAAGTTGCTAGTAATGATAAAGAATATGCTTCCAAAGGACAACTAATTGCCCGAGAGTACGTATGAAGCAAAGAAGGCTGTCTGCCCTCTAGGGTTAGAGGTGCAAAAGATACATGCATGCCCTAATGACTGCATGCTCTACCACGGTGAGTACGAGGATTTGAACGCTTGCCCGGTATGCGGTGCATTGCGTTATAAGATTAGTCGCGATGACCCTAGTGATGTCGAGGGCGAGCGCCCCAGGAAGAAGATTCCTTCCAAGGTGATGTGGTATGCTCCTATAATACCATGGTTGAAACGTTTGTTCCAAAACAAAGAGCATGCGAAGGCGATGCGGTGGCACAGAGAAGACCGTAAGAAAGACGGAAAGTTGAGAGTACCCGTTGACGGTTCGCAGTGGAGAAATCGAGAGAAAGTACAGGGAGGAGTTTGCAGGTGACCCAAGGAACGTATGGTTTGGTCTAAGCGCAGATGGCATTAATCCTTTTGGGGAGCAGAGCAGCAACCATAGCACCTGGCCTGTGACTCTATGTTTGTATAACCTTCCTCCTTCGTTGTGCATGAAGCGGAAGTTCATTATGATGCCAGTGCTCATCCAAGGCCCTAAGCAACCCGGCAATGACATTGATGTGTACCTAAGGCCATTAGTTGAAGAACTATTACAACTATGGAATGGAACAGGTGTACGTGCGTGGGATGAGCACGGACAGGAAGAATTTGACCTAAAGACGTTGCTGTTCGTGACCATCAATGATTGGCCTGCTCTCAGTAACCTTTCAGGACAGACAAACAAGGGATACCGCGGATGTACGCACTGTTTGGATGATACCGACAGTATATATTTGGATAGTTGTAGGAAGATTGTGTACCTGAGACATCGTCGATTTCTTCCGAGCAGGCATCTCGTAAGAAAGAATGGCAAGCATTTTAAAGGTGAGGTGGATCACCGGACGAAACCTCGCCACCGTACTGGTGCTGATGTACATGATATGGTCAAGGATTTGAAGGTAATCTTTGGAAAGGGTCCTGGAGGACAACCTGTTCTGAAGGACACTGACGGACGCGCACCCATGTGGAAGAAGAAATCTATATTTTGGGACCTACCATATTGGAAAGACCTAGAGGTCCGCTCCGCAATCGACGTGATGCATGTGACGAAGAATCTTTACATGACCCTGCTTGGCTTTTTGGGCATGTATGGGAAGACAAAAGATACACCAGAGGCACAGGAGGACCAGCAACGTATGCACGGAAAAGACGGCATACATCACGGTCAGGCCAGCTATGCTGTTACCAAAGAAGAGAAGGAAATCTTCTTTTAATGCCTGCTCAGCATGAAGGTACCATCTGGCTTCTCGTCAAATATAAAGGGAATAATAAATATGGCAGAGAAAAAGTTCCAGAACCTAAAGTCTCATGACTGCCACATGATTATGACGCAACTACTTCCGGTTGCATTGAGGGGGCTTCTACCGGAAAACGTTCGATTAGCCATTGTGAAGCTATGTGCCTTCCTCAATGCAATCTCTCAGAAGGTAATCGATCCAGAAATCATACCAAGGTTACAAAATGATTTGGTGCAATGTCTTGTCAGTTTCGAGTTGGTGTTCCCACCATCATTCTTCAACATCATGACGCACGTCCTAGTTCACCTTTGCGAAGAGGTTAACGTTTTGGGTCCTGTATTTCTACACAATATGTTCCTCTTTGAGAGCTTCATAGGAGTCTTGAAGAAATATGTTCATAACCGTGCTAGGCCAGAAGGAAGCATCTTGAAGGGCCATGAAAATGAGGAGGTCATTGAGTTCTGTATTGACTTTTTTCCTGAGCTTAAGACGATTGGTGTTCCTGAATCGCGGCATAAGGGCAGACTGGATGGAAAAGGCACGCTAGGAGGGGATCAAATAATATGTATGGAAGGGCATTCTCTCATTGAAGCACACTACGTAGTTCTACAGAATTCCGCCTTGGTGGCTCTGTATATGGAGGAACACAAGAATTTTCTACACTCCAAACACCCGGAGAAGTCTGACGACTGGATTACACGTGAACAAACGAGGACTTCCGCCGGTTGGTTGCAGAAACGTGCCATGCATGATGGCGACATTCAAAATGACATGTACTCGCTGTCCCAGTTACTATATTCGAATATAATGACTTTCAAAGGGTACCAGATAAATGGGAATACATTTTACACGATCGCCCAAGATAAAAAGAGCACCAACCAAAACAGTGGTGTCCGCTTTGATGCAACTACCAACACGGGAAAAGGAAACATATTATGGTTACATAGAGGACATACGGGAACTTAACTATGGAGGTGTTTTGAAGGTCCCTTTGTTTCGGTGCAAATGGGTCAATATGACACGAGGCGGGGTAACGGAAGACCCGCAGTACAGATTGACAACAGTGGATCTCAACAATCTTGCGTATGCAGACGAACCATTCGTCCTAGCCAATGATGTGGCACAGGTTTTTTATGTGAAAGACATGTCTACCAGGCCGAGAAAAACAAAAGATAAGGAAGCAAATGGATCATACGATGAGCCAAAGCGCCACATAGTTCTTTCAGGGAAAAGAAACATCATGGGAGTGGACGACAAGACAGACATGTCAGAAGATTATGAAAAGTTTGATGAAATTGCTCCATTCACAGTGAATATTGACCCGAGCATCCAGTTAAATGATGAAGATTTTCTATGGCTACGGCGCAAAGGGACACACGCGAAGAAAAAGTTTCACACTAAAGATCTGGGATGTGATCGGCTTCACTATCATCACTTTCTTCTGTGTTTCACACCCAGGAGGGAATCTCTGTAATAGTTAGGGTAGTTATGTGTTTTGGCATTTGAAACACGAAGAAATTTTATGTGCAAACAAATTCTTTCATGCATTTACTGATTTTTTCAGCTAAATGACCCTGAAATTGAAAATCATTTCAAATGAACTCAGAAAAGGTTGAAAGTTGGCATGGTATCATAATTTCACCCACATAGCATGTGGGAAAAAGTAGAGAGGGTTACGGCAAAAACTGGATGCACTTTGTGTACAGAATGGACAATCTCTTTCGAAGTATCAGGGTTTCGGACGAAAACTCATCTGTTACAAAGGCATTTCATTTTTCAAATAACCTAAGCAGTACCAAATTGAATATAATGATAAAACACACTAATATTAAACATAGGAAAAAAGAATCACTGAAAAATCTTTTTTCAAAGTTAAGTTATTCACAAACTAGTGATTCACACAAATTTCAAATAATTCAAAATTTAAACTATTTAAATTTGAAAACTACTAGCACTAACAGAAAGTTTGTAATTTTTTGTACCTAAAGGAAAAATATTCACAAAGAAACTCTAAATACAGCAAAAAACAACTCAAAAATAAATAAAGCAAAAAAAATTAAGAAAATAAAAAAGCCCGCCTACTGGGCCAAAGCGGCCTGCATACGACTAGAAACACAACCTTTTGTTGGGCCAGGATGCAGGCCCGCAAAGGCCCAGTAGGCCCACAAGGAAGCACAGAACAGGTAGGCCCAGTAGGCCTGCTTAGGAGAGGAGCTCGAGAGAGCTACCGCTCTGGGGCTTATAAACCAGTGCGGTCGCCCCTCAACAAGCGAGGTGGGACTAAACTTGCTGCACCGCACCGCGCCAGCGCACCCCCTTTAGTATCGGGTGGTGACTGCAACCGGTACTAAAGAGAGGGTCATTAGTACTGGTTGGAGCCACCACCCGGTACTAAAGATGGGGCGATTCCCGCCACTTAGCCTGGCAAAAACAGACCTTTAGTACCGGTTGGTGGCTCCAACAGGTACTAAAGGTCCATCCTATATATACAACACTTGAAAAAAATTCGGTTTCCCTCTGTTTCTTCCCTCCATCGATGAGACACGCTGCCTGCCCCGATCGACGCCGTCGTCGCCCTAGCCGTCGCCGCCCCTGTCAATGTCGCCGCCCCCGTTGACGTCGCCGCCCCGGCCGTCCCCGTCCCCGTCGTCCCCGTCGCCGCGCCCCGCCCCGTCGCCGCGCCCCGCCCCGTCGCCGCGCCCCGCCCTGCCGTCGCTGCCCCGCCCCGTCGTCGCCGCCCCGTCGTATCCTCGCTGGTGAGCTCACCCCGGCCGCCATGTCCACACACACACACACACACACTACACACACACACACACACATTAATTTGTTTGTTATAAATTTTAGTTATAGATTTTTTTCGGTTTTTTAGTTATAGAAATGTTAGAAATTTTTCTGTTTTTTAGTTATAGAAATACTGGAAATGTTAGTTATATTGAAATGTTATAATTTTTTTTCTGTTTCTTAGTGATAGAAATATTTATAGAAATGTTAGCAATTTTTTTGTTTTTTAGTTATATGAATATTAGAAATGTTATAGAAATGTTAGTTATATAATCAGAAATGTTAGAAATTTTAGAATCAGTTTTACTTAGATGAATTAGATTAATGTTATATAGAGTTTTAGTTATCACAATCCAATCATTTAAAAAATGTTACTTTTTGCGGGCATATAGTTTTTGTTCTTGACGATCTGCCCGGCCTGCATCCTCTCGTCGACCCGTTCGCGACGACGTCCTGCTTTAGAGGACCCATGTCCGGGAATGGGATCCGCCGGGCTGGCACTGGGAGGTGCTACCTGGAGGGGCGCGCCGCTTGGTGAGGAACCCGGCCTCGGGTCCCGTCATCGACCCTGATCTCCTTTGGTGGCGTTCGCCTGGGCCACATTCGGTGCAAAGGGAGCCGGCACCGCCGGAGGTGGTGCGTCGCCGTGTCAGGTAGGAGGACGAGCACGTCCATCGCTACATGGCTGCTATGGACGTCATTTTCTCCAATACTTGGCAGGTTCTTTGGGCAGATGACCGGAGATATGATCCTGTGAAGGAATCAGAATTATCTAAGGAACGGTCGATAAAAACAAGGCCAATGCCGCAAAAAAGACGCAGTTCCATAGGCTGGGTCCAGGTGGCTACGCGGTGGGAATGCCTAAGTGGGATAAGTCTGAGCAAGAGATGGAGGATGCAGGGGTCACTCCGGTTACTATGAGCTGGCCCCCCAGGTGCAGAACTTGGTTCTATGCGCATGGGGGGGCGTTGGACCCGAAGATAGGCATGGTTTTGTAGAAGGCAAGTCTAAAAGGAGCCGAACAAAAGATACTTGAAGCAATAGAAGAAGCTCGAACGGGGGTGTTCACGCCCAACAGAGAGAACGACGAGCTTACGCGCGCCCTGGGAAATCCTGAACACCCGGGAAGAACACGAGGCAAGGGCGTTATTCCCTGGTATGAGGGCTTTTCGGAATGGAACGAGGACTACAGGTCCCGTGCAAGAAAGAAGATGGAGGAGGAGAAGAAGAGGAAGCAGGACGCGGAATGCCTTCAAGGCCTAGAAGCAAGGCAGGCAGACTTGGCACTCAAATTCCAGCAGCAGTAGATCGACTCACTTAGCCAGGAAAGGGGGTCTCAGCAGCGGCAGCAGCAAGCGGATGATCGTCCATCATTGTATAGCACCATCCCATCCATGCCGAGAAGCAGCCTTGGTTCTGCCCCAGGCGACACACTGCTGGAAACATACCCTGTGGATAACATCATAGAGAACACTAACTGTGAGATACACTCCAAAATGAAGAACATATCCATGAAGGTGGCGGACGGTGTTGCTTTTACAATTACCCCCGAAGCAACCTTCCATTGCACCCTGATTTCAGAGGGCTATGCTCGTGTATTGGTTGATAAAGTGGTGGACCCATATTCGGGGCTACAGCTTGACATTCCTGGAGGTGAAGACGAGCGCACACTAGGAGAGGCCATACATTATATCATCCTATGGAGAAAGGATTGCATCATCTTTCGAAGTCCACCGACACCGCGTCGTCTGCCGACTCCTCAAAGTCCGCCACCGAGTCAGCAGACTCCTGCTCCTCCAAGTCCACGAACGCGTGAGCCGACTCCTCCTCGAAGTCCGACACCTCCTCCAAGTCCCCGAACGCGTGAGCAGACTCCTTCTTCAAGTTCGGCACAGCGTCAGGTCACTCCTCTGGTTTCAAGCCCGACACCGTGTCAGGCCACACCTCCTGCTTCAAGTCCGGCACAGCGTCAGGCCACTCCTCCTGCTCCAACTCAGCCACGTCAACCGTCTCCACCGTCTCAGCAATCGCATAAGAGACACACCGCCGCTATGGTGCGTAGCGGTACGAGTCGAGGTAGTTCAGGAACTACAGGCGGAGACAAGCGATATAAATATGGTCCAAGCCTCGCTCCTCTTCCTCAGAGGCCTTACAACATGACCGAGGAGCAAAACACAGCCATAGTGCAGGCCCAAGTGGATGCCCATTTTGCACCGAAACCGGCAGAGCCGCCAAGGGAGAAAGTGCCTGAGGAAAAGATTGACCACTTCATTCGTATGGCTAGAGCACCAGCTCCCAAGCCCGTTGATTCAGACTATGAGCGCCAAGTCAGGAAGTCACATCGAGCACGACTACAGAAGGAAGCGAGCTCGTGCTCGAGCCAACAAGCAGCGAGCAAAAAATGCGGGAAAACCGTTCCCCAGCTGGGAGAACAAGCGCGCAATCGATCCCCCCGCTTGTTGTGCCAACAACACGTGAGAGGAGTACGTGCGCCCAATATTATTGTGGGTAAACCGCTAGCGTTCCCCAGCTGGGCGATGTGGTAATAACTGAGGAGCATATAATGCAGGCTGAAATGCTCAAGATCTCTGTTGGACAACTCCTCGAAATCGAGCCCATGTCTCCGCTTAGAGAATTGGAAATAAAACGGAAATATGTCCGGGGCCAACATTTGGTCGAGCCAGACAAGGTCAAGAACCTCCCAACGAGAATGTATGAATTGCATCAATGGTACATGAACATTACTGAGATTTCCAATCGAGAGTCCCTCATGGTGAATGTCAAGGAGGATCATTACTTCCATGAGAAAGCTCTGTCTATTGAGTGTTCAGAACTATTTCAGTTATGCAATCAAGACACACTCGACATTTCTTTCTGTAATTTTTGATCAATCATTACATGTAATTATCCTTACTATATATTCTTTTCTGTGGTATTATATGCAGGACGAAGATGTATGAAATGAAAAAATCTAGACGCTATGGCATTGGGTTCA
Source organism: Triticum aestivum (assembly GCF_018294505.1). Lineage (NCBI taxonomy): Eukaryota > Viridiplantae > Streptophyta > Magnoliopsida > Poales > Poaceae > Triticum > Triticum aestivum. The sequence continues at coordinate 526,704,396 of NC_057807.1, forward strand.
TTGACCCAAATACCATTGATGAGTACACATGGAATCTTTCAACTTGTCGAGATAGTTTAGAGGAAAGCATGCTAGAGTTCTTCAAGCGTCTCAATATAAGTGAAGATATACTACTTCCTTACAACTTCCTGTGAGTCACACTGTCTTATACTACAAATTTTGTTTTTGCTTACTAGCTAGCTAGATGTTAATAATTAAGTGTATAGGGTTTACGGTAGTTGATTAGTGTTATGAACATGCCCGCTTAATTAAGACATGCAAACGTGTGCGCATGTAGTTTCCACTGGATCTTGTTAGACATTAAAGTTGACAAAGGAATAGCTGAAGTACTAGACTCACTACTGAAAGAAGAAAAAGACTACACCATCGTGAAGGGGATAGTCAACAGGTAATTTCAATCATTATTAACTATATCTCGGCATATTTAGTTCGTCATTTCCTGATATGAACTATTTAATAACCCTTTTATTAATTTTCTTTGCCGGCGGGCAGGGTTTGGGCAAAGTTCATCAAGGTGATTCCAGGCAAATGGGCAAAAAAGTTGTTTTGGTATCGACCAAAGGTAATTAATTAAGTAGTACTAGCTAGCTAGCTAGCTATCATCTCTTTAATTCTTGTTTCAATATCATTAATTAATTATCATGCTTGATTAATCATTATCTGATTCAATTCCATTCTCGTAAAGGCCCTGAAGCAGGCGCCAGGGAATGATCTGTGTGCATCCTATGTTTGCGAGAACATTCGCATGATGGCGTTCGAAAGGAGCAGATCTCAAAGACATGACTGGGTGCGGTTGTCAGAACACTATTCACACCATTATCGATATCTAGTCACACAACTAATACACATGCATATTGATCTCCTTCTTAACAGTTCAGAGAGGTGCGGGAGCAGCTCCTACCAGCGGAGCGCATACTAGCACTTCGAGAGGAAATAGCGGGATTTTTTCTCGACCAGGTCATAGATCCCAAAGGAGAATACTATTACCCGCTACCGCCCCCATGAACCACTTGCCATCGTGCTCCGAAGGCACCAAGGCAACATGTAGGAGGAATTGTATATGTATATACATGTGTATGTGTGAATAATTAATAGTGTTGGTTGTGAGACATTCAATGATATATATTTATATATATGGGGTTCTACATACAAGAAAATCTATTTATATATACGCATAACGTGTACAATTTGTAGTATCGTAAAATACCAGCAAACAAAAAAAAATTAAATGGAAAACGCAAAATTAATGGAAAATAAAACCAACACCCCCCCCCCAAACATTTAGTACCGGTTGGTGTTACCAACCGGTACTAATGGTCTACCAGCACCTGGGCCTGGCCCGTGCCACGTGGTGGTACTTTAGCGTCGGTGTGTGAGGAACCGGTACTAAAGGGGGGGGGGGCTTTAGTCCCCACTCTTTAGTGCTGGTTGCCCTACCGACACTAAAGGCCGTTACGAACCGGTGCTAAGGCCCGGTTCTGCACTAGTGGAGGGAGGGATGTGGAGGGAAGAGGAGGGATGAGGGAGGGAGGAGGAAGGAGCTACCTCAGTGGAGGAGGAGCAGGAGTGGCGGCGGCGGCGGGCGACACCGATGGCCGGGCAACAAGCGTGGGAAGGGCCGGTGTGGGGGACAGAGTGGAGCGGGAGAGTAACGGGCGGCCACACGGAGGAGATAAAATGGCCTTAGCAGCAATGCATGTTAGGGAACAATGCTACTGCTAAGGGCAGCAGTAGCGCTGAGTAATAGCCCCACACTGCTGCTAAGTTGGGCCCAATTGATAGCACAGTACACCCATAATGGTAGCGTGGTGTCGTAGGCCCATGCTACTGCTATAAGTTTAGAAGTAGCGGGGGTACCTAGGCCATGCTACTGCTATGGATAGCTCCGGTAGGTGAGGTGGGGACCACTTAGCAGTAGCATTGGGTGACCGGCCCGCGCTATTTCTGTAGACTTACCTGTAGCGCTGGATAATACCCAGCGCTACTGCTAAGTGACAATAGCGGTGGCCTAGTACTACTCGCTACTGTTAAGATTCTACCACCTATGAGGTATTTCCAAGAAGTGACACCATCTATGCCAGCCACTATGCACATATTGCAAGATCGTGAATCCTCCAGACGTTGTCGGCGTGCCGGTCCCAACTCGCTGCGGCCACCATAGCAGCACCGCAACGTGTGGAACTGTCGCCTAGCTCTACGCAGCCAAGCCAGTGCTAGATGGACGTCGTCGGATTGCATCAGAGCAAGATCCACCACCTCCTACTGTTCGGGCATGCATGCAAAATTATACTCCCTTTGTTCCTAAATATAAGTCTTTGTAGAGATTTCACTGCGGACCACATACGGATGTATATAGATGCATTTTAGAGTATGAGTTCATTTATTTTGCTCCTTATGTGGTCCATAGTGGAATCGCTCCAAATACTTGTACTCCCCCGTTCCGAAATATTTGTCTTTCTACAAGTTTCAAATGAACTACTACATACAGATATATGTAGACATATTTTAGAATGTAGATTCACTCATTTTGCTTCCTATGTAGTTGTTGAAATCTCTAGAAAGACAAATATTTGGAAACAGAGGATGTATTTAGGAACGGAGGAGTATGCTTGTTCAATCGTATTGTTTGCAATATTAAATGAGTTTTATAACTGCAAGGAACATTGATTTCTAATTCTTTTGTGATATGACAATTTATAAAAAAATGGTGCAAACCCAAAGCACCGTGAACTTGTTAAAATTTGAAGGATGCTAGTTTCTATGCAGAAAACTGAGAGCTTTAAATCAACCGTGCAAGTTTTGGAATAATCAAGGTTTTATAAGATGCGCAAAGAGTTGCCTCTTTTTAACATGTTGGGATCAAGAAAGCTATATTTTCCAGCTCACGAACCAAAAGAGTTCGGTTTACGTCTTCATTGTCTTAACTGTGACTCCTCATGTGAAACTGGTATCTATATTCAGAGCATGAGTACGTAGCAACATCTCAATGTTCCTATTGCGGAGAGGCAGAAACACGTGAAGTGCTAGCTTGAGAGGTATCATGCACGTTATGAAAATTAATTGTTGGCAACCACCATTAGTTTTGTCCTTCGATCAGATCTCCACACTTTGTGGCCAGCTACAAACATGCCATCCCTATAAGTCCGTCCAAGGCATGTAGGAGTGGCCCAATTCTCATTTTCCTACAGAGGGGTTAACCCAAATTGATTAAAGGCTGGAGGCGAAAGTCAATAGATAGTAAACAACATCACAAGTCTCTTGCTCACAGTTAGCAACTCTACTAATTTGCTCGAGCTAGCTAAATGCCTCCTCCTAACCTTCAACGCTAATCATTATCTACATGATGATCGAGCACGTACGGCCGCCACACGTAGAGCAGGTGGGCATGCTATGGGCTTAGGAGGTGTCAGGATTAGGGTTTGTGCCAAATCTTTCCTTCACACAATAGTTGTACAACGATGACAATGCTGTGTGTGGTAGTGCATCTGGCTTGCCATGTCAACGGGCAAGCTAGGACGTACGCCATCGGTTCTGCCATGTTAGTATACATGCGTGTTTGCGAATCTCGTGATGGAAAACGCACCGTGTTATGATGGTGTTGGCTGTCTGGTACAGCTCGGCGTACATGCTTCAATGGCCCATCCGTCGGATCTGTGGGTTGGCCAATAGTACATGGCCAGCCGGGTGGAGCATCAGCGTCGGCGACGCTCATGGGACGTGTCAGCGATAACGGCGAGTCTACTAGGCAGGCTTTACCGGGCTGAAGCCTACCTTTCAAAAATCCAGTCGATTTTGTACTGCTAGACTACTACTACTTGGCTAGTACTCCAACCATCTATATTAACTTGTACAGCACGATCAGTTCACATCGAACAATCAGCTCCACACGGCCTCACGCATCTAGGCGCCCACCCAAACAACTTGCATAAAAACCATCAATATGAAATTTAGAGGTAGGGATGCAGGCGAACGCGTCCACCTGGCCTGAAATAAGCTATTTGTTACTGCCTTAAAAAGTAAGCTAATGCAAAAACTAATCTCGCGGACGTGTCCACCTGCATCCCTATTTAGAGGGGTAAAAACGCTCTCTATCAAGTTTGTCACATCTACATAATTTTCGCACGGGGGAGAAAGTGTCGTCCCCGTTCCCGTCCTCATCCCCACGGCATTGCCAGGGTGCGGACTTGGACTTCGCCGACACTGTCCTTGTCAACATTCCTGCATACCTCAACAAGACGAACGAGCAATGTCCAAGCTCATCACCACACATCAAGGAACAACAACATCTTCGACAGTTCAGCGTGGGTGGATGCTACCCTCGAAGCTGAGTGACGTTGTCGTTGTCCTTTGACTCTCACTCGGACCAGGGGAGGGGGGTTCCAAAAATATACTCCATTTTCTTCCTATATTCGCCATTGTCAGCGATATGCATGACCAGAATGTTGTTCTCGACACAGAAGATGTGAGGCTCGACGGATCCTTCGACGAGTAGGTGAGGGAGCTTGTGCTTGTCGCCAGCCTCTGGTGCGCCTGCCCCGATGCTGGCAAGTGGCAACGTGCAAGTAATGAGTTTCCTCCTCCCCAAAGATGCAGAGCTGCGGGGTGCATGGGTTAGCCCATTGATTATTTTGGGTGGGTCTCACATGCAGCTTTTTGCACAGACCATATGACCACCCATCCTATCTGCCAAGCTTGTTTATTTTAACTTTCAAATTTGGATCTATTGTATCTTTTGATCCAAAAGCTCAATTTATGTTTCATTTGCATATATGTGTTTCTTGCAGCGAGGGCTTTCAAACAAGACCACTGTTGAATGTGTTTTGACATGTTTTAAAAACTTCACAAGGATCAAATCACCAAGTTTTACATACTGAAACTTTAAACACAAAACCGTAAGCGTTAAGCCCTAAAACAAATGAAACATGGTAAACAGTTAATATGATTAGTATTATGTTTTAACATTACTTGTGTTTGTTTGCTCCTGCCAACTTGTCATCGCTCTACGCAAGATAACTTGACATATTAGTGCTAGTTGGATGCCAAAATTATATTTCCCGTGTTAGGATTTCTCAAGGACAAACAAATAAGATGTTACCATTGATTTCCAGAGGTATACAACATACCATAGCTAACTTTGTATGATGTTGTTTGTATAATAGAAAACATAATAATACATACTTCAATCCAAAATGAGTTTGCACGTGTTCAGATGTATGAATATACAAGGTATGAGAATATAACATTTCATTAGTAGTTAGAAGGGCGACTCATGCACTTGAAAGTCCGGTACATAGCTGAAAACACATACCCACTAGCACAAACCTATAGTTGAGCATCTAGTAAGCTCAAGCCACCAAACAAGTTCAAATATAGCAAGATGCAATGGTTAATAGCCAAATATAGACTCGTCGGGTATTTTGTACTCAATGTGTATGGACTAGTGTACTTGCTGCTTAATTTACTTAGGATTGCATGGTAGGAGACCGGAGACATACATGTGTAGCACATGCATACATGTTTGGCTTTACAAAAGTTGTGCATGCTAGTTCGCCTGTGTCACGTGTTTGGCTTTACAAAAGTTGTGCATGCTAGTCCCCCTGTGTCACGTGTGATAGAGAGAATACATGTAGAACAGAGCTCGGGGAGACAACATGTTGCTTGAATCCGAGTGGATCAAAAAGTCTTAGGAACATTGTACCTGTAGGAAGTCCCGCACATTCTTGTGGACCTGAGTTTTATGATAAATGCAAACCATCTGACCAGAGGATTGTTGATGAGGGATACTCGAAAAATTAATTGATGGCAGCCAGCATAAGTTGGTTGTCTTTCAGTTAGACATTCACACTTTCTAGTCAGCATTCTAAATGTAGCCTCCATAAGTCCCCCTCCATGGCATGTAGGAGACGAGGGACTAGTATTATGTCCGACAACCACATTTCTTTTTGCAAATTCAGGAATAGTTGGACACGGGAAGGAATAGAAACTAAACAACAATTCACACACAAAGGTTTCCTTTGCTCTAGCTAGCTATCTACTCGCTAGTCTCAGCATTGTTTCTTGCATAGTTACATCGATTTCGCCCATGGCACATAACACCAAAAAATATTAGTGAGATGGAGAACAAAAGCACCAACAAACATTGCACAGTATGAGCTTGGTAGGTGTCGGGAGTAGTATGGCCGTGCCAGGATATCGCACAAAATAAATATGGTTTCAGAATTGAACTACTGGAACGATTGGCTATTGTACTATTTCACCTTACTTTCACAATCTTGATATTCTTTGTGTAAGTAATGCAACATCTTGATTTTTAATACTTATGTGAAATACATGCTACAATTTTGAAAATCATCAAATGAAAGATCTCAAATGAAGGGAAGTTCCATGTGACTTACTTACAAAAGGTGGGTAGGTAATTAAAGTGCATCAGGGACCTCGACAGGCGTAAAAGGGGCCTCAGAACGCTATTAGCTTATTTAAAGTTTGCCTTTGCGTATGGACACACCTGGCTAACGAACGATGCTGCAACCACAACACTCCATGTTGATCTCAAGAGTTTATAAATGAATATTTTTACACTCTATCTCTACTTGCATTAGCTTGTTTCGCTCGGATGTCTTCAACGCATGTGGGATCATGAGGTGCAGTTATGGACCAGCTTGCTGCATCTTAAGAGAATAACGGCAAGGCATTTTCTCCTGCCTTTGCCTGACCACGTCATAGGTCTTCTGACTCACATCTAACACTCTCTTCACAATAGTGTCAAAAAACACTCTTTTCAAAATGGTTAATATAGTATCTCTTTTCTTAGATACATCCCTACACTGGAATGAGAGGCTGCAGTAACTTATGTGTCTGGCTGGCACAAGGCATCATCACCATATCTGAGTCATGAACAACTTGGCATGATATTAGCGCGATGATCTAGATGCAACCAACTAGGATTATAAAGCATTTTTTGTTCTTTACTAATTAACAACTACTAGCAGTTGGTTAGTTTTTTCTTCTCAAAAAGAAGCGTAACCACTAGCCTCTACATAGGTTGATGCACACAATCCTACCATGAACCCTATCATCATATAACATAATCCACCCGTCTAGCTACAAGTTACTGAAAAAGCAAAAATGCGCCATTCCTAGACAAAGCCTTACAAAAGGGATCACCATGCATGCGCCGATGTTAACGAGTCCAATCCAAGATTGAACTTGAGGTGTTCATCCCCAAAGCCAAGCTTCAAGCCAACTCCTTTAAAAAGGGCATGTATGTTGCCTGATCTACACATAGTGGGGAGATCATCTATTTTTACATGGAGTTCGCACATACTCATTGGCGACCGTCAGTACCAACAACCTCGATATAGGCTGACGATTCCAATGATCAAAGAGCTCAAGGAGTGGCAGTGGTACGGTACTGGAAAATCCTTAGTCGGGCCAAGAAGGCTAGGTTAAAGCTGACCTCACAAAGTTTTCAGTTATGCCCCCCTCAATCTTTGCTATTTGTTGCTACGTTGGGCGGGCCACGACCAGGTTTTTCCCAACATAGCCCTGCCCCTGAGCATGTGCCCGTTGGAGAAAGCGATGGAAGCATGCCCGTACAACCACGCTTACCGTCACTCCTGCACCTCCTTCTCCACCGATGGGAGCGGGGAGAACATTGGTCATTCGAATACAACCAGAGCTTGCCGTCGTTACATCCTTCTTGTAAACCTGTCGATTACATCCCTAGGAGTGCCATCTCAATGTCGACCACCACGACCCTCACGGGTTGGATCGGGCCCCTAGGTAGAAGCTTTCCACGCCACCAAATTTTGCATGAGCCCATGTAAAGGCAACACGAACAATACCAACACACGCCGGCACCATCTATGCCAACTACTATGCACACAATTGCAAGACCATGAATCCAGCAGATGTTGTCGGCATGCCAAGGTCGTGCCTCTCCAACTGCAACATGCCTTCCGTGAACACAACCATTCCCAGCTCGCCGCGGCCACCATGGCAGCACCGCGACACATCACACCCTCGCCTAGCTCTTTGCAGCCAAGCCGGTGCTAAATGCACGCCGTTGCACTGGATCGGAGCCATAATCTGTCACCTCCTACTGCTCGGCCATGCATGTTAAATTGTGTGCTTGTTTTGTCAACATTTGTGTTGTTTGCAATATTAAATGAGTTTTATAAATGCAAGGAACAATGATTTCTATTTCTTTTGTGGTATGACAATTTCTAAAAAATGTTGCAAATCCAAAGCACGGTGAACTTATTAAAATTTGAAGGATGCCAGTATTTATGGAGAAAACTAAGAGCCTTAAATCAACCGTGCAAGTTTTGGAATCATCAAGGTTTTATAAGATACGGAAAGGGTTGCCTCTTTTTAACATGTTGGCAACAAGTAGGCTATATTTTCCACCTCAGGAACCAAAAGAGTTTGGTTTATGTCTTCAATGTCTTAACTGTGACTCCTCATGTGAAACTGGAACCTATATTCAGAACATGAGTACATAGCAACATCTCAAATTTCCTATTACGGAAGCAGAAACATGTGAAGCGCTAGCTTGAGAGGTATCATGCATGTTCTGAAAATAAATTGTTGGCAATCACTGATGACCAACAAGTATAGGGGATCTATCGTAGTCCTTTCGATAAGTAAGAGTGTTGAACCCAACGAGGAGCAGAAGGAAATGACAAGCGGTTTTCGGTAAGGTATTTTCTGCAAGCACAGAAATTGTAGGTAATAGATAGTTTTATGATAAGATAATTTGTAACGGGTAACAAGCAATGAAAGTAAATAAATTGCAGCAAGGTGGCCCAATCCTTTTGTAGCAAAGGACAAAACTGGACAATTTCTTATAATGAGAAAAGCGCTTCCGAGGACACATGGGAATTATCGTCAAGCTAGTTTTCATCACGCTCATATGATTCGCGTTTGGTACTTTGATAATTGATATGTGGGTGGACTAGTGCTTGGGTACTGCCCTTTCTTGTACAAGCATCCCACTTATGATTAACCCCTGTTGCAAGCATCCGCAACTACAAAAGAATTATTAAGGTAAACCTAACCATAGCATGAAACTAGTGGATCCAAATCAGCCCCTTACGAAGCAACGCATAAACTAGGGTTTAAGCTTCTGTCACTCTAGCAACCCATCATCTACTTAATACTACCCAATGCCTTCCTCTAGGCCCAAATAATGGTTAAGTGTCATGTAGTCGACGTTCACATAACACCACTAGAGGAGATACAACATACATATCATTAAAATATCCAATGAATACAAAATTCACATGACTACTAATAGCAAGACTTCACCCATGTCCTCAGGAACAAACGTAACTACTCACAAAGCATATTCATGATCGTGATCAGAGGAGTATTAATATGCATTAAGGATCTGAACATATGATCTTCCACCAAGTAAACCAATTAGCATCAACTACAAGGAGTAATCAACACTACTAGCAACCCACAGGTACCAATTTGTGGTTTTGATACAAGATTGGATACAAGAGATGAACTAGGGTTTTGAGAGGAGATGGTGCTAGTGAAGATGTTGATGGAGATTGACCCCCTCCCGATGAGAGGATCGTTGGTGATGACAATGGTGATGATTTCCCTCTCCCGAAGGGAAGTTTCCCCGGCAGAACAGCTCCGCCGGAGCCTTAGATTTGTTCCGCCAAGGTTCCGCCATGTGGCAGCGGAGTTTCGTCCCGTAAGCCTGCTTATGATTTTTTTTCTAGGGTAAATGCCTTCATATAGCAGAAGATGGGCACCGGAGGGCCATAAGGGGCCCAGGAGACAGGGGCCCAGGAGACAGGGGCGCCCCTCTACTAGGCGCCCCCCCCCCTACTAGGCGCGCCCCAACCCTCCTGGCCAGGATGTGGGCCCCCTTTGGTATTTTCGTCGCTCAATAATTCTTTTTAATTCCGAAAGTGACTTTCGTGGAGTTTCAGGATTTTTGGAGTTGTGCAGAATAAGTTTCCAATATTTGCTCATTTTCCAGCCAAAATTCCAACTGCCGTCAGTCTCCCTCTTCATGATAAACCTTGTAAAATAAGAGAGAATAGCCATAAGTATTGTGACATAACGTATAATAACAGCCCATAATGCAATAAATATCGATATAAAAGCATGATGCAAAATGGACGTATCAAATCCCCCAAGCTTAGACCTCGCTTGTCCTCAAGCGGAAGCCGATATCGAAAAATATGTCCACATGTTTAGAGATAGAGGTGTCGATAAAAATAAAATATGGACATGAGGGCATCATGATCATTCTTATAACAGAAGCATATATAGATTTTGTCAGATGATTTCTTATTCTCAAGTAACAATCTATTCACAATGTCAAGTATGGTTCAGAAACTTCGTTGAGAACTAGCAAACTATAATCTCAGTCATTGAAGCAATTGCAATTTATCATAACATCAGAAAGAGTCAAGAATAGAGCTTTTCAGCAAGTCCACATACTCAACTATCATATAGTCTTCTACAATTGCTAACACTCACCCAATACTTATGGTTATGGAGTTTTAATCAGACACTGAGAAAGATAGGGTCTTATAGTTTCGCCTCGCAACGTATTCACCTCTGGGTGATGTCAACAATAATAGTTCATGCTAACTTACATCCAATTGGATATATATATCAGGATCTTTCCAACATGAGGTGCTTGCCAAAGAATAAAATGAAAAAAAAGGAAAGCTGAAGATCACCTTGACTCTTGCATAAAGTAAAAGACATAAAGTAAAAGATAGGCCCTTCGTAGAGGGAAGCAGAGGTTGTCATGTGCTTTTAGGGTTGGATGCACAAAATCTTAATGCAAAAGAACATCACTTTATATTGCCACTTGTGATATGAACCTTTATTATGCAGTCCGTCGCTTTTATTACTTCCATATCACATGATCGTATAAAGCATATTTTCTCCGCACTAATAAGTCATACATAATTAGAGAGCAATTTATATTGCTTGCAACATGAGAACTTACTTGAAGGATCTTACTCAATCCATAGGTAGTTATGGTGGACTCTCATGGCAAAACTGGGTTTAAGGATATTTGGAAGCACAAGTAGTATCTCTACTTGGTGCAAGGAATTTGCCTAGCATGAGGGGGAAAGGCAAGCTCATCACGTTGGACGATCCATGACAATTTACTTTAACTGAGATGTGATAAAACATAACCCATTACGTTGTCTTCCTTGTCCAACATCAACTCTTTAGCATGTCATACTTAATGAGTGCTCTCAATCATAAAAGATGTCCAAGATAGTATATCTATATGTGAGAACCTCTCTTTTTTTATTACTTCCTATTAATTGCAACGATGACCAAAACTAGGTTTTTCAACTCTCAACAACTTTTATGCCTCATACTCTTTATATGTGAAGTCGTTACTATCCATAAGATCAATATGAACTCTTTTATTCTTTTTCTTCTTTCTATTTTCTCAAGATCATAGCAAGATAGCAAAGCCCTTGACTCAATACTAATCTTTATTATAGAAGGATCACAAAGCAAAACTCAAAACTAATTCATATCAAAACTTCAATCTACTAGATCAAGATATTAATAAAAGGATTGAACTAAGAAAAACGGTAAAGATAGGAGTGTGATGGTGATACGATACCGGGGCACCTCCCCCAAGCTTGGCAGTTGCCAAAGGGAGTGCCCATACCCATGTGATTATGTCCTTGGAGCTGGTAAAGAAGGAGTTGTTGATGATGTAGGCTTGTTGTCCATCTTCCAAGGCATAGGCTCACCATCATAGAAGGATGATCGAGTCTCCGGGATCCTGAAATCTACAGCCAAACTCATCCTCTTGAATCTATGTTCATATTCATAGTTTTGGTTTTGCCGGTCATAGATCTGGGCTTGGAGGTGCTCGATTTTCTCTTGAAGCTTGAAGATGGTCTTCCCAATGTTCTTGGCATCCAGCTTGTGGTTGTTGGTGAACTCCGCGATCATCATCTGGTTGGCATTGAGTCCACGCTCCACCATCCCTTGGCACTTGAAAACTTGTTGCTCCATAGCTTCGAGCTTTGTCTCCAGGCTTCCGGTACGCCTTGGTCCCTCCACATCGCGGATGTGAAGCACCCCCTCACGCATCTCAATGGTATGAGGGTGTTGCAGCACCTCCGCAAGATAGGGGTTGATAACCCTCTCAAAAAACTTGTCCTTGGGAGCGCTTGGAGACGTCATGGTGCTCTAGATCTGTCAGAAAAATAGCTCGAAACGAAAACAATTTTTTTGCGTGATACGGTAGTCAAAACCTTCAGGGGATTATATAATGAATTTTTACCGACAAAGAGAAGTATTGTGCAAGAAAACAAAGTCCGGGAGGCACACGGGGTGCCCACGAGACAGGGCGGCGCACCTAGTAGGGGGGGGGGGGGCGCCCTCCACCCTCGTGGAGGCCTCTTGTCCTTCCCGGATTACTTCTTGCTTTCGAAGATTTTTAAATATTCCAAAACGGAGAAAAATTGCCATTAGAATTGTTTTGGAGTCGGTTTACTTACTGTACCACATACCTATTCCTTTTCGGAGTCTGAAACGTTCTTGAAAGTGTCCCTTATGTATTCCTCCGGGGTTACGGTTTCAATAATATTAGTTTCAACATTTATAGGATTACCTGAGATATAATGTTTGATTCTTTGACTGTTCACCACCCTCGTACTTGTGCCTTCAAAGTTGTTGATTTTTGTGGCACCGGAACGATAGACCTCCTCAATAACGTAAGGACCTTCCCACTTAGAGATAAGTTTTCCTGCAAAAGATTTTAAACGAGAGTTGAATAGCAACACATAATCACCTACGTTAAACTCACACTTTTGTATTCTTTTGTCATGCCATCTTTTAACTTTTTCTTTGAACAGCTTGGCATTCTCGTAGGCCTGGGTTCTCCATTCATCAGGTGAGCTAATATCAAATAACCTCTTCTCACCGGCAAGTTTGAAATCATAGTTGAGCTCTTTAATAGCCCAATATGCTTTATGTTCAAGTTCAAGAGGTAAGTTACATGCTTTTCCATAAACTATCTTATATGGAGACATACCCATAGGATTTTTATATGCACTTCTCTAGGCCCATAATGCATCATCAAGTTTCTTGGACCAATTCTTTCTAGATCTATTAACAGTCTTTTGTAAAATTAATTTGAGCTCTCTATTGCTCAACTCTACTTGACCACTAGACTGTGGGTGATAAGGAGATGCAATTCTATAATTAACATCATACTTAGCAAGCATTTTACGAAAAGCACCATGAATAAAATGTGAACCACCATCAGTAATAAGATATCTAGGGACTCCAAACCTCAGAAAAATAACTTCTTTAAGCATCTTAATAGAGGTGTTATGATCAACACTACTAGTTGGAATAGCTTCTACCCACTTAGTAATGTAATCAACAGCAACTAAAATATGTGTATACCCATTAGAGGCAGGAAAAGGTCCCATATAATCAAAGCCCAAACATCAAATGGTTCAATAACAAGAGAATAATTCATAGGCATTTCTTGACGTCTACTAATAATACCAATTCTTTGACATTCATCACAAGACAAGACAAACTTATGAGCATGTTTGAAGAGAGTAGGCCAATAAAACCGGATTGCAATACCTTATGTGCAGTTCTATCTCCAGCGTGGTGTCCTGCATATGGTTCGGAGTGACACTTGCGTAGGATCTGTTCCTGTTCATGCTCAGGTACACAATGTCTAAACACCATCTACTCCTTTATAAAGGTGTTGGTCATCCCAGAAGTAATGTCTTAAATCATAAAAGAACTTTTTCTTTTGCTGGTATGTGAAACTAGGTGGTATAAATTTAGCAACAATGTAATTAGCATAATTAGCAAACCATGGAGCAGTACGAGAAGCATTAATAACCACTAATTGTCCATCAGGAAAGCTATCATCAATAGGTAGTGGGTCATCGAGAACATTCTCTAATCTAGACAAGTTGTCTGCAACGGGGTTCTCATCTCCCTTTCTATAAATAATATGCAAATCAAATTCTTGGAGCAAGAGAACCCATCTAATAAGTCTAGGTTTAGCATCTTTCTTTTCCATAATATATTTAATAGCAGCATGATCAGTGTGAATAGTAACTTTAGAATCAACAATATAAGGTCTGAACTTATCACAAGCAAATACAACTGCTAAGAATTCTTTTTTAGTAGTAGCATAATTTCTTTGGGTAGTATCAAGAGTTTTACTAGCATACTGGATAACATTTAATTTCTTATCAACTCTTTTCCCTAGAATAGCACCTACAGCATAATCACTAGCATCACACATAGTTTCAAAGGGTAAATTCCAATCAGGTGGCTGAACAATAGGTGCAATGATCAAAGCTTTCTTAAGTATTTCAAATGCTTCTACACAATCATCATCAAAGACAAAAGGAATATATTTTTGCAATAAATTAGTCAGAGGCCTAGAGATTTTAGGAAAGTCCTTAATGGACCTCCTATAAAAACCTGCATGACCAAGGAAACTTCTTATACCTTTTATGTCCTTGGGACATGGCATCTTTTCAATAGCATCAACTTTAGCTTTATCAACTTCAATACCTCTTTCAGAAATTTTATGCCCAAGACAATGCCTTCAGTAACCATAAAATGACACTTTTCCCATTTCAAGACGAGACTAGTGTCTTCACATCTCTGCAAAACTCGATCAAGGTTGCTCAAGCAATCATCAAAAGAGGATCCATAAACGGAGAAATCATCCATGAATACCTCACAAATCTTTTCACAAAAGTCAAAGAATATAGCCATCATACATCTTTGAAAGGTAGCAGGTGCATTAGATAAACCAAAAGGCATATGTCTATAAGCAAAAGTACCGAAAGGGCAAGTACAAGTAGTTTTTGATTGATCCTCCGCTGACACAGGTATTTGAGAGAAACCAGAATAACCATCTAGAAAGCAGAAATGTGTATATTTGGATAGTCTTTCTAGCATCTGATCAATAAAAGGTAAAGGGTAATGATCATTCTTAGTAGCTTTATTTAATTTACAGAAATCAATTACCATCCTATAACCTGTAATAATTCATTGCAGGATCAATTCATCTGTATCATTAGGAACAACAGTAATACCTCCCTTCTTAGGTACGCAATGGACATGACTTACCCAATCACTATCAGCAACGGGATATATTATACCTGCCTCAAGGAGCTTTAGTATCTCCTTTCTTACCACTTCTTTCATCTTAGGACTTAACCATCGTTGAGGATCTCTAACTGGTTTGGCATCTTTCTCCAATTTTATTTTGTGTTGGCATAGAGTGGGACTAATGCCCTTAAGGTCATCCAGAGTATATTCAATAGCAGCACGGTGCTTCTTAAAAGTTTCAATAATCTTTCCTCTTCTTATTCTGAAAGGTTAGCACTAATAATAATAGGATATATCTTCTTTTCATCAAGATAAGCATATTTAAGATTTTCAGGTAAAGGTTTGAGCTCAAACACGGGATCACCCTTCGGTGGAGAGGGATCCCCTAGGATTTCAACAGGTAAGTTGTGTTTTAGAATAGGACCCTGTTGAAGGAATACTTCATCTATTTCCCTTCTTTCATTCATAAACATATCATTTTCATGGTCTAGAAAATATTGTTCTAATGGATCAGTAGGAGGCATGGCAATAGAAGGAAGACCAATAATTTCATCCTTACTAGGCAATTCTTTGTCAAGGGGTCGTCTACGGAACTTAGCAAAATTAAACTCATGTTTCTTATCCCCCAAGACAATTGTAACAACATCCTTTTCACAATCAATCTTAGCATTAACAATATTCAAGAAGGGTCTACCAAATATAATGGGACAAAATTCATCTTGTGGGGAACCAAGAACAATAAAATCAGTAGGATATTTAACTTTCCCACACAAGACTTCAACATCTCTAACAATCCCATCTGGTGCAATAGTATCTCTATTGGCAAGCTTAATAGTAACATCAATACCTTGTATTTCAGCGGGTGCGATATCATGCATAATTTCTTTACATAAGGAATGAGGTATTGCACTAGCACTAGCACCCATATCACATAATCCATGATAACAACGATCTCCTATTTTAACAGAAATAATAGGCATGCCTACAACAGGTCTATGTATCTTAGCATCTGGCCTAGCAACATTAGCAGTTTCACCACAGAAGTAAATAACATGCCCATCTATATTATCATCCAAGAGATCTTTAACCATAGCAATACTAGGTTCAACATTAATTTGCTCAGGAGGTGTATATGTTCTAGTATTACTCTTACGAACCATAGTTGAATTTTAGCATGATCCTTTATCCTAACAGGAAAAGGAGGTTTCTCAACATAAGTAGTAGGAACAATATGATCATTATAGGTGATAGTCTTTTCTTCAACTGTAATAGGTGCAACTACTTTTACTTTAGTGGGAGGATTATAATTAAACCACTTCTCCTTAGGGAGATCAATGTGAGTAGCAAAAGATTCACAGAAAGAAGCTACTATCTCAGAGTCCAGTCCATATTTAGCGCTAAATCCACGAAAAGCATCGGTATCCATCAAAGATTTAACACAATCAAACTTAGGTGTCATTCCTGACTCCTTACCATCGTCGGAACCCCAATCTTCAGAGTTGCGTTTAATTCATTCCAATAAATCCCACTTGAATTCGGTAGTCTTCATCATATAAGAACCAGCACAGGAAGTATCGAGCATGGTGCGATCATTGAGAGAAAGCCGAGCATAAATTTTTTGAATAATCATTTCTCTTGAGAGCTCATGATTGGGGCATGAATATAACATTGACTTAAGCCTCCCCCTAGCTTGAGCAATGCTTTCTCATTCATGAGGCCAGAAATTATATATGTAATTACAATCATGATGAACAAGATGCATAGGATAGAACTTGTGGTGAAATTCCAACTTCAGTCGTTTATAGTTCCATGATCCTGTGTCATCACATAGCCTATACCATGTGATGCTGAGCTGAACTAAAGTGAAGTGAAGCTGCGGGCGATGATGGACTGATCCCATGATATTCAGGCGCCCGACAACGCTGGCTCCGACGGTGATGAGTCTGACGGTGGCTCAGATGTTTCTCTTCCTGATCCTTCAAGGTCCCCCGTTCCTGACATCGTCCAAAGGCCATTGGCGCTCTCCCATCTGACAGTGCGGGCTTTGCGTGTCGCCTATGGCAACAACCTTCAAAGATAAAGGGAAGACCTTCCTCTTAAAAACATCATCGGGAATACCAGCAAGCTTAAATAATCCACAAACTGCATCCACAAAGATAAGGTGTAAATCGGAATGCTATTCCATCTCCTGCAAAAGGCTAGCAGTTTCTCTATCATACCCGAAGGAATCTTAAAGTAAAAAAATTCAGTAGGTTTAGTAGGTTGAGGAGCAACTCTTTTCTCTACTGGTCGGGGCGAAGATGCCCCGAACAAGCCGCTCAAAGGATTAGTTTCTATAGTAACAAGTGACAGAAAATTTCAGCACACTATATAAATGTTTCCTTACGAAGTTCCACTCACCAAAGGCGCTTCACTCCCCGGCAACGGTGCTTGAAAAGAGTCTTGATGACCAACAAGTATAGGGGATCTATCGTAGTCCTTTCGATAAGTAAGAGTGTCGAACCCAACGAGGAGCAGAAGGAAATGACAATCGGTTTTCAGTAAGGTATTCTCTTCAAGCACTGAAATTGTAGGTAACAGATAGTTTTGTGATAAGATAATTTGTAACAGGTTACAAGCAATGAAAGTAAATGAAGTGCAGCAAGGTGGCCTAATCCTTTTTGTAGCAAAGGACAAGCCTGGATAATTTCTTATAATGAGAAAAGCGCTCCCGAGGGCACACGGTAATTATCGTCAAGCTAGTTTTCATCACGCTCATATGATTCGCGTTCGGTACTTTGATAATTTGATATGTGGGTGGACCGGTGCTTGGGTACTGCCCTTTCTTGGACAAGCATTCGCAACTACAAAAGAAGTATTAAGGTAAACCTAACCATAGCATGAAACTAGTGGATCCAAATCAGCCCCTTACGAAGAACCACATAAACTAGGGATTAAGCTTCTGTCACTCTAACAACCCATCATCTACTTATTACTTCCCAATGCCTTCCTCTAGGCCCAAATAATGGTGAAGTGTCATGTAGTCGACGTTCACATAACACCACTAGAGGAGAGACAACATACATCTCATCAAAATATCGAACGAATACCAAATTCACATGACTACTAATAGCAAGACTTCACCCATGTCCTCAAGAACAAACGTAACTAATCACAAAGCATATTCATGTTCATGATCAGAGGAGTATTAATATGCATTAAAGATCTGAACATATGATCTTCCACCAAGTAAATCGATTAGCATCAACTGCAAGGAGTAATCAACACTACTAGCAACCAACAGGTACCAATTTGTGGTTTTGATACAAGATTGGATACAAGAGATGAACTAGGGTTTTGAGAGGAGATGGTGCTGGTGAAGATGTTGATGGATATTGAACCCCTCCCGATGAGAGGATCGTTGGTGATGACGATGGTGATGATTTCCCCCTCCCGGAGGGAAGTTTCCCTGGCAGAACAGCTCCACCGGAGCTCTAGATTGGTTCCGCCAAGGGTCCGCCTCGTGGCGGCGGAGTTTCGTCCCGTAAGCTTGCTTATGATTTTTTTCCAGGGTAAAAGCCTTCATATAGCAGAAGATGGGCACCGGAGGGCCACCAGGGGGGCCAGGAGACAGGGGCGCGCCTAGTAGGGGGGGCGCCCCCACCCTCCTGGCCAGGGTGTGGGCCCCCTCTGGTATTTTCTTCGCTCAATAATTCTTATTAATTCCAAAAGTGACTTCCATTGAGTTTCAGGATTTTTGGAGCTATGTAGAACATGTTTCCATTATTTGCTCCTTTTCTAGCCATAAGTATTGTCACATAACGTATAATAATAGACCATAATGCAATAAATATCGATATAAAAGCATGATGCAAAATGGACGTATCAATCATCATTAGGTTTGTCCTTCGATGAGATCTCCACACTTTGTGGCCAGCTACAAACATGCCATCCTTGTAAGTCCGTCCAAGGCATGTAGGAATGGCTCAATTTTCATTTTCCTATAGAGGGGTTGACTCAAATTGATTAACAACTAGAGGCGAAAATGAATCGATAGTAAACAACATCATAAGTCTCTCACTCACAGTTACCAACTTTACTAATTTGCTCCAGCTAGCTAAATGCCTCCTCCTAACCATAAACACTAATGGTTGTGTACATTTTTTCCAACCGGGCTCACACCCCTTTCCATTAATTTTGCAATCAACGGAAATACATCAGTCTGTTAGCAAATTTTTGTTCCGAACCATCCACATGCTAAAGATATCTAGACCGAAATGAGACTAACTGCAAGCAAAAGGAGACTGAAAGGGGGGAGCGAGTTGGCGCATCATTAGGAAACCCACCACAGGATGACCCTGGAACGGATCAACTGCCATGGGGCGAAAACCTGATGACACTAACAAGACACTGCCCAACTAAAAGGTCCCAAGGATGAAACTACAAGTACACCTCGACAACTAGGCAAAATGCTACCAGGAAGAACTAATAGAGCGGGCATCAAACCCCAATGGAAATAGGACTAAAGAGACACCAACAATGATCCCAGCTAGCCAATCTGGATCCCATCCCTGTATCCCAAGAGAAGTCTGCCAAGAGGGAAGGCTCTGCCCGCTAGAGCAGCAGCCGCATGAGCCAACCTCTTCACTCCAGCCTAAAACTTCACCTTGTCTTCATCTGTAAGAAAACCTGCACAATACAACATAAACGAGTGGGCAGTGAAAATAGCCTCCAGTGGAGTACGAGCAACATATTTATCAAAGGTAACTCTGTTGCAAAGACACCAAATTCTCCAACATATGGCAGCAATAATCATCATATAGAAATGTTTCCCTCCTGGAAAGAACTTATAGAGCTAAGCCCAACTTTGCCAAAGTGATCGAGGACAGCAAGAAGTTCCAACTGTCATTCCCAGCACGCCCCAAACCGTACGAGCAAGTGGGCAAGTAAAGAACCAGTGGTTCGCTGTTTCTACATTTGTACAAACGGAGCATATAGGGTTTCCAGGCCACTTCCTATTGCGCATATTATCCTGCGTAAGCACATCATTTTGAAATAGCTGCCATAAGAAGATTTTAATTTTTAGCAGGATAGGCGCTTTCCACACCCATTTATAGTTGGGGGTAGATAAGTTTCTTTCCAACCATTCATATATCGACTTAGTAGTAAATTTTCCTTTACTACTAAGTTCCCAGCAAATAGAATCTGAAAAATCATTCAGTGACAGCTTTTTAGCCTCTGTGACCATCCAAGCCCACTGATCACCCAATACACCAATCAATCTGCGTCTGAAGCCAAGTTCATAGTTGTTCGTTACCCAGGATGCAATAGTGCTCTCTTGATATTGGCAAATACGAAACAAGTCAGGGAAATGATCACACAAAGGAGTATTCTCTAACCAAGGGTCATGCCAGACCCTAGTCAGGTTTCCACTATTAATGATAATTTTCCTACCAGCCATATATGAGTCTTTGACTTTCATGATAGCTTTCTAGCAAGGAGAATCAGAGGAACGACCCCGTATATTAGCTACTGTCTTAGTTTTGAAGTATCTTGACTTTACTATATGCTACCCTAACCCATCACTCGTTTCTTGATTTTTCGAGTTTCCACCACCATTTAACGAGCAGGGCAATATTTTGTTTATGAAGATCTTTGATATCCAGCCCCCCAATTTTCTTAGATCGACATACTCTCGCCCATTTAACCATATGGTATCCATGTTTCTTGTTTTTCCTCCTCCAAAAGAATCATCTACGATGTTTATCCATCCTATCAATAAAGGTTTTATTGAAAAGGAACATCGACATAAGGAAAGGTGGAATCCCGTCAAGGCTAGAACCCAATAATGTGAGTCTGGCCCCGGAGGATGCCGCATAGGCAATCTAGGAATCAATTTTTTTGATCGCATTCTTAAGAGTGGAGTATGTTATTGGAACTCCAAGATATTTCATAGGTAAGGTGCCCACTTGGCAGCCAAACATGTTAGCATAAACTAAATCAATATCATTATCTCCTCCAATAACAAAAACTCGCTCTTCTCAAAATTGATTTTGAATCCTGACATGAGTTCAAAAAGATAAAGCAAGAGTTTGACATTGATGGCTTTGTCAATATCATGTTGAAAACAAAGCACAATATCGTCAGCGTATTGAAGGATGCCAACCCCATCCTCAATAAGATCAGCAGCCAACCCTTTAACAAGACCATTTTTTTGAGCCGTAAGCACCATCTTAGTCAGGCATTCGGCTGCAAGATTAAGTAGGAAAGGGGAGTGAGGATCTGCCTGCCTCACCCCTTTAGCACTTTGTATGTAAGGACCAACCTCATCATTGATCTTGACACTTACCGTGCCATTTTTAAGAATTTTAGAAACCCACCCACACCACCTGGGACTAAACCTACGTTTCACATGGAAATCGAGCAAAAACTCCCAATTAACTTTGTCATAAGCTTTCTCGAAAACAAGTTTAAGGATCACCCCAACTTGTTTTTTGATGTGAGTATAATGCAATACCTCATGTAAAGACAATATGTCATCAACTATATGCCTCCCTGCTACGTCTTGAGCTTGCGTTGGTTTTCCTTGAAGAGGAAAGGGTGATGCAGCAATAGTAGCGTAAGTATTTCCCTCAGTTTTTGAGAACCAAGGTATCAATCCAGTAGGAGGGTCCTCAAAAGTCCCACGCACCTACATAAACAAACAAAGAACTCGCAACCAATGCAATAAAGGGGTTGTCAATCCCTTCACGTCCACTTGCAAAAGTGAGATCTGATAGAGATAATATGATAAGATAAATATTTTTTTGGTATTTTATAATATAGTGTTGGGGAACGTAGCAGAAATTCAAAATTTTCCTATGTGTCACCAAGATCTATCTATGGAGAAACCAGCAACGAGGGGAAGGAGAGTGCATCTACATACCCTTGTAGATCGCCTAGCGGAAGCGTTCAAGAGAACGGGGTTGAAGGAGTCGTACTCGCCGTGATCCAAATCACCAGAGATCCTAGTGCCGAACGGACGGCACCTCCGCGTTCAACACACGTACAGCCCGGTGACGTCTCCCACGCCTTGATCCAGCAAGGAGAGAGGGAGAGGTTGAGGAAGACTCCATCCAGCAGCAGCACAACGGCGTGGTGGTGATGGAGGAGCGTGGTAGTCTAGCAGGGCTTCGCTAAGCACCGCGAGATATGAGGAGAAGGGAGAGAGGTAGGGCTGCGCCAAGAGGAGAAGGGAGAGATTCTCGTGTGTTGGGCAGCCCCCCAGACCTCAAGTATTTATAGGGGGAGGGGAGGGGGCTGCGCCCCCTCTAGGGTTCCTCCCCAGGGGTGGCGGCAGCCCCCAGATCCCATCTGGGTGGCGGCCAGAGGGGGAGAGAGGGGAGGCGCTCCTGGGGTGGGCCTTAGGGCCCATCTGCCCTAGGGTTTGCCCCCTCCCACTCTCCCCTGTGCCTTGGGCCCCTTGTGGGGGGCGCACCAGCCCACCTGGGGCTGGTTCCCTCCCACACATGGCCCATGCAGCCCTCCGGGGTTGGTGGCCCCACTTGGTGGACCCCCGGGACCCTCCCGGTGGACCCGGTACGTTACCGATAAAACCCGAAACTTTTCCGGTGACCAAAATAGGACTTCCCATATATAAATCTTTACCTCCGGACCATTCCGGAACTCCTCGTGACATCCGGGATCTCATACGGGAATCCGAACAACATTCGGTAACCACATACAAACTTCCTTTATAACCCTAGCGTCATCGAACCTTAAGTGTGTAGACCCTACGGGTTCGGGAGACATGTAGACATGACCGAGACGTTCTCCGGTCAATAACCAACAGCGGGATCTGGATACCCATGTTGGCTCCCACATGTTCCATGATGATCTCATCGGATGAACCACGATGTCAAGGACTCAGTCGATCCCGTATACAATTCCCTTTGTCTAGCGGTATTTTACTTGCCCGAGATTCGATCGTCGGTATACCGATACCTTGTTCAATCTCGTTACCGGCAAGTCTCTTTACTCGTTCCGTAACACATCATCCCGTGATCAACCCCTTGGTCACATTGTGCACATTATGATGATGTCCTACCGAGTGGGCCCAGAGATACCTCTCCGTTTACACGGAGTGACAAATCCCAGTCTCGATCCGTGTCAACCCAACAGACACTTTCGGAGATACCTGTAGTGCACCTTTATAGTCACCCAGTTACGTTGTGACGTTTGATACACCCAAAGCACTCCTACGGTATCCGGGAGTTACACGATCTCATGGTCTAAGGAAGGGATACTTTACATTGGAAAAGCTCTAGCAAACAAACTACACGATCTTTGTGCTAT
This sequence comes from Triticum aestivum, assembly GCF_018294505.1. NCBI lineage: Eukaryota > Viridiplantae > Streptophyta > Magnoliopsida > Poales > Poaceae > Triticum > Triticum aestivum. Next base: position 526,727,826 of record NC_057807.1, read on the forward strand.
GCTTAGGATTGGGTCTTGTCCATCACATCATTCTCCTAATGATGTGATCCCGTTATCAACGACATCCAATGTCCATAGTCAGGAAACCGTAACCATCTACTGATCAACGAGCTAATTATCTAGAGGCTTACTAGGGACATGGTGTTGTCTATGTATCCACACATGTATCTAAGTTTCCTATCAATACAATTATGGCATGGATAATAAACGATTATCATGAACAAGGAAATATAATAATAACTAATTTATTATTGCCTCTAGGGCATATTTCCAACAGTCTCCCACTTGCACTAGAGTCAATAATCTAGTTCACATCGCCATGTGATTAACACTCACAGGTCACATCACCATGTGACCAACATCCAAAGAGTTTACTAGTGTCATTAAACTAGTTCACATCATCATGTGATTAAGACTCAATGAGTTCTGTGGTTTGATCATGTTTTGCTTGTGAGAGAGGTTTTAGTCAACGGGTCTACAACATTCAGATCCGTATGTACTTCACAAATCTCTAGGTCATATTGTAAATGCTGCTTCCACGCTCCACTTGGAGCTATTCCAAATGGTCGCTCCACTATACATATCTCGGCTTTGAACTTAGAGTCATATCGTTATAGGTGAAACTGCATCATCGCACCCTTTACGCCGAACTCTTTATCACTTCCATAATTGTAAGTGCATCTAGTGCCCCTTAGTGATTTTGGTGTATTGAAGACTTATAGGTTAAGTAACTGATGCGTTTGTGAGTGTACACAGGTCTATAAGTCTATGAGGAGTTTGATATTTACAGAGAAAGTCGACCCCTAAAAATGAAGTTCTTCGACTGAAGACTTTGAATTTGAAGACTTTCTGAAGACTTTGAAAGTGAAGAAATTGGTGTGACCTTGAAGACTTGATATTCATTCGAGGAATATGAAGCGTGAAGACTTTTGTTTTCGTAGTTTCATTTTCTCTTTCTTGAGTCATAGGAAACACCGTACTGTTAAAGGGGTCGAGGAAATACTAAGGAAAAATTTCCATGTGATGCTCAACTCAAAATCCTACACCTACCAATCCCTTCGAGTGAAGCCATTGGAAATCTCATACAGTTCAGTCAAATTCATCAGTGACAGAGACGCAGTTCTTCTGTTCACTGAGGACTTTGCTCTGACTGAGGAGTTAGGAATTCGCCAGTGCGAATTGCCTACACAGTGAGGAACATGATAGCCCTGAGGAATTTGAGAGTCAAATTTCCGACCGTTGCTGTGCTGCGCGCCGGCGGACCAAAATATCTTATCCACCTAACGGTCATATCATTGAAGGGCATTTATGTCTTATCATGTCGGGCTGCTCCCTAGGCTATAAATAGCCGCCCCCTACAACCACTAGTTGGTTGGCTGCTCCGAGAGAACTTGACACTTGTCATTTGAGAGCAACCCATCCTCCGAGGACTTTGAGCGAAAATCATCAAGTGAGGAAAATCCCAAAACCAAACCCCACAAACCCAAAGTGATTGAGCATCACTGAAGAAATTGATCCTGCGTGGATCCGACGCTTGTTACCTTTGAAGACTGTGCTTCTTCCAGACGGTTAGGCGTCAAGGTCTAGAGCATCCAAGAGGAATTGTGGATCGCCGAGTGACCAAGTCTGTGAAGGTTTGGAAGTCACCTGAAGACTTACCACGAGTGATTGGACGAGGCCTGCGTGGTCTTAGTTCAAGGAGAATACGGTGAGGACTGGGTGTCCTGAGTTGCGGCTCAGAGACTGGGTGTCCGGGACTGTGTGTCCTCGAGTTTAAATACTCAGCCGCTCCAACCAGACGTACAACTGAGACAGCAGTTGGAACTGGTTTACCAAATCATTGTCTTCACCAACTGACTGGTTCTATTTCCTCAACTCATTCATTTCCTCATTCTGTGTTGCATGTTGTTCATATCTGTGCTTGAAGACTTTGACTGAAGACTTTCACAAATTCCTCAGTTCAATTTCTTCAGTCTGTTTGTCTTCATCTTGTTATCCTGTGTTTACGCTTTCCGTACTCTGTTCTTAGTCTTCATTTCATCATGCTGACTATGTGTGTATCCTGTTATGTTTACTTCTGAGTACATATTCCGCTGCAAGTAGTTCTTCGCTAAGGAATTTCCTCACCAGCAAATTCCTCAGTGAAGAATTCATAAAAATCGCCTATTCACCCCCCCTCTAGTCGATATAACGCACTTTCAATTGGTATCAGAGCAAGGTACTCCCTTGTTCTGTGTGATTTTGGTTTAACCGCCTGGAGTTTTAGTTATGTCGACCGCAGGTATGATCAAGGTCTCGGCTGGGTGTCCTACCTTTGATGGAACGGACTACCCCTACTGGAAGAACAAGATGCGAATGCATCTTGAGGCAATTGACAATGATCTCTGGTATGTTGTGGAAAATGGTGTCCCCTCTGTCACTGAAACACTGACCGCTACCGATGTGAAGAGATTCAAACAACTCGATTCTCAAGCGAAGAATATCATCTGTGGCCATCTGAGCAAAGGACAGTATGGAAGAGTGAGTGCTTTGGAAACTGCTAAGCTTATCTGGGATAGGCTGTCCAAAGTAAATGAAGGAGTTTCAACTCAGCGTGACTCTCGAGTCGATGTTCTTCGGAATCTCTTCAACCGCTTCAAAAGACTCGACAACGAAAATGTCCAACAAACCTTTGATCGCCTCACTGACATCTCAAATGAGCTTCAAGCCCTCGGTGCCACTGACATCACTGATCATGAAGTTGTGAAGAAACTGCTGAGATCGCTTGATTCCTCATTTGATACTCTGGGACTGATGATACAAGAACGTGCTGACTACAAGTCGCTTGATCCTGCTGATATCCTCGAAAGGCTTAACACTCACGAGTTCCAGCTTGCTGAAAAGAGAGATCTCTATGGCTCAAACTATGGCAAACCACGTGCCCTGAAGGCTAAGGTTGTGTCTGACTCTGAATGTGAGGATTCTGGTAGTAGCCTTGGTGATCCTGAAGAACTGAGCCAGGATCTAGCTCTGCTTGTGAAGAAATTCCAGAAGTTCACAAGACGTGGTCGTTTTGGAAAATCCTCAAGAGGAAATGATTCTTCATCCAGTGACTACAAGAGAAGACTTTGCCACAAATGCAAGAAGCCTGGTCACTATATTCAAGATTGTCCTCAGTGGGAAAAGGAAATGAAGAAGAAGAAATACAAGGATTACAGTTCTGATGATATGAAGAAGAAGAAGAAATCGTCAAAATCTTCGTCATCAAAACCTCAAAGTCTTCATCTCACAAGAAGGGCAGCTCCAAGAAAGCTCGGGCATTCATTGGCAAGGAAATGGACTCTGAAGCTGAATCTGAGGAAAATGATGAAGAGGAGGAGTCTGAAGAATCTGAGTCTGGTGTGGCGAGTCTGGCCGTTGCTACTGCTTTCGTCAGCAAGTCCATCTTCAACACTGAAGAAACTGACTCCACCGACAAGCCTGATGAAGATAATGATGGCTACGCTCCCACCTATTGCTTCATGGCAAAAGGAGCTAAGGTACTCAAATACAACTCCTCTGACTCTAGTGAAAATGAATCTGATGAGGATCTAAGCCCAGCTACTCTAAACTTGCTAAAATTGCTGTGAAACAACAACGGGCTCTTGAAAAGGTTCAAAACATGCTAGATAAAAGTGATGATATGTTGGGTGAAGAAATGGATCGCACTAAAGCCTTGACTGAAAATCTTCAGAGACTTCAGTCTAGGTATGATAACCTTCAAGGTCATCATAACTCTCTCTTGTCTGATCATGAGAAACTTTCTTATGAATTTCTTCAAGAAAAGCAAGATCATGAGAAGCTTTCTCTTGAAGCTCTTCAAAGAAAGGAAGATCTTGAAAAGCTAAGAGTGTGTTATGAAGATCTTCAGAAGGAGCGCGATTCATTACTAGCTCAACAAATCAGCGCTTCTCAGGAAGAATTTGTTCCTCCATGCTTAAAGTGCATTGAACGTGAATCTGCTAATTCTTCACCTGAATGTTCAAATGCTTCAAATGTTACAAATTCTTCATCTGCCTCTGCTATCACTAATTCCTCATCTGAGGACATTGCTAGTATCACTGACAATGCAGGGCTGAAGGAATTGTACATGACAGGCATGTACAAAAGCCTCAAAGGGCATCAGACACTTTGTGATGTGCTCAAAAAGCAGATCCTCAACAGAAACCCTAGGAAAGAGGGTATTGCCTTTGAGAGGAAACTCAATGCCGATGGAACATATTGGAAGCCTGAGCAGTACCCCAAAACCTCATGGGTTGCTGCAAAGGGACCTCCAGTTGATCCATCTAACTTATCTGGCTTTACATGTGAATCTCCTCATTCTTCTGATGAGTCATTTGACTCCAACTATAAACTGTTCAAAAATCAGAATGGTGAAGTATTTGCTAGATATGTTGGCACTAACTGCAGGAACGGTTCCCCTATGAAGAAAATCTGGGTTCCCAAAAGCTGTGTTGAAAGTCTTCAGGTGAATGTCCTCATGACACCACCTGTGAAGAACAGGAACCCCAGATCAAATTCTTCATATGGACCAAATCTTCACGAGGATCAAATTCCTCAACTGGATCAAAGTCCTCATATGATTATCATCGTGCTAACAAATCTGTCTCGCAGGGTAGAGCTAAGGGCTATGAATATGTGCATTATTCTTCAAACCATTATGTTCATAAGTCCTCGAAGAATTACTCTGCTTATTCATATGCTTACCCTAACCCCTCCTATGCTAAGCGAAATGGTTTGGCATCTTTGCCACCTTTCTCACATGGTGCTCGCAGGATGATGAACTCTTTGCCACCCCTCCAGATGTGGGTGGTGAAGAAAAAGAACTAATCTCTTCTGCAGGGTCAGGTCTCCAGACGTGCTCTAACGTCTGAAGAATTTGCTGGGGACCTGACAAAAATGCCTGAAAGGACGCAGGCGAATCATGATGAAATGAACTTTCATTTCACACGTCCTCATACTGCTATATCTGTTTACTGCTTGATGAAATTCATCTGATGAACTTGATATCATATTCTTCACTGATGAAGCATATGAGATTGTAAGCTACACTAATTCATCTGCAGGATGATCAACCCAAAACCACTGAATGGGTCCTCGATAGTGGATGTACAAATCACATGACTGGTGACAAGAATCTATTGATGGATGCTCCCTTATCACCGTCACCTCTGAAGCATATCATCTTTGCTGACAAAGGCAAAAGTCAGGTATTGGGTCTTGGTAAGGTTGCTATCTCTAAGGATAAGCACATGGACAAAGTCATGCTTGTTGAGTCCTTAGGATACAATCTCATGTCAGTCTCAATGCTTTGTGATCTTGATATGGTTGTTGTCTTTGGCAAATATCGCTGTGTTGTGATTATGGAAGCTGACAATTCCAAAGTCTTCGAAGGCTTTAGGAGAGGAGATCTGTATATTGTTGATTTCTCTACAGGACCACAACCAGCCGTGTGTCTACTTGCAAAAGCTTCAGAAGGCTGGCTATGGCATCGACGACTTGGTCATGCAGGCATGAGGAATTTGAACACGCTTGCGAAGAAGAAGCATGTCATTGGCATTGAGAATGTCAAATTCCTCAAGGATCACTTATGCGGAGCATGTGAAGCCGGAAAAATGACCAAGGCCAAGCATCCAGCGAAGACTATCATGACCACTACCCGTCCATTCGAATTGCTTCACATGGACCTCTTCGGACCTAATCATTATTCAGCAGTCACTAATGATGCATCTCTATATGGTTTTGTCATTGTTGATGATTATTCTCGATATACATGGGTACACATTGTTACTTACAAACATGAAGTGCAGGAAGTCTTCAAACGATTTTCCTCGAGGGCTTCAACCAACTTTGGTGTGAAGATCAAGCATATCAGAAGTGACAATGGAACTGAGTTCAAGAATTCTGGTCTTGATGCCTATCTTGATGAACTTGGTATTACTCATGAATTATCTGCTCCCTATACTCCTCAGCAGAATGGCGTCGTGGAGCGCAAGAACAGAACTCTTGTTGAGATGGCTCGCACTATGCTTGATGAATACAAAACGCCTCAGCGTTTTTGGATTGATGCAATTGATACTGCCTGCCACATCATCAACAGAGTATATCTTCACAAATTCTTCAAGAAGACTGCCTATGAACTCCTCACTGACAAGAAACCCAATGTGAGTTATTTCAAAGTCTTCGGTGCTAAATGTTGGATTAGAGATCCTCACCACAACTCTAAATTTGCACCGAAAGCACATGAAGGTTTTATGCTTGGTTACGGAAAGGACTCGCACACCTACAGAGTCTTCAACATTGTTCTTCACAAGATTGTTGACACTGTAGATGTGCGGTTCGATGAAACTAATGGCTCGCAAAGAGAGCACCTACCTTCTGTGTTAGATGAACCAGCACCTGAGGATGCTATCAAGCTCAAGGCAACTGAGGATGTCATTCCTACTGAAGAATCTGCTGAAGAATTCATTCCTGTTCATGAAGAACGTCGAGCTGATGCACCTGAAGAACATGATGAGGAAAATGGTGCTGAAGAAAATGCTGATCAAAATCCTCAGCGACAACCAACTCATCCACGCGTTGCAAAAGAAGTGCAAGTGGAGAAGATCATCGATGACATTAGCGCACCAGGTCCTCTCACCCGCTCAAAAGCCTCACACTTATCTAACTTTTGTGGGCACTATGCTTTTGTCTCTATCTCAGAGCCCACTAAGGTAGATGAAGCATTTCTGGAGCCGGAGTGGATTCAGGCTATGCAAGAAGAATTACATCAGTTCGAGCTGAACAATGTCTGGGAATTGGTCAATCGCCCAGATCCTCGCAAGCATAATATCATTGGCACAAAGTGGATCTACCGCAACAAGCAAGATGAAAATGGCCTTGTGGTGAGGAATAAGGCACGACTAGTAGCTCAAGGCTACACACAGGTTGAAGGAATTGATTTCGATGAAACTTTTGCACCTGTTGCTAGACTTGAGGCTATTCGCATTTTACTTGCCTATGCTAACCATCATGATATCATCTTATATCAAATGGATGTGAAAAGTGCATTCCTCAATGGTAAGCTTGAGGAAGAAGTATATGTTGCTCAACCCCCAGGTTTTGAAGATCCCAAGAATCCTGACAAAGTCTTCAGACTCAATAAGGCCCTCTATGGCCTCAAGCAAGCCCCTCGGGCGTGGTATGACACATTGAAGGAATTCTTCGTGAAGAATGGCTTCACACCCGGTTCACTCGACCCTACTCTATTTACTAAATCATATGATGGTGAACTGTTTGTGTGCCAAATATATGTTGATGATATTATCTTTGGCTGTACTAACCAACGATATAGTGATGAATTTGCCTATATGATGAGTGAAGAATATCAAATGTCTATGATGGGAGAGTTGAAATTCTTCTTAGGTCTTCAAATTCGTCAGCAGCGCAATGGCATATTCATATCTCAGGAGAAATACCTCAAAGATGTACTGAGGAAATTCGGCATGCAAGATTGCAAAGGCGTCAAAATTCCTATGCCCACAAATGGCCATCTATGCACTGATGAAAATGGTATTGACTTCGATCACAAGGTATACCGCTCCATGATTGGTTCTTTATTGTACTTATGTGCATCTAGGCCAGATATAATGCTTAGTGTTTGCATGTGTGCCCGATTTCAAGCTGCACCGAAGGAATCACACCATAAGGCTGTGAAGCATATTCTTCGATATCTAGCTCACACACCAACACTAGGATTATGGTACCCCAAGGGCTCTGCTTTTGATCTCATTGGATATTCTGACTCTGACTATGCTGGTGATCGTGTGGACCGCAAGTCAACATCTGGCACTTGTCATTTCCTCGGACGATCTTTGGTCTGTTGGTCCTCGAAGAAACAGAACTGCGTATCACTGTCTACTGCTGAAGCTGAATACATTGCTGCTGGCTCATGCTGTGCTCAACTGCTTTGGATGAAGCAAACCCTCAAGGACTATGGCGTCAACGTGAAGAATGTGCCTCTCCTCTGCGACAATGAGAGTGCCATCAAGATTGCTCACAACCCAGTTCAGCACTCGAAGACTAAGCACATCCAGATTCGTCATCATTTTCTTCGTGATCATGTGCTGAAGGGCGATATCTCCATCGAGCATGTGAAGACTGAAGAACAGCTAGCTGATATCTTCACCAAGCCCTTGGATGAGAAGAGATTTAGCAAGTTGCGGTGTGAGCTAAATATCTTAGAATCTTCGAATGTTCTTTGAAAAGGACACACATCCTAACCCTTATGCATAATTGATGACTTAGATGTGCAACACATGAAGAAACGTTTTTCCTCAATCAATGAAGAATAACATTCTAAGTGTGAAGAAATGAATGAAGAATTTGATTCTCAGAACCCTACGACAATTGTACGCGGTGTCTGAAATCATCATTCTTATACGGTGGGCTACGCCACCACAAAAGTTGAAAATCTTCAATTTGAGTTTTTCCTCATTTTTGAAATTCCTCAGTTTTTCAAATTCTTCAACTTTGCAAAATCTTCAATGTTTCCGTCGTTTTTCTTCATTGGCTATATATATATATATGAGTTTATGTCCTCTACAGCATTCACTTATTGCTATTTCTTCAAGTTGCGATTTCTGCTAAGTGAATGTGATCGGACCCTTCCCCCTCTATGCTATACTCAATCCAATCTATTCACAAATTCTTCATGTGCGTTCTGATTGAAACTCGTTCAAAGTCTTCACTGTGTCCTTGACAGCTGAAGAAATTGCGAACGAAACTTTTAAACAAATCTTATCCAAGTTTTCGGTTTTACCGCTCAAACCGTTCCGCATCCCACGATGTATTAGTTTAATCACCCACGATCTTACACGATCTCATCTGCACAGTACGTGGGTGACACATGTCGCGTGAAGGAGAAAGGGCAGGGGCATGTTCGTCCCAAAATCTTCAGGCGAACAGTTTTTCACCGTGGCTATAAATACCCCTCTCCCTTCCTCACTTCATTTACTCCACTCGGTCACTGTCTCTCGCTCGAGCTCTCCTCAAAACCCTAGCGCCGCCGCTACTCCATCGCCGTCGGTGAGGAAAAGCTTCACTGCCTCGACCTCATCGCCGTCGTACTCGCGCCGGCCGCGGAAATCTTCACTCCGCCGCCGCCGTAGCCGTCTCCCTCTGCCAAGTTAGGGCGTGGGAGATCTAACGTGACGAACTTCACTACAGTTCATCTCTGTTCGTCGTGTTCTTCAGTTCGGGTAATTAAAAGTCACTTTTATTACTCGCTTTGATTCTCAAATCTTTCTGAAAATCTTCAAAGGTGTTTTTGTTCTTCAAATCTTCACATATGAACACCTCACACACTGTATGCTCTTGATTTATCTCTCTAAGCACTCATTTCTTCAAGATTCCTCAATTGTGCGGATTTTCAATCTGTACAACTCTGGAACCTAAGACAAAACGCTTAGTGAAATTCCTCAAGGCTCAACTGGTCAAATTCCTCAAAACTTGTTCCTTTTGAAAAATCTTCTGAGAACGCATATGACCTCTCCAAATTCCTCGCACCTACACTCTGTTCACAGGTACTCATGTCCGCTGCTGAATCACTAGGTTCTCATCAACTTAACTCATTTGCAGCGTTCCTCGAAGAAAAACTGCATACTTCTTCAGAGTGCTCTATTGTTCAAATTCCTCACCTGAAGAAAATGGCAGAAGGAAAGAGACCACAGAAGGGAGGAAAGAAACCGGAAGTCATGACTGCCTTTGAGATTCCTGAGGAAATATACAAAGACTACTGCACACCTGATGAATCCAAGTTTGGCAAGGAGACCAAAAATCAGCGCAAAGTGCGCATACAGAGGATAGAAAGAAGATGGGCACGAGAATGGAGGGAATACCGCTATGTCACTCCCAAGTACATGAGGAAATTCGCTTTAAACCCTCCATGCCCAAGAGCTCCACTGGCACCTGGCCAAGTCGCTGATCCCACTAGCATCAAGAGTGGTGAATGATCCAGGCGTCAAGCCAAATTGGCAAGACAGGCCAAGGAGGCAGTGAGGAAATTCAATGAGGATTCTGCTGCTACTGCTGCTGAGCCCTCGGTCAAGCCGAGGAAATCAATGCCGAAGAAGCCTGCTCGCAAGCCAAGTGCTTCACCGTCAGCGCCCTCACAGCCCAGTTCCTCAGCCGCGCCCTCACGGCAAATTCCTCAGACTGCTGCTGCTCATTCAAAATCCTCAGCGGCTCCCTCCAAGTCCTCAACACCTGTGGATCTGGCTACTTGTCAAAGGACTCAGGGTTTCTCAATTGCTTCTGGTGTCTCAGCAAGTTCCTCAGCTGCACCAATGTCCTCAACAGGCCCCACTCTGCTAAAGACAAAGGCAACAGCTGGACGCGGTCCTCGGCCAAGTCCAAAGAAGAAACAGGTTGCATTCAATGTGCCTTCTGATGATGAAGCTTCTGATGAAGAACTTGAAGAAATCATCAGAGACAGACTGACCAAGGCCGCTAGAGCCAAAAGAACAAGTGTGCCTCTGCTTTTGGATCCAAAGAAGATCCTTGACTTTATTGACCTATGGCATCAGGATCCAAACACTCCTATACCGGATCTGCCACTGACTCCTGGTCAAAGTCATATGCTTAACCATTTCATCGCTGAAGAGAAATGGAAATTTGAAAAGGTTCATGAATTGAAGAGAGCAAAAGCCAGAAAGGAGAAGCTTCTGAGGAAGAACTTAGTCAACTTGACTCCTGAAGAACTTCTCAAAGCTCAATCTGAAATCCAAGCCCTCAGCAAGGATTTCGATGCTTACAATGCTGATTGGCAAGGAGCCAAGGTGAGATTCGTCAATTTGACGAAGAAAATGACAACTGTTGCAGCCCCATCGCAACAAGAAAATCCTCAGGCTGAAGACTCTGCTCAGCCTGCTGAAGAACATGCCAGCACTGCTGATGACTTTCAGCGTGCTGATGAGAACACAAGTTCCAGGGCTGATGACTCCATTCCAGCCGCTGAAGAAATTCCCAGGGCATCCACTAGTGGTGCGCCTGAAGAATCTGAAGGAAACAGGGCAACTGCACCAGTTGCGCCTGAAGAAACTGTACCACAATCCTCAGCTCCTCCTGCGCCAACACCAACTCCAATTCTTCCTTCTGCCTATGAAGTGAAGAAGACAAAGGCTGCAGAACGAGCTGCAGTGAAGAAGAGGAAGGCATCAGCTGCGTCAAATTCTTCGGCTGCGAAGAAAATGAAGCCAATGACCAGCTCGATTGAAAATCCTATTGATGCCATTCCCATTTCCTCCATGTCGTCCAAGGAAATTGTTCCTTATGGAGAAGATTACAAGATCCCAAGCGGATCTGATGAAGAAAATCAATCTGTTGCTACCTCAGAACAGCTTGATGAGGAAATTGAAGTGGAAGCTTTCCCTTCAACCCCAGTTGTTTCCTCACCCATGCCTCAGTTCACAGCTGAAGAGGCAGGTGTTGAGGAAATTGAAAAAGAAGACGAAGACGTGGATATTGGGTGTACTACACCAGTGATGAACGATGACTTTTGGGAAAGTCAGCATCCCAATACTCCTCTCTTCACTCCGCTTCAACAAGTTCCTCTGTCCCCGGCTACAACTGTTCAAATGGGCTCTGAAGAAACTCATCCCACTTCATCTGTCAATGAAGAAATTCCAGCCACTAGCGCTGAAGAACCCACTGCTGATCCTCAAACTGCACAAGGAGAGGAACCAGAAATTCCTCAGCCTGAAGAACCGGAGATCGCGATTCCTGAGGTTGTGCTGCAAATCACAGATATTCCTCTGCCCAAGCCAAAGAATCCGTTCTCAAGCAAGCAAAAATTCAAGGCTGAAGACTTCTTTTCTGAGCACGTGTTCTTCACTGCTTATAATCCATATGACTCTGCTCGAATGAGGAAAAGACGCTTCTGGACTCCAACACAAGCAAACTTCTATTCCTCACTGCTATTTGACAAGGACAAGATCTTCGACCATGAGCATATTCCTCATGTGGATATGGAATCACTACCGTGCTTCGAGCCAGTACTCCGTGTTCTTCACGATGCAGGGCTGCTGAATTTCTGCACTGATATATGTGACTGGAATGAAGAACTCATTCTTCAGTTCTATGCCACCCTGCACATCACCGGAGATGCTGAAGATATCAACTCATGGGTATTGGATTGGATGACAGAGAATACTCACTACAAGGCACCAGCAACAGAATTGCTTCGTGTCCTTCCTCTTGATCCTCCCCATGAATCTGCACGTTGCATCTACAATGACCGCGAATTATCTGATCACTTTATGCAAGTGCTTATGAAGCCACTGAAGCCAGGTCAAGCCCCTCGAACCAAATTCCTCGTCAAGGATTTGCTGTATGTGCCTCGGACTGTTTATAGCATCTTGACGAAGACAATGAGTCCCATAAAAGGCCACGACTCAAATGAAGAAGATGTCGTAGGCATCATGAAGAACATGCTTTTCAATATCATTCATGGCGTTCCTGTCAACTTCCATGATTTCTTCATGAGGACTCTGGCAAATGTTGCAATGTCACCTTTTGAGCTGAAGCCATATGCGCCTTGGATCATGAGATTCATAAGGGCAAGATCTTCACTGAACCACAAGGCTGACACTCTGAATCATGGCAGCTACTTGCCGCCCATTGAAGTCCTCAAGCGACCAGTTTCATCATCTGATGATAAGGGCAAGGCAGCAGCTGTAATTGATGAAGGCACTCGTCCATTGGATGGTCAATTTCGCAAGGCTGCATCTTACTCCACCAATGACGATTCTGCAACGCATGACACTGCCGCAAATACCTCAACCAAGCAACAGCCTCAAGCAACTGCACCCAGGGTGATGACTGATCGTGAGTTACTCCTCAGTCTTCATCAGAAGGTTGAACGCAATCAGAAATGGGTGAAGCGCCAATTTGCTGCAATTCTTCACAACATGACCTCAACGCATAATGCAGTGAAGAAAAATCAGTACTACCTTCATGAAACCCTCAACCGCACCTGGGCTGTTCTTAATCATGTATATTCCGCGGAAGAATTGAAGACTATGGGTCTTCAGGAAGCTTTTGACTGGTCTGCACCACCTCCGAAGAAATTCAAGAGAGTCAAAGTTCCTGATCTGGTGGCCAGCTCTTATTCTTCATCGCGTGAAACTGATGAATATGAAGATTTGGACGACACTGCGGCAGGCCCTACTTCAACAAAAAACCCCGACAACGCTGGCGCTCCTCCATCAACTTGAATATCTTCAGGGGCGTTAGTCCTCCATTTCGATCCTTTTGGTCATTTGATGACAAAGGGGGAGAAATCTGAGTTAGTCTTCAAGCGGGTTTATACTATGGGCGTTTTTTTTAAGTTACAACTCTCGTTCTTCCGAAACTTTTATTGGATCGAGTTGTAATCTTAAGTCCGATGGTGCCCTGACATTTTTGAATGGTGCATTGTGCTGACCTTGCACTGTGCTCTGATACTTTTGATGTGTTACTCTGCATGCTTATTCCTCGTTAATATCATTGCACGCATGCTGAATCTCATCAGGCACCATATTTCATCATGCATTTCAAATTCTTCATATTACATATCAAATGCGTGTATGATTAGAAGATATAGGGGGAGATCTCCATGATTAAATTCTTCAAATGTGCATTGCCTCAAAAGCAAATTCCTCATTATGCACACATCCAGGGGGAGTTCTTCTATATCTTGCAATCAAATTCTTCAATATTAGTATTTACACTTCATATGTTTATCCCCGTTGAAAACTTAACCTATGTTGTCATCAATCACCAAAAATGGGGAGATTGTAAGTGCATCTAGTGCCCCTTAGTGATTTTGGTGTATTGAAGACTTATAGGTTAAGTAACTGATGCGTTTGTGAGTGTACACAGGTCTATAAGTCTATGAGGAGTTTGATATTTACAGAGAAAGTCGACCCCTAAAAATGAAGTTCTTAAACTGAAGACTTTGAAAGTGAAGAAATTGGTGTGACCATGAAGACTTGATATTCATTCGAGGAATATGAAGCGTGAAGACTTTTGTTTTCGTAATTTCACTTTCTCTTTCTTGAGTCATAGGAAACACCGTACTGTTAAAGGGGGTCGAGGAAATACTAAGGAAAAATTTCCATGTGATGCTCAACTCAAAATCCTACACCTAGCAATCCCTTCGAGTGAAGCCATTGGAAATCTCATACAGTTCAGTCAAATTCATCGGTGACAGAGACGCAGTTCTTCTGTTCACTGAGGACTTTGCTCTGACTGAGGAGTTAGGAATTCGCCAGTGCGAATTGCCTACACAGTGAGGAACATGATAGCCCTGAGGACTTTGAGAGTCAAATATCCGACCTTTGTTGTGCTGCGCGCCGGCTGGACCAAAATATCTTATCCACCTAACGGTCATATCATTGAAGGGCATTTATGTCTTATCATGTCGGGCTGCTCCCTAGGCTATAAATAGCCGCCCCCTACAACCACTAGCTTGGTTGGCTGCTCCGAGAGAACTTGACACTTGTCATTTGAGAGCAACCCATCCTCCGAGGACTTTGAGCGAAAATCATCAAGTGAGGAAAATCCCAAAACCAAACCCCACAAACCCAAAGTGATTGAGCATCACTGAAGAAATTGATCCTGCGTGGATCCGACGCTTGTTACCTTTGAAGACTGTGCTTCTTCCAGACGGTTAGGCGTCAAGGTCTAGAGCATCCAAGAGGAATTGTGGATCGCCGAGTGACCAAGTCTGTGAAGGTTTGGAAGTCACCTGAAGACTTACCACGAGTGATTGGACGAGGCCTGCGTGGTCTTAGTTCAAGGAGAATACGGTGAGGACTGGGTGTCCTGAGTTGCGGCTCAGAGACTGGGTGTCCGGGACTGTGTGTCCTCGAGTTTAAATACTCAGCCGCTCCAACCAGACGTACAACTGAGACAGCAGTTGGAACTGGTTTACCAAATCATTGTCTTCACCAACTGACTGGTTCTATTTCCTCAACTCATCCATTTCCTCATTCTGTGTTGCATGTTGTTCATATCTGTGCTTGAAGACTTTGACTGAAGACTTTCACAAATTCCTCAGTTCAATTTCTTCAGTCTGTTTGTCTTCATCTTGTTATCCTGTGTTTACGCTTTTCGTACTCTGTTCTTAGTCTTCATTTCATCATGCTGACTATGTGTGTATCCTGTTATGTTTACCTCTGAGTACATATTCCGCTGCTAGTAGTTGTTCGCTAAGGAATTTCCTCACCGACAAATTCCTCAGTGAAGAATTTCATAAAAATCGCCTATTCACCCCCCCTCTAGTCGATATAACGCACTTTCAATAATCGAGAAACATATCCTTATTCCTCTAAGGATAATTTTGACCGCTATCTGGTGATCCACTCCTTGATCACCTTTGTACCCTCTTGCCAGACTGTGGCAAGGCACACATCAGGTGCGGTACTTAGCATAGCATACTGTAGAGCCTACGTCTAAAGCATATGGGACGACCTTCGTCCTTTCTCTCTTTTCTGCCGTGGTCGAGCTTTAAGTCTTAACTTCATGCCTTACAACTCAGGCAAGAACTCTTTCTTTGATCTATCTTGAACACCTTCAAGATCATGTCAAGGTATATGCTCATTAGAAAGTATCATTAAGCGTTTTTGATCTATCCTCATAGATCTTGAGCTCAATGTTCAAGTAGCTTAATCCAGGTTTTCCCTTGAAAAAACACTTTTCAAATAACCCTATATGATTTACAGAAAATTCTACATCATTTCTGATCATCAATATGTCAACAACATATATTCATCAGAAATTCTATAGTGCTCCCACTCACTTCTTTGGAGATACAAGTTTCTCATAAACTTTGTATAAACTCAAAATCTTTGATCGTCTCATCAAAGCGTACATTCCAACTCCGAGATGCTTACTCCAGTCCTTAGAAGGATCGCTGGCGCTAGCATACCTTTTATCATCCTTAGGATCAACAAAACCTTTCTGATTGTATTACATACAACCTTTCCTTACGGATCCTGGTAAGGAAACTCGTTTTGACATCCATCTGCTAGATTTCATAAATGCAGCTAATGCTAACATGATTCCGACGAACTTAAGCATCTCTACGGATGAGAAAATCTCATCGTAGTCAACTTCCTTGAACTTGTGAAAAAACTCTTCGCCATAAGTCGAGCTTCATAGACGTTGACATTACCGTCCACGTCCGTCTTCTTCTTAAAGATCCATTTATCTCAATGGCTTGCCGATCATCAGGCAAGTCCACCAAAGTCCATGCTTTGTTCTGATACATGGATCCTATCTCAGATTTCATGGCTTCTAACCATTTGTCAGAATTTGGGCCCACCATCGCTTCTCCATAGCTCGTAGGTTCATTGTTGTCTAGCAACATGACCTTCAAGACAGGATTACTGTACCACTCTGAAGCAGTACGCATCCTTGTCACCCTACGTGGTACGGTAGTGACTTGATCCGAAGTTTCATGATCACTATCATAGGCTTCTACTTCAATTGGTGTAGGCGCCACAGGAACAACTTCCTGTGCCCTGCTACACACTAGTTGTAGTGACGGTTCAATAACCATATCAAGTCTCCACCATCCTCCCACTCAACTTTTCGAGACAAACTTTTCCTCGAGAAAGGACCCGATTCAAGAAACAATCCCTATTGCTTTCAGATCTGAATTAGGAGGTATACCCAACTGTTTTGGGTGTCCTATGAAGATGCATTTTATCCGCTTTGGGTTCGAGCTTATCAACCTGAAACTTTTTCACATAAGCGTCGCAGCCCCAAACCTTTTAAGAAAACACTAGGTTCTAAACCATAGTTCATACGGTGTCATCTCAACGGAATTACGTGGTGCCCTATTAAAGTGAGTGCGGTTGTCTCTAATGCCTAACCCATGAACGATAGTGGTAATTTGATAAGAGATATCATGGTACGCTCCATATCCAATAGGGTGCAACTATGATGTTCGGACACACCATCACAGTATGGTGTTCCAGGAGGTACTAATTGTGAAACAATTTCCACAATGTCTTAATTGCGTGCCAAAGCTCGTAACTCAGATACTCATCTGTATGATCATATCATAGACATTTTATCCTCTTGTCACGACGATCTTCAACTTCACTCTGAAATTACCTGAACCATTCAATAATTCAGACTTGTGTTTCATCAAGTAAATATACTCAACATCTACTCGAATCATCTGTGAAGTAAGTACATAATGATATTCACTGCATGCCTCAGCACTCATTGGACTGTACACATCAAAATGTGTTACTTCCAACAAGTTGCTATCTTGTTCCATTTTACTGAAAAATGAGGCTTTTTAGTCATCTTGCCCATGTGGTATGATTTGCATATCTCAAGTGATTCAAAATCAAGTGAGTCCAAACGATCCATCTGCATGGAGTTTCTTCATGCGTATACACCAATAGACATGGTTCGCATGTCTCAAACTTTTCAAAACGAGTGAGTCCAAAGATCCATCAACATGGAGCTTCTTCATGCGTTTTACACCAGTATGACTTACATGGCAGTTCCACAAGTAAGTGGTACTATCATTACAATTTTATATCTCTTGGCATGAAAATGTGTATCACTACAATTGAGATTCAATAAACCATTCCTTTAGGTGCAAGACCATTGAAGGTATTATTCAAATAAATAGAGTAACCATTATTCCCCTTAAATGAATAACCGTATTGCGATAGACATAATCCATCATGTCTATGCTCAACGAACACCAATGACAATTATTCAGTTTAATACTAATCTTGATGGTAGAGGGAGCGTGCGACTGTTTGATCACATCAAACTTTGGAACCACTCTCCAAAACCATATCGTCAGCTCACCTTTAGCTAGTCTCGTTTATTCTGTAGGCCTTTTATTTCGCAGTTACTAACACTTAGCAACCGAACCGTATCTCACTATAGAAACAGGTCTACTGAAGCCCATAGTGCCGGTAATTCAGCCGCACTATGTGTACAATAGCACCGGTGTATGGGCGATCAATAGCAACGATTCGTGTCGAACCTTTAGTACCGGTATGCCATAACCGTACTAGGGTAATTTCCCTCGTGAGGCTATGCCCCTATCACAAAGCCTTGTACACGGGTTTGGGTATGCAACCTGGGTTTTTCACCAGCGCAGCAGCTGATTGCCGCTTTCATAGTTATCCCTTCAAGCACTTGCCCTTCTTAAAACTAGTGTTTCACCAACCATCAACATTGATGCTCCTTCTTGATTTCTACTTTTTGTGTCAAACATCGCGAATCCCTCAAGGATCATCATATCTATCCTTGATATGTTATAGTTCATCACGAAGCTCTAGCAGCTTGGTGGCAATGACTTTGGAGAAACATCACTATCTCATCTGGAAGATCAACTCCCACTTGATTCAAGTGATTGTTGCACTCAGACAATCTGAGCACAAGCTCAACGATTGAGCTCTTCTCCCTTAGTTTGCAGGCTAAGAAAATCGTCGGAGGTCTCATACCTCTTGACGTGGGCACGAGCCTGAAATCCCAATTTCAGCCCTCGAAACATCTCATATGTTCCGCGACGTTTCGAAAGCGTCTTTGGTGCCTCAACTCTAAACCGTTTAACTGAACTATCACGTAGTTATCAAAATGTGTATGCTGATGTTCGCAACATCCACAGACGACGTTTTTGGGTTCAGCACACTGAGCGGTGCATTAAGGACATAAGCTTTCTATTGTCCGCATAATCGCTACTGTCAACTTTCACCTACATAGATTTTCATAGAACATATATAACAGTGGAACTAAAGCGCAAGCTTACGACATTAATTGCAAAGATCATTTTTTATAGTCGCAATATTAAGTTCTCTATGAAACTCCACTTAGATAGACATCCTTATTCTAATGATTACACTGATCCGAGTCAGTAGGCCGTGTCCGACCCATCACTGAGACCACTAGCCATCATCGGAACATCACTTCATTCGTTCGTATCTACTATACACACTCATGCCGACCTACTTGGCGTCCTTGTGTCCGAGCCATGTATATAATGCTAGGCCGTCAAGTCAACCTAAGGTTTGTGTAGTGTAAATTGGCTTACACCCGTTGATGTGAATGTAAGATCTATCACACCCGATCATCACGTGTGGATCGAAAAGAAGGACTTTCGAATGGTAGCACAAGTTAGGAGGAACACTATCTTGAAAATTAATGAGGAGATCATCTTATAATTGTACACGTCGTTCTAAGCAAAGAAGATGAAAACAGAAAACAGAATGAAGGAAAGAAATGAACAGAAGGAGAATATCAAGAAGAGAAGCTTTGATCTCCATCTCGAGAAGGAAATGACTATCGTAACGGCATGACACATGAAAATAATAAGAAGAGGAATAGAGTGTCCAGAAGAAGAAGCGAAAACTAATACACAGGAATACGGTAGCAAAAAGTAACTAGTATTACTCGTTGTTAATTAGAAAAGCTAGTCATACAATGAAATAAAGACAACTCCTATTGGAAAAATGCAGAAATAATAACTATTAACAAATACTCAAAATAAATGAGAAATAAATGTCAGAAAAAAAAAACTATAAAAGCAAAAAATTCACAAAGAAACTAATATGCAAAAACTACTCAGAAATAAATAGAGACAAATAAAGCAGAAAATAAATATACATTAAATCTAATATAGAAGAAATATCGCAAAAGAAAAAAATTCACAAAATGTTGGGCGCTGCCCGTAGCTACACTAGTAGAAAAAGGGTCAAAACGTGCAAGCACATTAGTGCCGGTTTGTATTAGAGGCCGGCACTAATGTATACATTAGTGCTGGTTCCAACGGCTAGCCGGGCCGCTCTCATTAGTACCGGTTCGTGGCTAACCTTTAGCACCGGTTTGTGCCACGAACCGGTACTAATGAGAGTGGTGGCAGGATGTTATCAGTCTGGGCCCCCTCCAGCACCTTTAGTACCGGTTCGTGCCACGAACCGGTACTATAGGTCATCCTACATAAACCCTTCGTCCCCGAGCTCGCTCTGTTCTTCCCCTTTCCCCTCTCCTCTCTGTTCTTCCCCTCTTCCTCCTCGAGCTCATCACACATTTTGCCCAAAATTTGTCAAGATTTGAAGGCCCCCATCCATTCAAATGATCACAAAGGTTAGCAACTTTGTCCTTTCATCTCTCATTGCTAGATTAGCTCTTGCAATGCTTTATATAGTTAATAATTTGTGAGTTTAGTAATTTGGGAGGAAATATATATATGTGCTAGTATTTGATTTATATGCAATTTGAGGTCAAAAATAACACTTAGTTTGCATATGTAGGTGTGGTTTACTTAGTGCCTTCTAAATCTCCGTCGTAACCACCGTCGATCGCCCGCACCGTCCCGTCACCGGCACCACCTTGTGGTGAGCCTCTTGTTCATGTAATTTTATATAAAAAATTGATGTTTGTGTGATTTGGATATATAGTTAATCATGTAATAATTATCTTACCCGTCTGTTGTTTGTTATACATAGTGCCATGGTTTTGATATCCGTCCCCGTCGGCCCTCGTCCTTGTTATGATTCGGATGTGGTATATTCTCTTTTAAAAACTATTAGTTGCATTTCGTGTTTATGACAAATTATGCCCATCCAGTTGACATAGATATTTTTATCTAGGAGGTATGTGAACCGGAAATTCCAACCGACCCTATTGTCGAGAGGTTAAATTTAGTTGAAAGAGAAAACGAGTACTTGAAAGAAAAATTGAAAAGAATTCAGGGGGAGAAGATGGAATTGGAGTTGCATGTTGCCGATGTCGTCGATGATCACAAGATCAAGATGGAGAAAATGCGCTTGAAGAATAGAAAGATTAGAAAATATGCCATCGATAGTGAGGCTTGGTATCATTATGCTGTTGGATCAATTGTTACCTTAGTTGCGATCTTGATCGCATTTGTTGTTGCATTTAAATGCTTTAGCTAGAGAGTTATTTGTTTGTTGCATTTAAGTGTTGTATGAACTTTATGTATGAACTTGTATTAATTTGGTCTATTCGGTGTTGTGTAATGAAGATGAGCCGGCAATGGATGTACGATGACCCATGCTCACCCCAGTTCGTTGAGGGCGTGCATACTTTTCTGCTTGCGGCTGAGGCAAACAAGCGGGCGGATGGTTTTATGCCTTGTCCATGTGGTGTCTGTAAGAATGGTCACAATTACTCTACGTCAAGAACCATTCACGTCCACCTGTTTAAGTCCGGTTTCATGCCCCACTATAATGTTTGGACCAAGCACGGAGAAAGAGGGGTTACGATGGAAGACAATGAAGAAGAAGAGGACGACGACAGCTATCCTGGCCATGGGTTCCCTGAATACGATGATACAACAATGGGGGAAGAAGCTGAGCCGGTAATGCGGGAAGAAGCTGAGCCGGCAATGCGGGAAGAAGCTGAAGAAGAGGCATCAGATGAGCCCGTTGATGATCTAGGTCGGGCCATTGCAAATGCAAAGAGAAACTGCGCAAGTGATTTGGAGAAGAAGAAGTTACAGTGCATGTTAGAGGATCACAAAAAATTGTTGTACCCGAATTGCGTAGGTGACAAGAAAAAGCTGGGCACCACACTGGAATTGCTGCAATGGAAGGCAGAGAATGGTGTATCTGACAAGGGATTTGGAAAGTTGCTGGTAATGATAAAGGATATGCTTCCAAAGGACAACGAATTGCCCGAGAGTACGTACGAAGCAAAGAAGGCTGTCTGCCCTCTAGGGTTAGAGGTGCAAAAGATACATGCATGCCCTAATGATTGCATCCTGTACCGCGGTGAGTACGAGGATTTGAACGCTTGTCCGGTATGTGGTGCATTGCGCTATAAGATCAGCCGCGATGAGCCTGGTGATGTCGAGGGCGAGCGCCCCAGGAAGAAGATTCCTGCCAAGGTGATGTGGTATTCTCCTATAATACCACGGTTGAAACGTTTGTTCCAAAACAAAGAGCATGCCAAGGCGATGAGATGGCACAGAGAAGACCGTAAGAAAGACGGAAAGTTGAGAGTACCCGCTGACGGGTCGCAGTGGAGAAAAATCGAAAGAAAGTACGGGAAGGAGTTTGCAGATGACGCAAGGAGCGTATGGTTTGGTCTAAGCGCAGATGGCATTAATCCTTTTGGGGAGCAGAGCAGCAACCATAGCACCTGGCCTGTGACTCTATGTTTGTATAACCTTCCTCCTTGGTTGTGCATGAAGCGGAAGTTCATTATGATGCCAGTGCTCATCCAAGGCCCTAAGCAACCCGGCAACGACATTGATGTGTACCTAAGGCCATTAGTTGAAGAACTCTTACAGCTGTGGAATGGAACAGGTGTACGTGCGTGGGATGAGCACATGGTGGAAGAATTTGACCTCAAGGCGTTGCTGTTCGTGACCATCAATGATTGGCCTGCTCTCAGTAACCTTTCAGGACAGACAAACAAGGGATATCGCGGATGCACGCACTGTTTGGATGATACCGACAGTATATATTTGAATAATTGTAAGAAGAATGTGTACCTGGGACATCGTCAATTTCTTCCGAGCAGGCATCCCGTAAGAAAGAAAGGCAAGCATTTCAAAGGTGAGGCGGATCACCGGACAAAGCCTCGCCATCGTACTGGTGCTGATGTACATGATATGGTCAAGGATTTGAAGGTGATATTTGGAAAGGGTCTTGGCGGACAACCTATTCCGAAGGACGCGGACGGACGCGCACCCATGTGGAAGAAGAAATCTATATTTTGGGACCTGCCATATTGGAAAGACCTAGAGGTCCGCTCCGCAATCGACGTGATGCATGTCACGAAGAATCTTTGCGTGACCCTGCTTGGCTTCTTGGGCGTGTATGGGAAGACAAAAGATACACCTGAGGCACGGGAGGACCAGCAACGTATGCACGGAGAAGATGGCATACATCAGGGTCATGCAAGCTACGCTCTTACCAAAGAAGAGAAGGAAATCTTCTTTGAATGCCTGCTCAGTATTAAGGTACCGTCTGGCTTCTTGTCGAATATAAAGGGAATAATAAACATGGCAGAGAAAAAGTTCCAGAACCTAAAGTCTCATGACTGCCACGTGATTATGACGCAACTGCTTCCGGTTGCATTGAGGGGGCTTCTACCGGAAAACGTTCGATTAGCCTTTGTGAAGCTATGTGCATTTCTCAATGCAATCTCTCAGAAGGTAATCGATCCAGAAATCATACCAAGGTTACAGAATGATTTGGTGCAATGTCTTGTCAGTTTCGAGTTGGTGTTCCCACCATCCTTCTTCAACATCATGACGCACGTCCTAGTTCACCTATGCGAAGAGATTAACGTTTTGGGTCCTGTATTTCTACACAATATGTTCCCCTTTGAAAGGTTCATGGGAGTCTTAAAGAAATATGTTCATAACCGTGCTAGGCCAGAAGGAAGCATCTCCAAGGGCCATCAAAATGAGGAGGTCATTGAGTTTTGTATTGACTTTATTCCTGACCTTAAGCCGATTGGTATTCCTGAATCGCGGCATAAGGGCAGACTAGATGGAAAAGGCACGCTAGGAGGGGAACAAATAATATGTATGGACGGACATTCTCTCACTGAAGCACACTACACAGTTCTACAGAATTCCACCTTGGTGGCTCCGTATATGGATGAACACAAGAATTTGCTACGCTCCAAACACCCGGAGCGGTCTGATGAGTGGATTACACGTGAACAAACCAGGAGTTTCACCAACTGGTTGCAGACACGTACCATGCATGCCACCTCTATTGAAGATGACCTGTACTTGCTGTCCCAGTTACCATCTTCAAATATAATGACTTTCAAAGGGCACCAACCAAAACAGTGGTGTCCGCTTTGATGCAGAAACCAAGACGGGAAAGGAAACATATTATGGTTATATACAGGACATATGGGAACTTGACTATCGACGTGGTTTAAAGGTCCCTTTGTTTCGGTGCAAATGGGTCAATATGACACGAGGCGGGGTAACGGAAGACCCGCAGTACGGAATGACAACAGTGGATCTCAACAATCTTGCGTATGCAGACGAACCATTCGTCCTAGCCAATGATGTGGCACATGCTTTCTATGTGAAGGACATGTCTACCAAGCCAAGAAAAAGAAAATATAAGGAAGCGAATGCATCGTACGATGAGCCAAAGCGGCACATAGTTCTTTCTGGGAAGAGAAACATCGTGGGAGTGGATGACAAGACAGACAAGTCAGAAGATTATGAAAAGTTTGATGAAATTGCTCCATTCACAGTGAATATTGACCCGAGCATCCCGTTAAATGATGAAGATTTTCCATGGTTACGGCGCAAAGGGACACACGCGAAGAAAAAGTTTCACACCCAAAGATCTGGGATGTGATCGGCTTCACTATCATCACTTTCTTCTGTGTTTCACACCCCAGGAGGGAATGTCTGTAATAGTTAGGGTTGTTATGTGTTTTGGCATTTGAAACACGAAGAAATTTTATGTGCAAACAAATTCTTTTCATGCATTTACTGATTTTTTTCCAGCTAAATGACCCTGAAATTGAAAAGCAATTCAAATGAACTCAGAAAAGGTTGAAAGTTGGCATGGTATCATAATTTCATATAAATAGCATGTGCAAGAAAGTAGAGAGGGTTACGACAAAAACTGGATGCACTTCGTGTACAAAATGGACAATCTCTTTCGAAGTATCAGGGTTTCCGACGAAAACTGAACTGTTACAAAGGCATTTCATTTTTTAAATAACCTAAGCATTACTAAATTGAATATAATGATAAAACACACTAATATTGAACATAAGAAAAAAGAATCACTGGAAAAACTTTTTTCAAAGTTAAGTTTTTCACAAACTAGTGATTCACACAAATTTCAAATAATTCAAAATTTAAACTATTCAAATTTGAAATCTACCGGCACTAAGAGAAAGTTTGTAATTTTTTGTACCTAAAGCTAAAATATTCACAAAGAAACTCTAAATACAACAAAAAACAACTCAAAAAATAAATAAAACAAAAAAAATAAAGCAAAAAAAGCCCGCCTACTGGGCCAAAGCGGCCTGCATACGACCAGCGATACAACCTTTCATTAGGCCAGGATGCAGGCCCGCGAAGGCCCAGTAGGCCCACAAGGCGAGGAGGACAGGTAGGCCCAGTAGGCCTGAATAGAATAGGAGCTCGAGAGAGCTACCGCACTGGGGCTTATAAACCATTGCGGTAGCCCCTCGACTAGCGAGGTGGGACTAAACTTGCCGCACCGCACCGGCGCCAGCGCACACCCTTTAGTACCGGGTCGTGGCACAAACCGGTACTAAAGGGGGGGGGCCTTTAGTACCGGTTTGTGCCACGACCCGGTACTAAAGGGGGTCGCTTCCCGCCGCTTGGCCTGGCCAAAACAGACCTTTAGTACCGGTTGGTGGCACCAACCGGTACTAAAGGTGCCTTCTATATAACTAAACACTTCAAAATTTCGTCAGTTTCTCATCTCCCTCTGCTTCTTCTCCTCTGCACCGTCGCCGCCCCCGTCGCCGCGCCGACCCCGTCGTCGCCGCCCCCGTCGTCGCCGCCCCCGTCGCCGCCCCGTCCCCGTCGTCGCAGCCCCGTCCCCGTCGTCGCCGCCCCGTCCCCGTCGTCGCCGCCCCATCCCCGTCGCCGCGCGCCCCGTCGCCGCCCCCGTCGCCGCCCCGGCCCGTACGTCCCCGTCCCCGTCGTCGCCGCCCCGTCGTCGCCGCGCCCGTCGCCGTCCCCGTCGCCGCGCGCCCCCCGTCGCCTCTCGCCTAGCCGGCCGGTGAGCGCGCGCACACACACACATACATTGTTAGAATTGTTAGAATTTTTAGAAATGTTTGAAATTGTTAGATTTGTTAGAAATGTTTGAAATTGTAGAAATTTTTCTGTTTTTTAGAAATAGTTAGAAATGTTAGAATTGTTAGATTTGTTAGAAATGTTAGAAATTTTTCTGTTTTTTAGTTATAGAATTAGTTATAAAAATGTTAGTTATATATATAGAAATGTTATAATTTTTTTCTGTTTTTTAGTTCTAAAATATTAGAAATGTTATAGAAATGTTAGTTATATATAGCATTGTTAGAAATGTTATAGAAATGTTAGTTATATATATAGAAATTTAGAAATTTTAGTTATCAAAATCCAATCATTAAAAAAATGTTACTTTTTGCGGGCATATAGCTAGTATTTGTTCTCGACGATGCCCGGCCCGCATCCTCGCCGTCGACCCGTCTGCGACGACGTCCACCCGACCCATGTCCGGGACTGGGCTCCGCCGGGCTGGCACTGGGAGGTGCTGCTTGGAGGGGCGCGCCGCTTGACGAGGAACCCGACCGCGGGTCCAGTCGTCGACCCTGATCTCGTTTGGTGGCGTTCGCGTGGGCCAGTTTCGGTGCGGAGGGACCCGGCCCCGCCGGAGGTGGTACGTCGCCGTGTCAGGGAGGAGGACGAGCACGTCCATCGCTACATGGTTGCGTTAGAGGGCGGCAGGTTCTCCAATACGTGGCAGTATCTTCGGGGATCTCACTTCAGCTATGATCCTGTGAGGGTTCCTTCTCTTTGGGTGTCCACTGCCCGCGCCGGAGGAACCGCGAGTGTCCTAGATTCTTCTTTAGTATTCGATCTTTATTAGCTAATAGCCAGTGATGTACTTTTCTATATTATATATTATTCGAGACGATGTATTCGAGATTATATCTATTATTCTGGACGATGTATTCGAGATTATATCTATTATTCTGGACGATGTATTCGAGATTATATCTATTATTCTGTACGATGTATTCCAGATTATATCTATTATATTCTGGACGATGTATTCGAGATTATATCTATTATTCGAGATTTGAATACTAAATTGTTTTATATTTCTTTTGGATTAGTTAAACAAAAGCTATGGCAGACAATACCGACAGAGAAGGAGAACAGACCATGTTCGATATGATACGCGGGGCAGATGATAATCAAAATGAAGAAGATTATGATGGCTCCGAATTTCTAAACAACACCGGAGAGGGTGATATGATATTCGATCACGACGAAGTCATGAATGATTATGACGATGACGAAGAACATGATCCTGAAACAACAAACACCGACGAGGTATATATATATTTATATAAGCAGGCATCTGGTGATCATCACATGTTTTAAATGTCTTGAAGATATATTAACGAATCGATCTTTGTTCTTTCAGCCATCCGGATCGAGCAAATCTTCAGAAAAAATGACGAAACGAGTCCCGAACAAAAAGTTGAAGCTGGGCATAAAGTACAATATCGAGGCATGCGACCGTACTGGCAAACCAATAGCGCCTAAGAAGATTGCGAACAAGTTCGTTCGTCAGTGCGGAGTTCTTGTGAAGGACCAACTCCCGATCAAACTTCAAGAATGGAGGGCGCCAGCAAAGCCACATCCAGATGTTACTTATGTCGACAAGAATCAAAAAGATCTGCTTTGGGATACTCTCATGGAACATTTCACCCTACCAGATCATTTCACAGAAGCAGATGTGCAGAAAGTCAAAGAGGCTGCTCTTAAGATGATGGCGAATGCATTCAAGAACTACAAGAATGGTGAATGGAACAAGTACGTCAGCGGAGGAAGGAAGACTCCAATATTCAAGGGAACACTGGAGAACCAACGTGATCATTGGGCCGATTTCGTGAAATTCAAGGATTCGGAATTAGCTAAGGAACGGTCGAGAATAAACAAGAAGAATGCCGAAAAGAAGGATAAGTTCCATAAGCTGGGGCCAGGTGGCTATGCGGTGGCAATGCCTAAGTGGGATAAGTCTGAGAAAGAGATGGAGGATGCAGGTGTCACTCCGGTTACTAAGAGCTGGCCCGCCAGGGTCAGGACTTGGTTCTATGCGCATGGGGGGGAGTTGGACCGGGAGACAGGAAAAGTTTCGACGAGGGCAAGTCTGAATGGAGCCGACGATGCGATACTTGTTGCAATAGAAGAGGCATGAACGGGGGTGTTCCAGCCCAACAGAGAGAACGACGAGCTTACGCGTGCCCTGGGAAATCCTGAACACCCGGGAAGAAGACGAGGCAAGGGCGCTATTCCGTGGTATGAGGGGTTTTCAGACTGGAACACCGACTACAGAACCCGTGCGAGAAAGAAGATTGCGGAGGAGAAGAAGAGGAAGATGGAGGAGGAGCAGAGGAAGCGGGACTATGAACGCCTTCAAGGCCTAGAAGCAAGTCAAGCGGAATTGGCAGTCAAATTCCAGCGGCAGCAGGAGCAGATCGACTCACTTACCCATCAAAGGGGGTCTCAATAGCTGCAGCAGCTAGCGGATGATCCAGCATTGGATAGCACCGGCCCATCCATGCCGAGAAGCAGCGTGGGTTCCGTCCCGGACGACCCAATGCTGGGTAGATACCCCATGGATGACATCACGGAGAACACTAACTGCGAGCTACACTACAGAATGAAGAACATATCCATGAAGGTGGCGGACGGCTCTGCTTTCACAAATCCCCCCGAGGCAACCTTCCATGGCAACCCGATTACAGCGGGCTATGCTCGTGTCGTGGTTGATGATGTGCTGGACCCATATTCGGGGCTACAGCTTGACATTGCTGGAGGTGACGGTGAGCGCTTTCTCGGAGAGGCCAAACATCGTATCATCCTATGGAAAAAGGATTGCATCATCTTTCCAAGGCCACCCACACCGGGTCACCCGAGTCCTCGTCGAAGTCCGCCACCGAGTCAGCAGACTCCCGCTCCTCCAAGTCCGGCAAAGTGTCAGGACAATCCTCCTCCTCCAAGTCCGGCAAAGTGTCAGGACAATCCTCCAAGTCCGCCACAGCGTCAGACGTCCACTCCTCCTCCAAGTCCGGCACAACCTCAGGCCACTCCTCCTCCTCGTCGAACTCAGTCCCGTCAGCCATCTCCGCCGCCTCAGCAATCGCAGAGACACCCCGCAGCTCTGGTGCGTAACCGTACGAGTCGAGGTAGTACAGCTGGAAGTACAGGCGGAGGCAAGCGGTATAAATATGGTCCAAGCCTGAAGCCTCTTCCGCAGAGGTCTTATGACAAGTCCGAGGAGGAAATCACAGCCATATCGAAGGCCGAGGTGGAAGCCCATTTTGCACCGAAACCGCCACCGCCGCCAAGGGAGAAAGTGCCTGAGGAAACGATTGACCACTTCATTCGTATGTCTCAACCACCAGCTTCCAAGCCTGTTGACACAGACTATGAGCGCCACATCAGGAAGTTAAATGGAGCACGTCTACAAAGGAAGGCGAGCATGTCTACATCGGGATCGAGCAAACAAGAAGCAGCTGCCAAAAAATGCGGGAAAACCATTCCCCAGCTGGGAGAACAGGCGGCGCAATCGATCCCCTTGCTTGTTGTGCCAACAACAGGTGACAGTACGCGCCCCCAATATTATTGTGGGCAAACAGTGCATGTTCCCGAGGTGGGCAATGTGGTAATAACGGAGGAGCATATAATGCAGGCTGAAGTTCTCAACATCACTGTTGGACAACTCCTCGAGATCGAGCCCATGCCTTTGCTTAGAGAGGATGAAGTAAAATGGCAATATGTCCGTGGCCAACCTTTGGTCGCGCCAGACAAGGTCAAGAACCTCCCAACGAGAATGTATGAATTGCATCAATGGTACATGAACATGACCAAGATTTCAGATTGAGTGTCCCTCATGGTGAATGTCAAGGAGGACCATTACTACCATGAGAAAGCTGGGTCCGTTGAGTATTTAGAACTGTTTCAGTTATACAATAAGGAAGCACTCGACAAATCTATCGTCAGTTGCTATTGTCTGTAAGTGATTTCTTTCTATAATTTAAGTCTCAAGCTAGCTGTAGTGATCCTTTTGAGATCAATCATTACCTGTAATTATCCTCACTATATTCTTTTCTGTGGTATTATGCAGGATGAAGATATATGAAATGAGAAAAGGTGGACGCTTTGGCATTGGGTTCATTGACCCAAACACCGTTAATGAATTCACATGGAAGATAAGTGAACGTTATGCAAAGGAAGTAGAGGACAGCATGCTAGAGTTCTTGAAGCGCCTCAAATACAATGAAGATATACTACTTCCTTACCACTTTGGGTGAGTCACACTGTCTTGTACTACAAATTCTCTGTTTTTGCCTACTAGCTATAGCTACATGTTTTTGCTAACATATGCCCGCTTAATTAAGACATGTAAACGTGTGTGCATATGCAGATTTCACTGGGTCTTGTGTATCATTAAAGTTGACGCCGGAACAGTTGAAGTACTGGACTCACTAGTCTAAAAAAAACTGACTTTAACATCTTGTATGGGATAGTCAACAGGTAATTTCAATCATTATTAACTATATATCTCGGCCTATTTACTTCGTCATTTCATGATATGAACTATTTAATAACCCCTTTATTCATTTTCTTTGTCGGCGGGCAGGGCTTGGGCAAGATTCATCAGCGTCACGCCCGGCCCGTGGAAACAAAAGCTTGAATGGTTACGCCCCAAGGTAAGTAATTAAGTAGTACTAGCTAGCTAGCTAGCTAGCTGCCATCTCTTTAATTATCATGCTTTATTAATTTTTATCTGATCAAATTCCATTCTCGTAAAGGCCCTGAAGCAGGCGCAGGGTACTGATCTGTGTGCATTCTGCGTTTGCGAGAATATTCGCATGATGGCGTCCGAAAGGAGCAGATCTCAAAGACAGCAATGGGTACGCTTGTCAGAACACTATTCACAATTTTTACACCATTATCGATATCTAGCTAGTCACACAACTAATACACATGCATATTGATCTCCTTCTTAACAGTTCAAAGATGTGCGGGAGAAGCTCATAGAAACGGAGCGCGTAGAAGCACTTCAAGAGGAAATAGCGGGATTTTTGCTCGACGAGGTCATAAATCCGAATGGAGAATTCTATTACCCGCTACCGCCCCAATGAAAACCACTTTCAATTGTCATCGTGCTCCGAAGGCACCAATTAGACTGGCTCCGAAGGCAACATTCATATGTAGGAGAAATTGTATATATCTGTACATGTGTGTATGTGTGAATTAACTAATATGGTGGTTTAATTTGTGAGACATTGATGTGATATATATATATATATATATGCATGATTGGTTCTACTAGAAATTATATATATATATATATATATATATATATATGCATAACGTGTACATCGTAAAATACCAGCAAACGAAAAAGAATTAAAATGGAAACACAAAATTAAATGAAAAAGAAATCATAAAACTAAAAACCCACCAAACCTTATAGTACCGGTTGGTGTTACCAACCGGTACTAAAGGCCTCCAGGCCGCCGGCGCTGGCTAGTGCCACGTGGTCGCTCTTTAGCACCGGTTCGTGCTGAACCGGTGCTAAAGGGGGGGCCTTTAGTGACCACTAATTAGTGCCGGTTATGTAACCGGCACTATAGGGCCTTACGAACCGGTGCTAATGCCCGGTTCTGCACTAGTGATAGCATACCCTGCAAAAACAAGTTAGACGTCCTCTAATTGTTGTTTGCATGTTTTACGTGGCTGCTATGGGTTTCTAGCAAGAACATTTCTTACCTACGCAAAAACCACAACGTGATATGTCAATTGCTATTTACCCTTCATAAGGACCCTTTTCATCGAATCTGATCCAACTAAAGTGGGAGATACTGGCACCCGCTAGCCACCTTATGCAACTAGTGCATGTCAGTCGGTGGAACCTGTCTCAAGTAAGTGTACGTGTAAGGTCGATCCGGGCCGCTTCATCCCACAATGCCGCCGAATCAAGACTGGACTAGTAACGGTAAGCATATTGAACAAAATCAACACCCACAACTACTTTGTGTTCTACTCGTGCAAAGAATCTACGCAATAGACCTAGCTCATGATGCCACTTTTGGGGAACGTAGCAGAAATTCAAAATTTTCCTACGTGTCACCAAGATCTATCTATGGAGAGACTAGCAACGAAGGGAAGGAGAGTGCATCTACATACCCTTGTAGATCGCTAAGCGGAAGCGTTCAAGAGAACGGGGTTGAAGGAGTCGTACTCGTCGTGATCCAAATCACCGGAGATCCTAGTGCCGAATGGACGGCACCTCCGCGTTCAACACACGTACAGCCCGATGACGTCTCCCATGCCTTGATCCAGCAAGGAGAGAGGGAGAGGTTGAGGAAGACTCCACTCAGCAGCAGCACAATGGCGTGGTGGTGATGAAGGAGCGTGGCAATCCTGCAGGGCTTCGCCAAGCACCGCGGGAGAGGAGAAGGGAGAGAGGTAGGGCTACAACAGGGAGAGGTCGAACTCTTGTGTTGGCAGCCCCAAAACCCTCAAGTATATATAGGGGGAGAGCGGGGGCTGCGCTCCCCACCTAGGGTTCCACCCCTAGGGGCGGCGGCCAGCCCAAACCCATCTAGGGTGCGGCCAAGGGGGGGAGAGGGGAAACTTGCCCCCCAAGTTAGGTGCGTGCGCCCCCTCCCCAAAACCCTAGGCTCCTTGGGCCCTTGTGGGAGGTGCACCAGCCCAACTGGGGCTGATCCCCTCCCACACTTGGCCCATGCAGCCCTCCGGGGATGGTGGCCCCACTTGGTGGACCCCCGGGTGGTCCCGGTACATTACCGGTAAAACCCGAAACTTTTCCGGTGACCAAAACAGAACTTCCCATATATAAATCTTAACCTTCGGACCATTCCGGAACTCCTCGTGATGTCCGGGATCTCATCCGAGACCCCGAACAACATTCGGTAACCACATACAAACTTCCTTTATAACCCTAGCGTCATCGAACCTTAAGTGTGTAGACCCTACGGGTTCGGGAGACATGTAGACATGACCTAGACGTTCTCCGGTCAATAACCAACAGCGGGATCTGGATACGCATGTTAGCTCCCACATGTTCCATGATGATCTCATCGGATGAAACACGATGTCAAGGACTCAATCAATCCCGTATACAATTCCCTTGGTCTAGCGGTATTGTACTTGCCCGAGATTCGATCGTTGGTATGCCGATACCTTGTTCAATCTCGTTACCGGCAAGTCTCTTTACTCGTTCCATAACACATCATCCCGTGATCAACTATTTGATCACATTGTGCACATTGTGATGATGTCCTACCGAGTGGGCCCAAAGATACCTCTCCGTCACACGGAGTGACAAATCCCAGTCTCGATTCGTGCCAACCCAACAGACACTTTCGGAGATACCTGTAGTGCACCTTTATAGCCACCCAGTTACGTTGTGATGTTTAGTACACCCAAATCATTCCTACGGTATCCGGGAGTTGCACAATCTCTTGTTCTAAGGAAATGATACTTGACATTAGAAAAGCTTTAGCATACGAACTAAACGATCTTTGTGCTAGGCTTAGGATTGGGTCTTGTCCATCACATCATTCTCCTAATGATGTGATCCCGTTATCAACGACATCCAATGTCCATGGTCAGGAAACCGTAACCATCTATTGATCAACGAGCTAGTTATCTAGAGGCTTACTAGGGACATGGTGTTGTCTATGTATCCACACATGTATCTGAGTTTCCTATCAATACAATTATAGCATGGATAATAAACGATTATCATGAACAAGGAAATATAATAATAACTACTTTATTATTGCCTCTAGGGCATATGTCCAACATATAGATGCAAGAAGTAAGGATGCAAATAAAAGTAGATTGAAAGTTTATATGATAAAAGATAGACCCGGGGGCCATAGGTTTCACTAGTGGCTTCTCTCAAGATAGCATAAGTATTACGGTGGGTGAACAAATTACTGTCGAGCAATTGATAGAAAAGCGAATAATTATGAGATTATCTAGGCATGATCATGTATATAGGCATAACGTCTGTGACAAGTAGACCGACTCCTGCCTGCATCTACTACTATTACTCCACACATTGACCGACTCCTGCCTAAATTTAGAGTATTAAGTTCATAAAGAACAGAGTAACGCATTTAGAAAGATGACATGATGTAGAGGGATAAACTCATGCAATACAATATAAACCCCATCTTTTTATCCTCGATGGCAACAATACAATACATGCCTTGCTGCCCCTGCTGTCACTGGGAAAGGACACCGCAAGATTGAACCCAAAGCTAAGCACTTATCCCATGGCAAGAAAGATCAATCTAGTAGGCCAAACCAAATTGATAATTCGAAGAGACTTGCAAAGATAACTCAATCATACATAAAAGAATTTAGAGGAGATTCAAATATTTCTCATAGATAAACTTGATCATAAACTCACAATTCATCGGATCTCGACAAACACACCGCAAAAAGAGTTTACATCGAATAGATCTCCACAAGAGAGGGGGAGAACACTGTATTGAGATCCAAAAAGAGAGAAGAAGCCATCTAGATAATAATTATGGACCCGAAGGTCTATAGTAAACTACTCACAACTCATCGGAAGGGCTATGGTGTTCATGTAGAAGCCCTCCATGGTCGATTCCCCCTCCGGCGGAGCGCCGGTGAAGGCTTCAAGATGGGATCTCGCGGATACAGAAGGTTATGGTGGTGGAAATTGTGTTTCGTTGGCTCCCTGGATGTTTTCGGGGTACGTAGGTATATATAGGAGGAAGAAGTACGTCGGTGGCCGCCCGAGGGGCCCACAAGATAGGGGGCGCGCCCTCCTATCTCGTGGCTGCCTCGGCTGCTTCTTGACTTGTACTCCAAGTCCTCTGGATCACGTTCGTTCCAAAAATCATGCTCCCGAAGGTTTCATTCCATTTGGACTCCGTTTGATATTCCTTTTCTTCAAAATACTGAAATAAGCAAAAAACAGCAATACGGGCTGGGCCTCCGGTTAGTAGGTTAGTCCCAAAAATGATATTTGTAAAATAAATCCCATAAACATCCGAAAGGTGTAATATAATAGCATGGAACAATCAAAAATTATAGATACATTGGAGATGTATCAAGCATCCCAAAGCTTAATTCATGCTCGTCCTCGAGTAGGTAAATGATAAAAACAGAATTGTTGATGTGGAATGCTACCTAGCATAATTCTCAATGTAATTTTATTTATTGTGGCATGAATGTTCAGATCCAAATGATTCAAGATAAAAGCTTATAAAACATAAAAATGATAATACTTCGAAGCATACTAACAAATAATCATGTCCTATCAAAATAGCATAGCCAAAGAAAGCTTATCCCTACAAAATCATATAGTTGGGCCATGCTTCATTTTCATTACACAAAATTGTCACACCCTAGCTAGTTCATGCATTAGAGTGTTGCATCATGTCTATTTCATTTAACAGAAACCTGAAATGGGGATGACAGAACCCCCAGCCCCCTCTAAAACCAACTAGGATTTACTAAAAATATTTTCAATGAATCTGAAATGCCATTCTAAAATGTCCATCATTTTTGTCTTGGTTCAGAACCTCTGCCAAAAGTGATGCACAGTTTCCTAGGTCATCCTAAGGTCTTGAATTAAATCATAAGTATTTGAATTTGGGCATTTAAAATTTATAAAAATATTTCAAATGCTCAAATAATCCCAAACTAAAATGTTCCATGTTGGAAATATTCCAACTAAGGACCAGGTGCAGTTTGGTGAATTTTGGAGTTGCCTAGGTATTTTTAGAAATTCAACAAACTTACCGAATAAAAACAGAAACAGAAATAAAGGAAAAAGCTTACCTGGCGCCACCCAGAGGCCCACCTGCCGGCCCAGCCCAGCCACCGCTCCAGCGAGCTGCTTGGCTTGGCCAGGCAGGCAGGCAGGTGCTCGACGGCGGCCGCAGCATGCGCCACGCAGCTGCCCGTCGCCCTGCTTCCCCCTTTTCGCCGCCTTGCTGGCCTGGACGAGCTCCACGTCGCACCCCGAACCCCGTGGACACCTCCATTCTCTCCCAGCTCCTCGCCCTCGCGCTCCCCAGCCATGACCGACGCCACCGCCGCCGCACCGCCGCCGTAGTCGTGCTCCCCGTCGTTTCCACGCCACGCCACCGTGTCCAGAAGCTCCGCCGCCCTCTACTCCTTCGAGCTAGCTGAGCCCCGAGCGCTCGCGTGCCCCGAAGCCGCCGCACCGACCTCGACCGAACTGCCATCGCCGGAGATCCCCTTCGCCATCGCCGCCGCACCAGCTCGTCCCCGACCGCGCCGTCTGTTCCCTCAAGACCGCCGTGAGCTTAGCTAACTCCTCCCCCTTCTTTCTCTCGCTCCCGTGCACCACCGCGACCACATGAAGATCACCCGCACGCACCGCCGCGGATCTCGTCGCCGACGTGCTCCCGGCCATCCTCCGTCCACCTCTCGGTGTCCATCGCACTCACCACGACGCGTAGGGTCTAACCATGCAC
Organism: Triticum aestivum; assembly: GCF_018294505.1. Lineage (NCBI taxonomy): Eukaryota > Viridiplantae > Streptophyta > Magnoliopsida > Poales > Poaceae > Triticum > Triticum aestivum. Next base: position 526,764,135 of record NC_057807.1, read on the forward strand.
TCCCCGCACGTCACCGCACACCCTAGCTTCGAGTTCGCATCCACCCGAACTCCGCCGGTCGCCTAGGGCATCGCCGGCGCCAACTCCGTCAACCCCGACCTCAACTAACTCCACCAAGAGCTGCGGTTTGTCCCCAGATCCACCTAGATGCCTTCCGCGACCCATTTGGTGGCCGGAACGACCAAAATCACTTCCGCCGCCGTGTCGGGCTCGCCGGCGGCTAAACGCCGATGCAGCTGACTTTGACTTTGACCACGGGTGGGCCCTGGTTGACTCTGTTGAGTCAAAGACAGGTGAGGCCCAGCCCTGTTAACTAAACTAGTTTAGTTTTAATTAATTTTTAGCTAAACTAATTACACTGACACCCTGGACCCACAGTCAGGTTTGACCTGGACGTCTCTGTTGACTTGCTGAGGTCAGCATGACATCATGCTGACGCAGTAATCCTTTTTTGGAATTAAAATAAATCCAGAATGATTTATAAATTCCAGAATTTAGTTCAAACTTCTAAAATTCATATAAAATCAACCGTAGCTCCAAATGAAAGAAATTATATATGAAAAATGATCAGAAAAATCTAATCTTTCCATCTGTACTGGTTTCATGCATGTTTAAACAAGCTAACCTGCTGCTTATCACAGAACAAGATAAAGCACTTAAAATGGCAACTTATGAGTTTGAACTTTGAATCATCGGTTCAAATTAGTTCAAACCCATCTGTTCTTAGTTGCATTAGCCCAATACACTCATTTTGCCATGTCTCATGCATGCATCATATTGTTGCATACTGTTTGGTAATGTTTGTGTATCGGTGCTCTCTGCGGCAGGTCCTACCCCCGAGGAGTACCGTGATTACCCCAACGAAGAACAAAATCAGTGCACCGACCCATCAGGCAAGCAACCAACCATTTGATCATATCGATAAAATCCCAAGTTCTCGCTTCTGCTCTCTTTTACTGCATTAAGACAACGCGATTCAAACTGCTGTGTGCTGCGGTAGTTGAACCCATTTCCTCTGCATGACCTGTCATTGCCACAGTAACTAGATTAAACCCACTAGCATGTGTAGGAGTTGATTGAGCCATATGAATGTGTTGTTTCTACCTTGCTATGCCTGCTATGCTTAGAGTCGTGTCAGGTCTGGTTCATCTGGGTGATGGGCTAGAGTGAAATGATCGTGTCAGTATGAGAGTAAGGTGTTGAACACGATTTGGTAAAGGTATCGATGAGAGGCCATGTAGGAGTACATGGTGGGTTGTTTCATTGAGGCCGTCCTTAAGCACTGAGATCTGTATGTGTGATTTAAGATTCAGCTACTACCATGCATTGGGCCTGAAACCAATGGACCCTCTCGGCTTCTTATTCACCCTAGTCTTCTGTCCAGGAGTTGCAAGTAATTTCTGGTGTTTGTAGCCTACTGGAGGCCGTGGACAGTGCTGACCGTAGGGGTGGGCTGTGATGCGGTAGGTAAGTGGCCAGGTGTACCGGATGCCCGTTTGGTATCTCGGGAACCCTGCTCACATCGTTTGGGGCTGTGAGCGAAACTCCGGCCGGATCTCCTGATGGATGGAACCCAAATAGGCGATAAACCTGGACTAGAGACATGAGTGTCTTGGTAGGTCGTGGCCGACACCCACGTTGGGCTTCCGCTTGAAGGTTGCCGAGTACATGTCGTGTAAACGGCGGTAAGTGGTGAGAGCGTGTATGAAGAAGTACACCCCTACAGGGTTAACATCATCTATTCGAATAGCCGCGTCCGCGGTAAAGGACTACTTGGTTGCCTATATAGTTCATAGACAAGTAAATGGAAACTACTAAAAGCCTCAAGATAAGCGTGAGTGCCGAGGATGGCTCTTCCGTAGGAAGACGGAGGTGGATCCTCGGTAGAGTATTGAAGTGGTGAGTAGTGGACTCGAGTGCGCAAAACCATTTCAAGTTGGAGTCTCATAGGATAGCTTAGCCAAGAGTCAAAGCTGGCTTGCTGCAATAACCCCACCAACCCTTCTTGATAATGTGCATGTATGTAGGAACTGATGTAAGTCTTGCTGAGTACCTTTGTACTCATGTTGCTTTAATTTACATTTTTCAGAAGATGCCACAACCGCTTCCGACGGGTTCTTCGTAGACGTTGACATCGATGAGTAGACTAAGGCCCAGGTGGTGATCCTAAGCAAGTGAAGGACCATGTAGTATAGCTAGGCTTACCCAAGCCTCTTTTATTTTACTAGTTGTCTGTACTCAGACAAAACACTTCCGCTGTTGGCTTGTATGCTTGTATGACTTGAATGTGGGTCGTGTGACCCGTACTTGTGTGTATGCTATGTATGGCTCTCCGAGCCTTTAAATAAAGTACTTGTGTCGTAGAGTCACGTTGTGATGCCTTGTTGTATTTGCACATATCGAGCATATTGTGTGTATGATTGAAATGCTTGGTATGTGTGGGATCTGACTATCTAGTTGTTTATCTTTAGTAGCCTCTCTTACCGGGAAATGTCTCCTAGTGTTTCCACTGAGCCATGGTAGCTTGCTACTGCTCCGGAACACTTAGGCTGGCCGGCATGTGTCCTTCTTCGTTCATGTGTCTGTCCCTTTGGGGAAATGTCACGCATTGAGTACCGGATTCCTATTAGCCCGCTACAGCCCGGTTTACCAGAGTCCTGCTAGCCCAGTGCTACAGCCCGAAACTTACTTGCTGATGACCGACACGTTCGATGCTGGGTCATGGATGCCTGTCCCTGTAAGTCTGTGCCACTTTGGATTTACAACTAGCCATGTCAGCCCGGGCTCCTTTTCATATGGATGCTAGCGACACTATCATATACGTGTGCCAAAAGGCGCAAACGGTCCCGGGCAAAGGTAAGGCGACACCCGTGGGGATACCGTGCGTGAGGCCGCAAAATGATATGAGGTGTTACAGGCTAGATCGATGTGACATTGAGTCGCGGTCCTGACACAAAATACTCCCATCATGCACAACCCCAATGACGAGCCGAGCAATTGTTTCATACTTTGTAACGCACTTCAGCTTTTTCAACTCTTACGCAATACATGAGCGCAAGCCATGGACATAGCACTATGGTGGTATAAGGTGGTGGTTGTGAGGACAAAAAGAGGGAGAAGATAGTCTCACATCAACTAGGTGTATGAACGGGCTATGGAGATGCCCATCAATAGATATCAATGTGAGTGAGTACGGATTGCCATGCAACGGATGCACTAGAGCTATAAATATATGAAAGCTCAATAAAAGAAACTAAGTGGGTGTGCATCCAAATCGCTTGCTCACGAAGACCTAGGGCATTTTGAGGAAGCCCATCATTGGAATATACAAGCCAAGTTCTATAATGAAAAATTCCCACTTAGTATATGAAAGTGACAACATAGGAGACTCTCTATCATGATGATCGTGGTGCTACTTTGAAGCACAAGTTTGGAAAAAGAGATAGTAGCATTGTCCCTTCTCTCTTCTTCTCTCATTTTATTTTCTTTTCTTTTCTTTTTTTTCTTTTTTCCTTTTTTTTTATTTTTTTTCTTTGGCCCCCTTTTTTTTTCTTTTTGGACTTTCTCTTTTTTTTTCTTTTTGTAAAGTCCGAAGTCTCCTCCCGACTTGTGAGGGAATCATAGTCTTCATCGTCCTTTCCTCACTGAGACAATGCTCTAATAATGAAGATCATCACACTTTTATTGATTTACAACTTAAGAATTACAACTCAAAACTAGAACAAGATATGACTCTATATGAATGCCTCCGGCGGTGTACCGGGATATGCAATGAATCAAGAGCGACATGTATGAAAATTATGAAGGTGGCCTTGCCACAAATACGATGTCAACTACATGATCATGCAAAGAGCAATATGACAATGATGAAGTGTGTCATAATAAACGGAACGGTGGAAAGTTGCATGGCAATATATCTCGGAATGGCTATGGAAATGCCATAATAGGTAGGTATGGTGACTGTTTTGAGGAGGGTAAATAATGGGTGCATGATACCGGCGAAAGTTGCGCAGCACAATAGAGGCTAGCAAAGTGGAAGGATGAGTGTGCGTATATCCATGGACTCACATTAGTCATAAAGAACTCATATACTTATTGCAAAAGCCTACTTAGCCCTCGAAGCAAAGTACTACTACGCATGCCCCTAGAGGGATAGATTGGTCGGAAAAGACCATCGCTCGTCCTCCACTGCCACTCATAAGGAAGACAATCAAAAGATCACCTCATGCAACAAATTTGTGACACAACTTTTACCATACGTGCGCGCTACGGGACTTGCCAACTTCAACACAAGTATTTCTCAATTTCATAATTACCCACTAGCATGACTCTAACATTACCACCTCTATATCTCAAAACAATTATCAAGCATCAAATTGATCATAGCATTCAATTCACTTCCTATGATAGTTTTTATTGTACCCAACTTGGATGCTCATCATTCTAGGACCAATTTTATAACCATAGCAAATACCATGCTATTCTAGAAGACTCTCAAAATAATATAAGTGAAGCATGAGAGACTAGGGGTGTGTTTGGATGCTGCCCCTGCCAGCCCTACCAATCTATGGGCACGCCAATTTTGGGGTGCACGGTTCCGCCGCCGGCAACTTGCCAAATCATTGGCGCAAAATGAACTAGTGAAACTGCATGAGCCGTGCCCAGCCAAAATATTGGTCAGGAACCAAACAGGTGCGCGCGCCCTGGTCAACGACCAATTTTTTGGTTCGGCTGGTGTACGCTCCGATCCAAACACACCCTAGCAATTTCTTCAAAATTAAGCCACCACCGTGCTCTAAAATATATAAGTGAAGCACTAGAGCAAAAACTATCAAGCTCAAAAGATATAAGTGAAGCACATAGAGTATTGTAGCAAATTCTAATCAAGTGGGCTTCTCACAAAAGGTGTGTACAGAAAGGATGATTGTGTTAAACTAAAAAGCAAAGACTAATATAATACATGACGCTCCAAGCAAAACACATATCATGTGGCGAATAAAAATATAGCTCCAAGTAAAGTGACCAATGAACGAAGACGAAAGAGGGGATGCCTTTCTGGGGCATCCCCGAGCTTAGGATTTTGGATATTATTGAATATCTTGGGGTGTCTTGGGCATCCCCAAGCTTAGGCTCTTGCCACTCCTTATTCCATAGTCCATTAAAGCTTTACCCAAAACTTGAAAACTTCACAACACAATACTCAACAGGAAATCTTATAAGCTCCGTTCGTGAAAGAAAACAAAACCACCACATAAGGTATTGTAATGAACTCATTATTTATTATTTTGGTGTTAAACCTACTGTATTCCAACTTCTCTATGGTTTATAAACTATTTTACTAGCCATAGATGCATCAAAATAAGCAAACAACACACAAAAAACAGAATCTGTCAAAAACAGAATAGTCTGTAGCAATCTGTAACTAATGCAAACTTACGGAACAGTAAAAATCCTACAAAAATAGGAAGTCCTGGAAATTTCTTCTGTTGATTAGAAGAAAAAAGAATAAACGCAAAAGAACCTTTCTGTGATTTAACAAAACTAATTTCATGCGCGCAAAGTTTCTGTTTTTCAGCAGAATCAAATCAACTATCATCATAGGTTATCCCATAGGTTCTACTTGGCACAAACACTAACTAAAAGACAAAAACACATCTAAACAGAAGGTAGGTGCAAAATTTATTACTAAACAGGAAAAAAACAAAAAACACAAATAAAATTGGGTTGCCTCCCAACTAGCGCTATCGTTTAATGCCCCTAGCTAGGCATAAAACCGAAGATAGATCTGAGTAGTGCCATCTTTGGCACTAAATTCATAAGTAGCCCGCATGATAGATTCATAAGGTAATTTGACTTTCTTTCTTGGAAAGTTCTCCATGCCTTTCCTTAATGGAAATTGGAATCTAATGTTCCCTTCCTTCATATCAATAATCGCACCAATTGTTCTAAGGAAAGGTCTACCAAGAATAATAGGGCAAGAAAGATTGCAATCTATATCCAGAACGATAAAATCTATGGGCAATAAATTTCTATTTGCCACAATGAGAACATCATTGATCCTTCCCATTAGATTTTTAATGGTGGAATCCGCAAGGTGCAAATTTAAAGAGCAATCATCAAGATCATGGAAACATAGAATATCACATAAAGTTTTCGGAATCGTGGAAACACTAGCACCCAAATCACATAAAGCAAAACACTCATGATCTTTAATTCTAATCTTTATAGTAGGTTACCACTCATCATTAAGATTTCTAGGTATAGAAACTTCCAAATTAAGTTTTTCATCATAAGATTGCATCAAGGCATCAACGATATGTTTGGTAAAAGCTTTATTTTGACTATAAGCATGAGGAGAATTAACAACGGATTGCAACAAGGAAATACAACCTTCTAAAGAACAATTATCATAATCAAATTCCTTGAAATCCGAGATAGTGGGTTCAATACTATTTAAAGTCATGACCTCTCCAATCCCACTTTTACCAAATTTAGCATCAAGATATAAAAACTCCGAATTCTTGGGACGCCTTCTAACTAAAGTTGACTCATCTCCAGTCGCATTATTATCAAGATTCATATTGCAAAACAAATATCTAATAGGGGACACATCAATAACTTTAAGATCTTCATCATTATTTTCATTGAAACTAGAAGAACACGCCTTTACAAAGCAATCTTTCTAAGCACGCAATCTAGCGGATCTTTCCTTGCACTCATCAATGGAAATTCTCATGGCTTTGAGAGACTCATTGATATCATGCTTAGGAGGAGAAGATCTAAGTTTAAGAGAATCAACATCAAGCGAAAGTCTATCAACCTTCCTAGCCAAATCATCAACTTTGAGCAATTTTTCTTCAAGCAAAGCATTAAAATTCTTTTGAGAGATCATAAATTCTTTCACACTATTCTCAAAATCAGAGGGCATCTTATTAAAATTACCATAAGAATTATTGTAGGAATTTCCATAATTATTAGAGGAATTACTAGGGAACAGTCTAGAATTAAAGTTTCCTCTATAAGGATTATTACCGAAACTATTCCTACCAAAAAAATTCACATCCATAGATTCATTATTATTCTCAATCAAAGTAGACAAAGGCATATCATTGGGATCAAGAGGAATATTTTTAGTAGCAAACAACTTCATAAGTTCATCCATCTTTCCACTCAAAACATTGATTTCTTCTATAGCATGCACTTTTTTACTAGAAGATCTTTTGGTGTGCCATTGAGAATAATTAGCCATAATATTATCAAGAAGTTTTGTAGTATCTCCTAATGTGATTTCCATAAACGTGCCTCCCGTGGCCGAATCTAAAAGATTTCTAGAAGCAAAGTTCAAACTGGCATAAAAATTTTATATGATCATCCATTAATTCAAACCATGAGTAGGGCAATTGCGAATCATCAATTTCATTCTTTCCTAAGATTGGGCAACATGCTCATGATCAAGTTGTTTAAAATTCATAATATCGTTCCTAAGAGTGATAATATTAGCGGGAGGAAAATACTTAGAGATAAAAGCATATTTGCACTTGTTCCAAGAATAAATACTATTTTTAGGCAAAGACGAAAACCAAACTTTAGCACGATCTCTAAGTGAAAACGGAAATAACTTCAATTTAATGATATCATTATCCGTATCTTTCTTCTTTTGCATATCACACAAATCAACCAAGTTGTTTAGATGAGTAGCGGCATCTTCACCAGGAAGGCCGGCGATTTGATCTTTCATAACAAGATTCAGCAAAGCAGTATTGATTTCAAAAGACTCAACATCATTAAGAGGAGCAATCGGAGTACTAAGGAAATCATTATTATTGGTATTGGAGAAATCACACAATTTGGTATTATCTTGCACCATGGCAACAAGTAATCCAACACACAAGCCAACAGAAAAAGGGAAGCGAAAGAGAGAGGAGGAAATTGGGAAAGGGAGGGCGAATAAAACGACAAGTGTGAAGTAGGGGAGAGGAAAACGAGAGACAAATGGCAAATAATGTAAATGCGAGGAAGATGAGTTTTTGATGGGTACTTGGTATGTCCTGACTTGAGCGAAGACCTCCCCGGCAACGGCGCCAGAAATCCTTCTTGCTATGTCTTGAGCTTGCGTTGGTTTTACTTGAGGAGGAAAGGGTGATGCAGCAATAGTAGCATAAGTATTTCCCTCAGTTTTTGAGAACCAAGGTATCAATCCAGTAGGAGGCTCCTCAAAAGTCCCACGCACCTACACAAACAAACAAAGAACTCGCAACCAACGCAATAAAGGGGTTGTCAATACCTTCATGGCCACTTGCGAAAGTGAGATCTGATAGAGATAGTATGATAAGATAAATATATTTTTGGTATTTTATAATATAGATGCAAAAAGTAAAGATGCAAATAAAAGTAGATTGAAAGTTTATATGATAAAAGATAGACCCGGGGGCCATAGGTTTCACTAGTGTCTTCACTCAAGATAGCATAAGTATTACGGTGGGTGAACAAATTACTGTCGAGTAATTGATAGAAAAGCGAATAATTATGAGATTATCTAGGCATTATCATGTATATAGGCGTCACGTCCGTGACAAGTAGACCGACTCCTGCCTGCATCTACTACTATTACTCCACACGTCGACCGAGTCCTTCCTGCATCTAGATTATTAAGTTCATAAAGAACAGAGTAACGCATTAAGAAAGATGACATGATGTAGAGGGATAAACTCATGCAATATGATATAAACCCCATCCTTTTATCCTTGATGGTAACAATACAATACGTGCCTTGCTGCCTCTACTGTCACTGGGAAAGGACACCGCAAGATTGAACCCAAAGCTAAGCACTTCTCCCATGGCAAGAAAGATCAATCTTGTAGGCCAAACCAAACTGATAATTCAAAGAGACTTGCAAAGATAACTAAGTCATACATAAAAGAATTCAGAGGAGATTCAAATATTTCTCATAGATAAACTTGATCATAAGCCCACAATTCATCGGATCTCGACAAACACACCGCAAAAAGAGTTTACATCGAATAGATCTCCACAAGAGAGGGGGAGAACATTGTATTGAGATCCAAAAAGAAAGAAGAAGCCATCTAGCTAATAACTATGGACCCGAAGGTCTGTAGTGTAAACTACTCACAACTCATCAGAAGGGCTATGGTGTTGATGTAGAAGCCCTCCATGGTCGATTCCCCCTCCGGCGGAGCGCCGGCGAAGGATCCAAGATGGGATCTCACGGATACAGAAGGTTACAGTGGTGGAAATTGTGTTTCGTTGGCTCCCTGGATGTTTTCGGCATACGCAGGTATATATAGGAGGAAGAACTATGTTGGTGGCTGCCCGAGGGGCCCACAAGACTGGGGGGCGCGGCCAGAGGGGGTGAGCGCGTCCTCCTATCTCGTGGCTGCCTCGGCTGCTTCTTGACTTGCACTCCAAGTCCTCTAGATCACGTTCGTTGCAAAAATCACGCTCCCAAAGGTTTCATTCCGTTTGGACTCCGTTTGATATTCCTTTTCTTCAAAATACTGAAATAGGCAAAAAAAAAAGCAATACGGGCTGGGCCTCTGGTTAGTAGGTTAGTCCCAAAAATGATATAAATGTGTAAAATAAAGCCCATAAACATCCAAAAGGGGTAATATAAAAGCATGGAACAATCAAAAATTATAGATACGTTGGAGACGTATCACTCCCCTTAATGAAAGCACTTTGTTGTATACTAAACAACTTATGAGCATACTTGCTAGCCCTAATGTCCATGGCTTTGGTGAGCAATTTGTAAGGGCAACGTAACAAGCAAATGGGCCTATACTGCTGGATTTTTTAGCATCTATTGACTTAGGTAACAGAGTTATAATGCCATAGTTTAGTCATTGCACATCCAACTTGCCTTCATAGAACCATTCAAACAGGCACAATAGGTCCTGGGCTACCACCTCCCAACAATGTTGATAAAACTCAACAGGATGTCATCCGGGCCAGGGGCAATGTTAGATTTCATGTCAAATAAAGCCTTTTTGATCTCCTCAAGAGAAAAAGGTCGAGTAAAGTCATCATTATCTACAGGAGTAATATTCTCTTCCTAAGACCATAAAGCTGCATCAATCTGGCAAAGATTGCCAGGGGCCGGTCCAAACAGGGTTTCATAATACTCAGTAGAATGAGCTAGGAAGTTTTTGGTCCCTTCTATAATCACTGGTCCACATTCAAGGGAAATCATGGAATTTTTTTCTATGACGCGCATTAGCTAATTTATGGAAGAAGTCAGTGTTATTATCTCCTTTCAATAGCCACCTCTCATTAGAGAATTGGTGCCAATGAAGCTATTCTTCTACATACATATCATTAAGTTCTACTAGGATATCAAGCTTCCAAGTATAAGCCTCCCCACAAAGCCCAACAGTCTCTTCAAGCTTTTAAAGCTCCTGTAGCTCGAGGTTGATAAGCCTCTTTATGATTTTGTTGTGCCCAAATAGATTAGACCCCCACCCTTTAATAAAATTCTTGAACCTCTTCAGCTTAATGTTTAAAGCGTCGATGGGGTTGATAATGTACACTGGCCTTGACCAAATCTCAGTTACCAGAGGGACAAAGTCTGGATTGTTAAGCCAAGCATTGTCAAATCTAATAACCCTATTCCCTGGTGCTCTAGAAGAAGCCCTCCCTCCATCCAACAGCAAGGGGTTGTGGTCAGATAATTCTTTGACCAACTTGTTAACAGAGACAAGGGGATATAAATCCTCCCAATCAGGAGACATCAGCACCCTATCCAACTTTTCTAGAGTTGGGTTTTCCTGTTTATTGGACCAAGTATAACAACCACCTGTCATACAAATTTCCCTCAATCCAAGCAGGTGTATGACAGAGTTAAACACATATGAAAAATGAGACATAGCTGTTTTTTTGTTTTTCTCCCCACCGTGATGAATGATTTTAAAGCCCCCCAACCAAATATGGCTTACTAGTATTATGACACATAGAGGACAGTTCTGCGATGAATTTAGGTTTATGCTCATCGTGAGCAGCACCATATACAATCATCAAAGACCAACCACGGTTTTTGTTCTTATTGAACAGATCTAACTGTAGGATGTATTTACCATGTTTAGTCATAAGGATATCAAAATTACCTTTAGTAAGCCCACAAAGGATACCTCCAGATTCCCCCCTAGAAGGGACCCATTCCCAATGGAACTTTTGGCTTGGATCTAGCTTCCTAAAAAAGGAAGGCCTATATGTCTCTTTCATAGTTTCTTGTAGACCAATAAAATCTACCTCATTGGCATTTATCATATCAGTGAGACAGCTAGACATGCCTTTCTTACCTGCCACCCTACAATTTCAAAAGATGCCTTTCATTTATATTTTTCGGGCTTATCCCTCACTCTAGTAGGTCTGCCAAGATCCATAGCAGCCCTACCCTCTCCCTTTTTCTTTTGACTTCTCGTCATAGGTCTAACAGACTCATTAGGGGACAAAACCACCACCGATCTTCTTCGTTGATATTTATTTTTCTTTTGTTTTGACTGGACAAGGATAAAAGGTTCCTCATCACCCTTATTATCATCATCCCAAGTTAAAGATAGAGGCACATCATTACCCAACCCATGATGGTTATCATAGGAGGATTTGCATCATTATTTTTATCACACAACAGATTTCTAGATAGCTCTAGTTCACGCAAAACATCTATAGTAGCAAAATCATCATTAGGTATTTGCACTACCATCAGAGAAGCACGCAATATAATGGCAGTATCAGACAAAGCAGAAAACTGATTATTTGAGTTGGGTACTTTCATACCTTCAGAATCACGTTTCCTCGTTCTGTTGGTGGCCACATCTCCCACTCGCTCTAGTTTCTGCATTTGTCTATGCGGAGCATATTCCTCGTGGACCATATTATCATGAATTGGAGATCCAGATGGAGACTCAACTATATAGGTACTGCAGTTCTCTCCCCCTTCCATGGACCCCTCCTCTAGTGGCACAATATAAGGTAAGGAGGGCCAAACCACATAATCTGACAAAGGAGGAAATGTGTTCCCGTGAGTTTTTTTCATCATGATAGAGATACAAAGGTGAGGGAGGAATAGGAGTGATAATCCCCTAAGCACCTTTATGTATGTTGCCATCAGAGTCATGTCCTCAACCTCCAGCTCATCAGAAAATGTTGCCATATGAAGTATTACCAGCCTGAGGATCACAATACGACACTTTTCCAGCTGCATGTTCTCTAGCCATGGTTTCAATCATTGTCTACATGATGATCGAGCATGTATGGTCGACCACACGTACAACCAGTGGGCATGGCTTACGAGGTGTTAGGATTAGCCGATTAGGGTTCGTGCCAAATTTTCCCTTCACACAGTAGTTGTCACTACAAAAAAATACACTTCTGTGATGATACGTGTTTGTCACAGTAGGTCACATTTTTTGTCATGCATGTACATCCATGACAAATTTATGACAGAATCAAGATAGTCATACCTGTGCTGTCGTAGAAGTGTTCCATGACATTACCAAAATTATCATCATGGAAGTGTCCACTTCCATGACGATAAATCGCGCGTCATAGAAGTGCTTTCGTCAAGGGTGACCGACACGTGGCATCCACCGTAACGGAACACCGTTAAGCTATCGGATCAGGTTTTGGATCCGATAACCCGTTAATAGCCCTGACCAATGGGGATTCTCCACGTGTAAAATCATCATTGGCTAGAGGAAACACGTGTCGACTCATCGGTGGGACAGATGTCATCCACTCATTGGACAGAAGGCGCCTACACGTGGCACGGCCCAACAGAGGCCCGTTGCTGTGAAAAGGCCGGCCCGTTTGACTTGGTCAAAAGGTGGTGGGCCGACCCATGGAAAGCCTGTTAACGGCCTGTTCGCATATAGCCCATTTACAGCCCACTAACCCAAGGCCCGTTATGCCCTATTCAAATTAGGCCCAGTAGCGTCATCTGGGCCATCCAATATGATTCCAGCCCGTTTTCACTTCTGGCCCATGTATGGCCCATGACGTCTTTCTGCCCATATGAGGCCTTATGTAAATCTTGGCCTATTAACGACTCGTGGTGAAACTGGCCCGTAGTGAACAGTGTATCACTTTACACCCATTAACAGCCCATGGTGAAACTGGCCCGTATAGAACAGTGTATCACTTTATACCCATTAACGGCTCGTTATTCCGTTGGGCCGTTTCCAGCCCATGTTATCTTTCGGCCTTCTCAGAGCCCATTTATTTCTGGGGTCATTTCCAGCATTCGTTTACCTACGGCCCGTTACTGTCATTTTCTGCTTGTGGGCCAAATTCAGCCCATGGTTACAGTCGGCCGTTTGTGGTCCGTTAATACATTGGGCCGTTTTCATAGCGTCATAAAATACGGCCTATTAACGATGGCCCGTTATGGCTGGCCGATGAACGGACGATTCCAACTCTAGCCCGTTTACGACTAGAATGCGGTCTGTTTGGCCCATGTTTGGCCTATCGATCATACGGCCCGTATAAGTCCCATTGATGATACGGCTCGTAGAAGGCCCATTGTTTCTACGGCCCGTAGAAGGCCCACTGTTTCTACGGCCCATAGAAGGCCCACTGTTTATACGGCCCATAGAAGGACCACTGTTTCTACGGCCCGTAGGTCCAGTGTCACTACAGTAAATATTAACTCATGGTTATTGTGGCCTAGTTAAAAAAATAGGTTATTGCAGCCACTAGCAAACTGCAGAAAAAGAACTGAACTGACTACAAGCAAACAAATAAACAATACAACAAGGAAATAAATAAGCAAGCAACTTACACTAGGCTATCACGGCTATTACACATATTATATCCACTGGGCATCAAAGTTCGCCACCAGTGCAAATATAAGGAACACGGCAACATATAAACGCCGTAGCAAAACAAGTCCAGAACTGAAACCACTTCAGAAGAGCTCAAGAAACAATATCCTAGGTACCCATAATGCTGGCAAGATGCTTAGCAAGCTTATTAACTTTCTCTTGTTTGGCGCTTAAGTCCTCCAGCGCTTGCTGTTGCACTAGAAAGTATGCATCAGAATTCTGCAGGGACTTCCTCAGTCCTTCGGCTTCCTGTCGCATAACATCTGATCGATGTCTTTTAACTTGAAATTGAGACTCAAGAAGCCGAACTGATTCAGGCACGAGTTCGAAGAGCTAGTGCCAGGAGTGGTAGCCAGTAACTCGAACACTACATCAATACAGGACTTTGTGGTTGTCTCAGTGCCTTCAATATAGTTTTTATCAGCTTTCTTGGAGACCAACAGGGATGTCTCACTATCTTGAACCTTATCTGCATTACTTCCTTTACCATTGCATAAACAGGGGCTACTCTTCTCCAATATTTTTTCAGCGTTCTAAAAGAGAAACAAACAAACACATCTCAGGTTTACAATATAGTATATGAAACTCATTTTTGTAACCACTTCAGTAGTAAGGTGGACAGGATAACAGCATGAAACAAACATATATATATGTAGTATGGTCACTGTATGGTCTATATCATTCTAGTTTATGTTGCCAAATCAAGATAGATACAGTTCGAATCATATCTATTTAAGACAAAGCAGCATAGACAGAATATAAGTGTGGGAAACTACACAACAATAACAACACTTGTAATGTGCATGGCATGAGAACATAACTGTTTATTCAATTGAAACTGAAATCAAACATAGAGCAAGTTACAACAGCAAACAGCCAAACACGTTTGAAGAAAACAGGTTTAAAACATACCTGTTGCGCCATTGGAGGTTCAATTGCATCCTTCAAATTTGAAATTGGTTGGTATCACTAAATACAGTGATGCAAGAGCAAAGTAGTATGAACCATAGCTATGGAACATGACCTGAGAACAATTCTTCTTTTGCTTTAAGCATTGACTTCGGGTTCGGAGTGGTAGTCCTCATGATTTGGGCACTGCGGTTGCCTTACTAACTGCTCGTGTTTGGTGCTCTGTGGTGGAGATGGTGCTGTGTCAACAGGAACTGGGTGTCTATCTACTGGGGTTGGGGTTAGAAGGGGTGTAGCTGGTTCTCTGTCCAACTGGGTAGGGGTACAATCTGCATGAGTGTGGGTTATGTGTGGTGGGGCTGGTTATTGGGCAAGTACAACCGTGGTTTCTATCTACATCGACAGGTAGCACGATCTTTTCTGAAGACCGTGTTTTTACTCCCACAAATACTTCCATCACTCCCTCCAATTGAAATGGCTGATAAACAAGAAAAGTAATTGAATGTACATACATTGTATGATAGACAGGTGCAATGGATAGTAGGAAAGAAAATAGGGCATGAAATATTTCACATTTATGTTGTCTAAGCAAATAGAATAGCGGGACATAATTTCACATATATGATGGCTAATTAAACAGGATAGCATGACACAATTTCACATGTATGATGGCTAACTAAATAGGATAGAATGACATACTTCAAAATATGATGACTATGTAAACAGGATGACATGATATAACTATACGATGTGTCTATTAAAGTCGTTGGCATGCCATAAATCACAAACATGCCGTCGATGGAAACATGATGGCATGATATAATTCACGGATAGAATGACATAATTTAAACTATGATGACTATGTAAACAGGATGAGATGATATAACTATATTATGTCTTTAGAAAATGGGTTGGCATGCCATAATTCAGATACATGTTGTCTATGTAAACATTATGGCATGACATAATTCAAATATATGACTTATATACTAAGGAAGTGAGCAGAGGGCAATCGTATATATGATGTGTCAACTAAGGAGATGGCATTCAATATTGTGTATATGATGTAAAAACTAAGCATTGCAATACAACATATGCATTATATGAGTAATATAACCCTGCCAAGTTTGAGCATACACCTCAGGGGGATAATAGGACTGGTCATCTGCCTCTGAATCCTCCTCAGAAGAGCTATCTGTAACCAGCAAGATATCTGCTTGAGCAGGTAGCACTGTCTGCTCTGAAGACCTTGTTTTCACTCCAGATTTCTCCATCACCAATTCAAATGGCTGATGCACAGGAAGAGCAGTTGAATATACAAACATTGTCGACAAAAGCAATGAGAAATACAAAAAAAGGATGGCATGATATAATTCACATATATGACGCTTGCCTAAATAACATGGCATTGCATAATTCACATACATAATGCCTTGCAACAAGGTAACATTGCATAATTCACATATATAATGTCTTGCAACAAGATGGCATTGCATAATTCACATATATGGTAATTAGACATTAAACAGGTGGCATTCACACAAAGCATGTCTAAACTAAGAAAATGACATAGCAATGCA